>NC_083725.1:97674763-97984208 GCF_028564815.1 Eubalaena glacialis
TGAGGAGACTGGGCCACAAAGACATCAAGCCACTTGCCCAAGGACATAGTAAGTGGTAGAGCCTGTATTCAGATCTAGGTGTGACTCAGGGCTTCAGCCACCAGGCTATACAGCCTTTTAATGAATACCGGGCTGCTTCTCAGAAGGTGGTATCTGGCCTCCATGGTGACTCATTAAAATGTAGATAATTGGAGTTCACTCTGATACATTGAAACAGAATGAGTGAGGGAGGGCTGGAGGAGAATAAAAGGTAGGAAAAAAGGGAGGAGGCGGAGAGAAAAAAAAAAGCACATCTGTCTCAGATATCAGTTCCAGAATGGACCAGTCTGACCCCTTGGGACCCTTGTCTGAACCCTCCCAGAGAGCTGAAAGAAGGAGCTGTTTTCACAGGGGCTCAGTGACACCTGGGATGCTTTGTTGCCCAGGTAAAAAGGTACTAACCATTTGGCCCCT
The DNA here is from genome assembly GCF_028564815.1 of Eubalaena glacialis. NCBI lineage: Eukaryota > Metazoa > Chordata > Mammalia > Artiodactyla > Balaenidae > Eubalaena > Eubalaena glacialis. The sequence goes on from NC_083725.1 coordinate 97,675,217, forward strand.
TTCAGGTTAGCAGCTCTGACAGCACCATGAGACGAAGCCTTGGCCCAGACGCCAAGATTGCATGGAGCCCATGCAGGGAATCTTGGGAACTGGACATCATGCACACAGAGACTGGATGGAAAACAACAGAACTGTATGCAGATGCCTATGGAACATCCCCTGGGGGCTCCCAGAAAACCTGGGACGGTGGGCAGCATTTGCTAGGGTCCGAGGTCCCATGTTTAAGTAAGTGTGGGCAAGTGGTAGCTACCGACGATTGAATTGTTATTGTTACAGTGATTCCATCAGTACCTACAAATACTATTTTTCCTCTTCTAAGGTCCCTGTTTTCCTTTGTCTGGCTGGACCTCGGGGGTTCTACTGCCTCAGGTCATGCTGGCCTATTGGGCTTTCACCCTGATGTGAACCAGAGGGCACGACAAAAGTTCATCATTGATCTCGTCCTCTCTGGAACTATCTGTAATGCGTAATGCTCTGGTGCTTTTAAACAGGAAAAAAAGAGGTGTGGGGAATAGAAATGACATGGGAGGATTCAGAATCAGCTCTGGAGCCCACCTCCTGGCGTCCCATAGCTATGGACATGAGTGAGCTCCAGAGAGAGAAACGAGTCCTTTGTCCTCCCCTTGGTCCGGGCCCAGTGACCTTGCTGAGCCTAAATTCCACAGTGTCACAGGATTTGAGTGAAGTTGCCCTTGATTTCTAGTAGCTGAGCTTTCTTGAGAGGTCCCTCCAGTATTGAGCTGTTAACTCAGCACTCCTTTATTTACCTATTAGTTAGATGAAGTACACCCGCTCAGATTGTGAAACACCATTCATTGTTTTTGGCGAGCTGCTCTTGTTGTCAAGAAATCTTATTCTGAGGGATTCAAAAGTGTTTCATAGCAATGTCAACTCTGTAGTTATGGTCCTAAGTAAAAACCTTGACCCGAGAAATGAGAAAAACTCCCGACAGGTGAGGTAAGTAATTAAGCAAGGGACTGCATTTTATTGTGTAAATTATAGTACATTTACTGTAAAGCTAAACTTCCAATAACCCTTATAAAGTCCTCACAGGTAATGACTTAACCATGAATAGTGAATTCCAGGGCTGCAGAACAGAACACGTTTGTCCTTTAAATGCTATTGGGAAAGAGAAACTAGATTAAAATTGAAAAGTGCAGTTTTCCCAGGTTCCAGTCATTGAAGGTTTGGCTTGGGTTCAGGGGTGGAATACTGGTTTTCCCCCCCAAACCTCCCTAGTACTGTATGCAAATCTTAGGTGTAGCAAGAGTTGGGCATGAAATCAATTGCAGTGTTGGAATGTTCGTAACATACGCGCGACTTGGTAGAATATTCTCTCTTTTCCTGGACCATTTTGCTCCTCATTTCCCTGGAAATGAAAGGCCTGTGACCCATTGCTTTCAGACCCACAAGGTTGCCCGACTCCAGGGGGCACTGTGACCTTATGTGAATGTTGTCCCCTAGAGTTGTGCAAAATGCCAACCCCAATTCCTTTGTAATGGAGCCATTCATACTACCACCTGCAAAAATGGTGTTAATTCCAGCTGGATATTCCATTCCACTATTCTTTTCTCATGGCCTGGTTCAGGTTAAATGATGTCTTTAGCCTCAGTCTGTTTTTTTTTTTTCCTGTGCGTCATTCAAAGATGGGACCTTTCCTCCATACCAAGGGATGTGATACACAACATCTAGCACAAGGGAGGTTGAGGGGTGAAAAAGAGAAAAGGTTCTAAGTTGCTCCAAAGAACCTGGAAAAGGTATGAGAATTTGTTCTCGAAAAGGTGTAAGAATTGGCTCTGTGATAGAAAATAATATCTTAGATCCTGCATCTGGTACTGAGTGTTAATAGACTTTGACATGAAATGAAGGCATGGTGTTCCTGGCAGATGATGAGAAAAGCAATGTGTCCTCCTCACCCACACCTCCCAACGGAAATAGGTTTTTTGTTATTTTTGCAACAGGACTTTACTTACAAAAGCAGTTGGTTCCCTTAGGAAGTATGCATCCAACTAATCCTCCACATAAATACTTGGCTTCAACAGAGAAAATAAGTTTGTCATATTCAGCATAAAGCTTGACTGCACTTGCCTCCAGGCCTTTGAACAAGCCAGGCTGTTTTGCCCATAGGCACCAGAGGCATAGTGCCTAGGCTGGGGCCCAAGAACATTTTAAGAGCTGATTAAAATACCTGAGACCAGGGGGAAAAAAAAGAAAAGAAAGAAAGAAATGTTTTGCTTCCAAAATATGGCAATTGTGAAATCAGAATTTTAAAATGTTTAGTGACATTACTGCAAATTACAGCATATGTCAACTTTGGTAATTAAATTCAGTATTCATAAGCATCTCATTACAATTAAAACTTATTTGTGGATTAGATTTTATTACTTAAAATTTCTCATGGGTACCCAATGATGGCTGAGAAATCATAATCAAGTGTGAATCAAAGGAGTTACTCATAGAAAAGAATTTCAAAAGCCAAGTAGAAAATACCTTTCAAATTTTTTTGGCCCCCAAATTAGGGTAGACGTGAGTCTCTTTGAAGGTTTGATAAGATGTATGTGGCGCTGCCTAGGACTTAAGAGATTCCTCAAGCGGCCCTGTATGTGGGTCATTTCCCCTGCCTGGGATACTCTTCCACCGTCTCTACAATCCTTGTTCTTTCTCTGATTTAAATCTTTAAAGGAAATTCCCTCAAGAACTTTTCTTTGTTCGGCTCCACTGGTCTCCTTGACTATTTCTTCAACAATCACAGATAGAAGGACTTTGTATTTGCTTGTGTTACAGACAACTTATATTTCTTTATTTTTATTTTGAGGGCTTTCTTAAATTTATTTTATGTATTGATGCTGTATTTCAACTAAAATGAGAGCCTTGGAACAGAAAGCATTTATTCATTCATTTACTCATTCAAAGAAGCCACCATGTGTTGGGTGCTTGGGAGACAAAATTGAATGAAGCACAATATCTGGCCCCTTCCTTCTCAACACTCATAGTCTAGGAAAGAAGATAGGAAAGCAGATAAATGATAGCACGACTCCCTCCTGGTGTTTTTCTCTTTGTTGCTGAGACTGACTGGGTTCAATATGTTTTTATTTATATAATAAACATTTTCTGTGTGTCAGTACTGTTCTCAACACAGGTACTGTTAACCCTTTTTCAACTATTAACCTATTTAATTCTTAAAGCAATCCTATGAGGCATTATTATTATCCCCACTTTACAGATGAGGACATGAAAGCACAGAGAAGTGAAGTAATTTGCTCAAGGTCAGTTGCACAGCAAATAAGCAGCCGAGCCAGGATGTGCTGTAGAGCCCACTCTACTGTCTAGGGTATGAACTAAACCACATGAGATCAGTACCAGAGGGGTTCGTAGAAAATGCTACATAACTAATCATGCACAGGAAGGATGAAACAGGCAGGGAATTCTTCACAAAGGAGATGATATTTGAACCACTTTGTATGAAACAGGAATTTGCCCATCAGATAAATTTGGAGTACAGGATTGAGAAATGTTTTCCAAGTAGAAAGAAGAGCCTATTCATCATCTGTACGTATAAAAAAAACCAAACAGATCTGAAGACTTGTTTTGGGAAATGCAAATAGCTTATTTGGCTGGAACTTTATGTGCTTGGAGAGGGTTTACAGAGATGGGGTTTTAAAAAGAAGCATGGGAAACACAGACTTGGTTATTTTGAGGCGCTTGGCTTTTGTTCAGCTTTGCCTTTGGTCAGTTAAATGTTGATGGCCTCTCCTCGCTTCCACCCATTCAAAACCACGAAAGAAAAACTTGGTAAATTCGATATGCAAAAGAAATATTTTTAATATGCTTGGAAAAAAATGACACAAAGTCAAAAGTCAAACAACAAACTAGGATAAAATATTTGCACTGCACAGAACGATTTTTCTAACATACTAAGTGTGTTTACAAATCAGCAAGAGAACTACGTGTGGTGATGCATGTTAACTAGATTTATTGTGGTGATTATTCCACAATATACACAAATATCGAGTCATTATCTTGTACACCTGAAACTGATATAATGTTATGTGTCAGTTATACCCCGATGAAAAAAAAATAAGAAAAAAAAAAAAAAGACCAACACATCGAGACAAAGGACCCAAAGAGACGGTTTAAAGAAAAGACATCTAAATATTTGTAAAGGTGCTCTGCCTACTTACAATAAGAAAAAATCAAATGAAATCAAGAGTAAGATATAATTGTCATTGTTGGTTTGGCAAAAATCAAAAAGTGTGGCAAACACTGGCCCTGCCAGGGTTTGGGGAAGCAGCCCCTCTCATACACTGCTGGTAGGAGGATAAACTGGCACAGCTTCTATGAGGATAATTGGGCAATATGTATCCAAATTACACAAGTGCGTATTTTTTAACCTAACAATTCCACTCTGAGAAATTTATTCTGCAGTTATATTCACACATGGATATGATGTTGTACATACAAGGACACATATATTACAACATTTTTTGTAATGGCAAAAGATTGGGAGAAAAAACCTAAGTGTCCTTCACTAAGGAACTGGTTAAGTCCATTATGACGCATCCATACCATAGAATTCTTTGATGTCTTTAAAAAGAGCAAGTCTGTCCTGTATGTACTGATGTGGCAGAATCTCTAACATATAGTGAAAAAAGCAAGGTACAGAGCAGTGGGTTAGGTTTATTACCATTTGTATGTGCATGTGTGTTGAAGGAAATATATGTACACATAGGCTTGAACATGCATTAAACACTTCTAGAGGAATCAAAAGAAAATTATAACACCAGTTGCCTCTAGGGAAAGAAAATAGGTAGCTGGGGAGAGAGGAATTATGAAGATCTACTTTTTTTTGTACAATCGTGGTGTCTTTGGCATTTTTTGGCAGTGTGTTTCTTTTTTTTTTTTTAATTTTTACTGGAGTATAGTTGCTTTACAATGTTGGGTTAGTTTCTACTGTACAGCAAAGTGAATCAGCTATACATATACATATAGCCTCTCTTTTTTGGATTTCCTTCTCATTTAGGTCACCACAGAGCAATGAGTAGAGTTCCCTGTGCTATACAGTAGACTCTCATTAGTTATCTATTTTATACATAGTATCAATAGTGTATATATGTCAGTCCCAATCTCCCAATTCCTCCCACCCCCCTTCCCCCTCGATATCCATATGTTTGTTCTCTCTGTCTGTGTTTCTTATTTTTAGGGGTTTTTTTGCATACCTTATCTGATTTTTAATAGTGAAGTTTTAAAATTTTGGTTGACCGACTCCCACCCTTCACCATTACATTGTTTTGCATTTGGTAGGACGATCAATTGAGATACATGTTTCATAGTTTAATTTTCCATAAAACTCCAAGCTAAGTTATCTCCTTGCAGGAGGGAACAGAGGGAAGAGCTTGGCCTCAATGAGCTGGAGCTGCAGGTTGAAGATGGCTCGGGGAGTTGGCTGCTTCTGTCCACTTGGTGTGAGGCCAGATCCTCGGCCTCCCTTGCAGGTGGGGCAAGTGAGAAAGATCATGTGTCGGGGCGCTGGGGGGGAGGGGAAGGTGTGCACCAGAGTTCACTGGGAGTCTTTGATTTAAACACTTTTCCAAACCCTGGCTTTCTGGTTACTTAAACCCAGAGACAAAGATTGTGAAACTCCTGTCTGGCTTCGGTTTTGGTTACAACCCTGGGTATGTGTTCACTGACACATTCCGGCATGGACATAATCTTCGCTAACCTTAATTGGAGCAAAGCTCAGTTTTGCTGAAAAGAATGAATTTATATATCTATTTTTTAGTGAAGTATCTGGTATCAGTCTGAGTGAAGTATCTGGTATCAATCTGCTTTGCTTTCATATGCTTATGTCACCTCACCAAAGGACTGATTTCCTCAGCAAATAAGAACGAGTGCAGAAGACCCAAGTGTCCAGAGACTGTGTTTAGACCTCTCAAGGTATAATTAATAAAGACAATAAAGGATCAAAGGTGATTTTCAACTGACAAGGCCAGGCCCTTCTAATTAGTGAAAACTGCCCAACTGCCTTGCAATATTTTCTTTGCCAGGAGACAACTCCTATCCTAAATGTTTAAGCGACTTCTTGTTGATCTGGTTTCGGAGGATTAAGTTCAGTGTAATTTCATCTTTCCCAGGTGTGAGACACTTGTGTGTGCAGTAATATGATTCTGTACTGTCAGGGAAAACAGTGTGTCTTTGTCAGCACTGTTTGACAGAGTCAAACCCCTGAATCACAACCTCACTCTCGACAGGCCTAAATTCTGTGTGGTTACCACTTGCCCCTCTGCTGAACGCTGCAAGGCTTCGGCTGATGGCTTGCGGTCACACAGGTCAACGGGGCAGAGATGGTGTGTGCCAGCAGCCAAGCTGGACTTCAGAAAGCGTTTCCTTTCTGATTCCTTTGGATTCAGCGTCTAAGGGCTGAGCGATACTACCCCTATTTTCATCAAGGGTTAAAAAGAAACGCTCAGTAATTAATTTGTGTTTGTGTTAGCTAGTAGTGAAGTCAAGTATTTTTCTGATTCTTTGGGTAATGTTCTCAATGATGATTTCCTGATGAATGTTTGCATTTTTGATATGTAATATGCACCCTGATATAAAACGTATTAGCTACTGTTTATTAACAATAATAGCTAAATTTTATTGAGTTCTAAGAGTCACGTACTCACAAATCACGTGACCAAGAAAGGTGAATCTATTCTTGTCTTGGTCCACGCGGAACCTAGCACTTGCTATGGACAGACAGAAATGGGCCGTATGGCTATTTGTCTGTACCTGTCCACACAGAGGGGGACTAGAAATGTGAGACAATTGTATTCTGAGCTGGGGATTACAGAAATTTATTTTAAGTCTTGCTGTCTTACAGGAGCAAGGAGCGAGAAGAGTCTTAAGGGATGGAACCTTAAATATCATAAGTCAAACCCCACAGTTTCACAGATGAGGAACTAATGCTTCAGAGACAGAAAGCAACTTATACAAAGTCACAGAGGAGATGTTAGTGGCCTTGCTGGGCTTAAAGCCAAAGTCTCCTGACACCCAACATAGGGGGTCTTCCTTTTACACCTTTTTGTTTCCACAGAGTTTTCCTGACTCTTGTCCTACAAAAATACTGTGTGGGCCTGGTTCCTCACTGTATGGTTTAAGGTCAGTGTGTTCCTCAACATTGCACATTAAAGTTCCTTATCTGAAGTCTCTATATAGGTAGCCCAATCCACATGAATTTGCTGCTTTTATGATTCAAAAAGATTGAATTTAGTCAGCTTCTTAAGATTCTACTTGATGGTTTTTTATTGAGAAAGTAGCAACTAGCCTAGTCTGCCTTGAACTTAGTACATCAAGAAATCATATTCTCTTATTGAATTACTTCTTTGTCCAAAGGCATCCCCTAAACTTATGTGAATACTTTCTAGTCTTTCTTTTCCATCCAGAAAGAAACATGTAACAACTTGAGAAGAAGAGAGGAGGGTCATCATAGGTAGGACTTGCCCAAGGCTACCAAGTGTGATGAGCCATTAATAGCCTCTGTGTTCTTGGCAATTAAACTTTAAGATATTTCTTCACTCCACCATCATGACCACCAAAACCAGGTCAAGCTTCTTTATCATACATTCTCATAGCACCATAGCTCTCTTTTTTAGCACTCTTCCATTTGCTTGTGAGATGATGTGACAAATTTCTTCCATCTCCCTAAGGGTAGGAACCTGACTGGTTTTGTTCATTCTGCACCTCCCGCACTTAGCACGGTGTGCAGCACATAGTAGCTGCTCAACAAATACATGTTGAATGAATGAATAAACAAAAATAAAACCATAATACTTTGTTTTATTCCTGTCCTCATCATCCAGCAACCTAATGTTAGAATGTTTTATTTAAATTTAAATCCAACAGTGGAAATCTATAGGAAGATCCCATCTTAATACTTTGAGAGGCTCACCTGTCCCATGCTAGCCAATGACCTATACCAGATATCAATGTATGCAGAAGGCAGCCCTGGAAAAGACACCCCTTGAAATTTCTTTGTATGGCCATGAAGCTAGTATGTAGATTTAACTTAAAATTTGGATCTCAAGCTTCAGAGGGCTTTAAAACCCATCAGCTAGACATCACCACAAACATTTGGTCATGATGCTTTCTCACCATTGGGGCAAATATTCTGACAACTTCCCTCACCACCCTGACTGGCACATATGCACACACAGCAGGTCAAAGGCAGACCCTGTGGTAAATCCAGCTATGTAGACACGGGCTGGTAGAGCCACTCCAGCAAACAAGGGCAGGGGTTGGAAGTGAGAGGAGCAGAAATGGAAGGTCCACTCTCCCCCAGTGGAGTTAGACCAACTGGGGCACAGTGGAAGATGCTCTGGAATAGATTTGGGACAGGAGCCCATTACTGTCTAGCCTTTCTTTGAGAAAATGATCTTACCCTAGAGTTAATCCAAAGCATGTCAGTGATTTAGAAGGCCAAATCCACACAAATAACCTAGATGTTGCCATACCTGCATTCCAGAGTAGGACCTGACGTGAAACCTGGTGTCACTGCAGAGACTTTTAGTGATTGTTTATTTGCCTAAGCTAAGGCATAGAAAGAATGATCTTTCCCCAGCTGGAACGAGGACAGTGTGACCTTGCACCATAACTACTCTTAACTACCTTGTAATCTTCTACTTATGATCAGTATCTGTGGGCTGGGCGTACTAGATGTCTTTCCCCTGACATCTCAGCAGGGCTTATGACCTGCTCTGCTTCTGGAACATGAGAAAGCCAGGCCCTGAGAAATAGAGACAGATTGCTTGCTTCAGAAGCCAACTCATCAAACAGGACTTCGTTTAAGTAATTGGTCTAAGTTTAGGTTGAATTTGACAGCAGCACAGCCAGAATTCTCTGTCTCTGTCTTTTTACTACTGAACTTCTCCAATTAGTGGTCTATGCCTGCTTCTCAAGGTCTTCTCCTTGACCCTCTGACGTTAGCCTTCTATTTTTCAGTCTTTCCCAAGTTTGGCCATCTCCTCATTTGGATCCAGGTTTGTTGGTTCTTTCTACACTTGCCCCTGCTGTTTCTCTTAATGGTTCCCTGCTACTATCCTTGCATCCAAAGTCTAAGTAAGGGCAAGAAAAAAATATTTTGTAGCCTTCTAAATTGAGGTGAGTTTGATGCTTGATTTATTCGTATGCTGCTCTGGTTATGAGAGACAGAGTCCCATTCAGCCCCAAGTTCTGAGTTGTGAGGGATACTTTGCTTAAATTCCCAGCTCTGTGACTGAGCACATCCCCAAAGTTAAAAGGTTGAGGCATTTGGGCACTGAATGGGGGACCTAAATTGTTATTACAAATGTCCCCTTTATTGCATCTTACCAGACGAGTGCATAGTGGGAGATTCTCACTCTGAAGTACATAGACACTGGCAGGGTTTATGAGGAAGAGCATATTGAATTTTGAAGCTTAAGGACTTTAGGCAAATTTCCTAGAATGCACCAATTCTCCTTTTTGCCAAATTCAAAAGTGCCCCCAAAAAAGCAAAATAAAAAACCAAACTACGATTTATTAAGCAGTATACTTGACACTTTGCATATGTGATCTCATTTATGCAGTCCTTAAAGGAGGCATTTCCATCCCCACCAAAGGCACATCACCAATAAATGGTGGAGGTAAGACTCAGAGTTATGTATCTCTGAGGCTAGAGTTCATGTTTTTAATAATACTACCTACACTTTTTTTAGCAGCAGATATTTTACCTTCTCTCTCCCTTTGAAACTCTCACATCTTAAACTAAATGCTATGCTCTTCTGGTTTTCTACCTACTTCCTCTTTTTCTATTTCCTTTGCTGGTTTCTCTTCTCTCTTCTACACTCTGGAATGTGCCCCGAAGTTTAGTGTTCCTCCACACCCTTGGAAAGATCATCTATACACATGGCTTCAATGAACACTTCCACGATACCATCAGAGTCTAAATACCAGGATAACAGAGACAAGATCTGTCTTATTCACTGGAAAATCTCGAGCATCCTGCAGAGTACTTGACACACAGTAGATGTTCAATAAATATTGTTGAATAAATGAATGGATGAATGGATGGAAGAATCACTGATCTGCTGAAAATTCTCCCACATTCTTTTTCCCAATGTCTAGACCCATATCTCCGGCTACCTACTGGATATTTTCACCATAGTTTCCTGCCATTGCTATGAAATGGCAGTAAGAGTTTGGTGGAGCCATTGAGGGTTTAAACAATTTTCTGGGGCAGCCACACCAATTGGACTCTCTCATGGTTTACCATTGGAGGCAGCCTTATTACCATAGTGGGTTATAGACGTTCTACAGGGGAGAATAGAAGCTTGGTTCCTTCCAATGATGTGGGTTTGGGCTCCTTCGAGAAGGCCCCAGTGCAGCTGCTGGGTGGAGTCCTTGCTAAGTAGACATGGATGGAGAAAGATTGCTGTATCTGAAGCCACTGGTAGCTCATTTAAGGGTGACAATATCACCACACTCGCTGGGTAAATGCATCTTTGTGTTCAGCGCCCAGGGAGACTTAATGCCAGGTCAAGTCTAGGCATGGAAGAACAATGAGCTCATAGCCATGAAGAGTCATGATCCTATCAGGGCCTTCAGATCTGACTCTTGGTTCCTCTTCCTGCTACAAGTCCTCAAATATTCCTGTAAACTCGGTTATGAGTGCCAAAGTTGGTGGCTGTCCTTAGTTATTACGGGTGCAATCAGCTGAAGATTTGTTTAGTCTGAAATAATTAACCAAATGACTTGTGGGAGGTGCTATCAGAGAAGCACATAGAAGCTGGATGACATCTACTGCCTGAGTTGTCCTGTCCACTTAATTGTCTCATACCTGTTCTACAGTACGTGCCCTGTGGTTGGCATTAACACGTGCTTCAAAGATCTTTACACTTCATGCTGCTGTCATAGGTCTCTCCTCATGCTTCTACCTCAGACCAATTTGACCCCAGTTTTTCAGTCTTCCTGCTTCAGGCACCTGAGCAGCCAGCCAGGCCATTTGCCACTGCCAGAGAGTCTGTATATATTTTAACCTTGAGCCACTTCTTTTGTCCAAGCAAAGTGGGTGACCACATTCATCACCTGACACTCTCCCCAGGGGAAGCATCTTTGCCTCACCACTATTTTTCTAGATTACCCCTGGGTGAGGATATAGTGCAGTCTACGGCTATTTTTGACTTCTATGCACATGCTAACTTAACCATCCATAAGTCAAGCCCAGGCTTTTTCCTCTTCTTTCAGCTGGTTAAGGAACTCACCACATGACCATAGGTGTGAGATAAGGGAGAAGTGCTTGTGCCACAACGAATGTATAAAAGCCTGAGCTCTCTGCTATTGCAACTGCCTCGTGACCTCTGGCCCAACTCATGCTTGACTCCAGGGGTACCACTGCCACCTTATGAACTGTGGATGTGCCTAAGCGACGACTTGGTGGGTCTGACGAAACCCAGCTCGTGATGATGATGGGTGTTCTGGATGCATGGTCACCTGGTGTATCAGTCAGGGTTCTCTAGAGAAAGAGAACCAATAGAATGTGTGTGTGTGCATATATATATATATATATATATATATATATATATATATGCACACACACATATATACACATTATACATATACACACACACATATGGACGTGGAGAGAGAGATTAATTTTAAGGAACTGGCTCACACAATTGTGGGGCTGTCAAGTCCAAAATCTGCAATGCAGGCCAGCCAGCTGGAGACACCGGCTAAAGCCAGTGTTGCAATCTTGAACCCAAGGGTCTCTGGAGGCAGAATTTCTCTTTAAAACACTTCAGTCTTTTCCCTTAAGGCCTTCAACTGATTGGATGAGGCCCACCCTTATGTGGAGGGTCATCTGCTTTACTCAAAGTCTACTGATTTAAATGTTCATCACATCTAAAAATTACCTTCAGAGCAACATTTAGACTGGTGTTTTCCCAGCCCTCTGAGCACCATAGCCTAACCAAGTTGACACATAAAATTAACCATCAACCTTGATGTCTCTATGAGACACACCCAGGAGCACACTGTGGTTTTTCAAAAGGCAAATAATCCTCCATTGCAGAAGCCCGGGACCTGCATAGTGATTCTCCCACTGGGACTTGCTGTAAACTACACATGATAACTTTTTCCACCACGAATTCTCAAATATCATAGGGTCCTGTGGGTCCTATGGCCCAAGTAGCAGGGCTGCTTCCACCACAAGCTGGAGCTGCCGCAGAATCCTTTCCTGCTCTGGGTGTCACTCAAAGCTGGCAGCCTTCCAAGACAACCAGTGTATATGCTGGAGCAGTATTCCCAAGTGTGGAATATATTGCCTCCAGAACCCAAAGAGATCTATGAGGCATTGTGCTTCCTTCTTCCTAGTGGGAGGTATAAGATGTAAAAAATTGTCTTTCCCTTTGGATGGAATATGCTAGCATGCCTCTGACCATTGGACCTTTAGCATTTTTCCTCATGTGGTAAGCTCCTGAATCTTCATAAGATTTATCTTGCACCACTGGAGCAGATGCTAGTTAGCTAGTTCTTGCTCACCTGGCTCATTTAGCATAATGTCATCAATGTAGTGGGTCAACACGATGTTCTGTGAGATATACAGAAAGTCCAAATCTCTTTGGACTATATGTTGAGAGTGAGCGCTAACACAGCCCTGGGGGAAAACTATTGCCTATGTCACATGAAGGCGAACTGTTTGTGATCCTCTTTTCTGATATAGAAATTGATGGCTCCGTAACATGTATCTGAGGCCACGTTAATCTTCTTTAGCAAAGATGCCATATCTGTCATGGCAGCTGCAGTTGGGTTTGTGATAGTCTATTGTCATCCTCCAGGACATATGACTGATTTCTGTAGGGGTCCCAATGGATGAATTAGGTGGAGATGAAATGGGGATCTCTACCATCTCCTTTAGATCCTTAAGGGTGGCATTAATTTCTGTCATCCCTCTGAGGATATGAATTTGTTTTTTATTTAATATCTTGGCTGGGAGCAGGATGGGAGTAGATAGCAGTTTCAAAGGCTTCTACTTGGTCTCCTCTACTCTGATAGATGGTTTTTACCCCACAGGCCAAGGATCCAATGTGAGGGTTGTATCATCTCCCAACTATGTCTGTTCCAACTATACATCTGGAATATGCAATGGGCCCACAGTCAGCCAGAACCTGGTCAACAGTCTGTTTGTAACCGGCTCTTCTGAACCCACTGTAATAGAGAGGCCATGATACTTTGGGTCTCTAGCTACCAATGTTACCTCAGACCCTGTGTCCAACAGTGGTTAAGTGCTTGAGTATTCCCCCTTCTCCTACAAAATAAACCAACTCTCCCATAACCAGTCTTACATCCCAGCTTTCTTTGTCAAGCACCCTTGGAATTCATTCCCGCAAAACTCCCCTGGCTCCTGCTGGTATCTGTAGCTATGTGTTGCAACTCCTTGGGCGTCCATTTCCTCTCTAACCTGACCTAGCAAAAACACTGGCTGGGTTATTCTGTGACTTAACCCTACTTACGCGCCGCCTCGTGGCCAGGAGGGGAGGTAGGGACAGATCCTGGGGGATGCTGTCTTGAGGGGGGAGAGGCAAGGGAGGAGTGCCAGTTCCTAATAGGGAAGAGAGTTCACTTCTTCAGGCCCAGAACGATCCGGGAATCTGGGAATTAAAGATTTTCAGGGACATCACTACTGATTTCTCCACTGAATGTGTCGAGGTCCCATTCTTTCCTAACAAGAGCCTTGACCTTGTTATGGCAGACTGGCCTTAATTGCGAGCTGAACATTCTTTGAATCTGAGATACTCTGATAATTAAAACCTGGACCTGTTCTTCAGCTTGCTTTGTTTGGCTACTGCGGGAGATGAGAGTCTCCTGGCTACCAAAGAAACCCTCTGGCTTTCACCGTTGGCTTTCAATTACCTATTAATCACTGTCAGCCTTTTGTTATCTTTCACTGAAGCAATAATCACAGTAGCCACCCGGTCCCATTGTCGTTATGGTGACTATTTGCTCCATAATTTTCAAGTGCCTGATATACCGTGTGTGCTAGTGTTTTCTCTTCCTTGGTATGCAATCCTACTTTACCATTGGTGAAAGTTCACAATTGGACTGTCGCCTCGTGTCAGGGGCTATTTGCTCCAACTATCACTCGATGGGGTCAGCAATGCCAACGTGGTGGTAAGAGATTCAGCTCTAAAACTCTATCTTATACCTACTTTCTCAGATCACCCTTGCTATTAACTGTCACAGGCTGAGTACCGCGGGAAGCAGACTCTGAGACTGATGTACAGGATATTTATTAGGTGGTGTCTTCAGGATCAACACATGTGGTTAGGGTGACAAATTTATCCTGGTTTTCCTGGGACGTTCTTTATTTTAGCACTGAAAATCCAGCATCCTGAGAACTCCCTCAGTCCTTGGAAAACCGGGACTGTTGGTAACCCTACCTGTGGTAGAGAGGGGGCAGAAGCAGGGTTGAATGAAGGGAGAAGCCAAGCTGTAATCCAGGCCTGATAGCCTCAGCTAACCCCATAGACAAAGAATTCTGGAATTAAATTTGCCCTTCAGACATGTCCGGCATCAGGCTAAAATTTCCAAGCCTTTATACTCCTGTTGCCTCAGACATTGGATGTGGGCTGCCCTGGGAAGGGCATGGCCTTGGGTGGGCAGTCTCTGAATGGGGCTGACAGCTAAAGGCTATCTGCTGACAGCACTTCTAGGAGTCCGGGCCACAAACCCTTCCATGAAAAGGGATCTATGTGTTGCATCCCTGTGTCTAATACAGATGTATGTAGGTATATTCTTATATTTGCATAGACTATCTGTGGAGGAATGCACAGGAAATTGGTATCAGTTGTTACCTCCAAAGAGAGGATATAGGTGACCAGGAGAGCAGAGTGGAAAGAGGAAATGCTCTAAGGAGATAGTCCTTTGTACAGTTTGAATTTTTCTATCATGTTAAATGTATATGTACATTGCAAACATGAACTTGAGTTGAAATATCAGTAAATAAATAAAAATTAAAATAAATTAAGAAATAATTCAGAACCTAAGGAAATAAAATGTTTTGTTTTTACAATACTTTCATTTGGCAGATATTTATGGAATACCTATTACATGCCAGGATCCTGGAGACCCAAAAATGAAATATAGATAAAACCCCTGTTCTTATGGATCTAAAAATATACCACATCCCTAGTTAACAAAATGGGTACAAATATTTAATTCTACCAAGTCTATATTCTTATTTTTCAATCCAAACCAACATATCCATTTGGGTTGTATGAGATGAATAGTAATATTAATAAACTGGTTTGTTATGGAATTGCCACCTGATTTTACACAAAATCCAAAGAGTATATCCACAACACAGTGTTTTACAACATTCATTTTGTTTTAGCCTTAACATTAACCTTTGATGTTAATGCCTGTGTTTCTATTTCTTCCTTTCCCTCCCTGTTCTCCCAAATCATCTTATTATGCAAATTTTATATGGTCCTGAATCTTTTTCAGAATGAGTGTGGGTATATATAAATGAAATATAAATGCTCTAACAACATATTTATGGTCCATGCTGTGCTGAATATAATAAGGCATATGGGATCAACAAGGTTGAAGCAGAACACTAAAAATTTATGGTACCGTGTAACCAGAACACCAATAAAAGCAATACTACTACTAATAAAAATGCTAGCAGTTAGCTTTCTTCCAGTATTTGCACCAAGCATCACTGTTAATCATTTACTTCCTTACAATTCCATGAGGTTGCTCTTCTTCCTTTAAGACGTAGGCCTTAGAGAGCATTTGCTTCTGAAAGACCCTGTTTTCAACGAATTTAGAAATCTTATCCAGTCTGAAGCTTTCTTCATTAACCCATTGTTTTATACAGTTGGAAATATAGCTTAACAGGTGGAAACAATGAGGGCTTGTGAAGCTACTAAATCAGCCCCCCTCCCTTTTTGCAATAAAGAATGAACATGTGTCCATTTTCAGCTTTCCTCCCAAAGTTTTCATATAATTCTAAAGCTTTCTCATTAATTGTGAGAACTTACCCTGACTGCTTTAAACAATGTGCTGAAAAAAAACTGTGTACCAACCAACACATATATATACCAATATACCAATATCATCTCTCTATTTACCAGTTTTGTAGGAAGTAATGTGCATACCAAACTCAGGTCCCATTCACATTAATGTGAGTTAGTCTTTTTATTTCCTACAACTGCATAGCATCTACTCTTAGGTATTGTACCAGTTAAGACTCTGTTAGGAAAGAACTCATCTCAAAGTAACTTAAGTTAAAAAAATAAAAAGCAAATTTGTTCATCCCTTCTGACTTGAAGGCTGAGGTGAATCCAAAGGCATGACTGAAATGAGGCACTGAAACTCACTATTTCAGTAGACAGTTCTCCATTAGAACTTTCTATTTCTATATCTGCTTTGAATGCTTCCCTTTGTGTGTTGGTTTCATTCTCTTCAACCAAATACACCTTTCCTCCATGTGGTAGGGAAGGTGGACCCTGGCAGCATTCCTTGAATCAGGAACCTCATAATTGGAACCATCCCTGTGGGCAGGGGAATGGTGCCCCATGATTGGCCAGGCCTGGGTCATGTGCTGAAGCTTGCAGCCAGAGGGCAGGCAGGGTATTGTGATTGACAGTCATTCCAAAACTTAATGAGATGGCCAGGATGTGGAAGTGGGTCCAATGAATGAAGGGAAATGGGCAGACGGTTCAAGCAACACCTTACCACTCCATGAGTGCCAATACTTGAGCACTGAAGAAGTACTGAGTATAAAAGAAGAGTAGCTGAAATTAGGAGTCAAAAGATCCTTAGTAAATGGCAGCCAAGATATGGAAGAAAGTTAAGTGATTCTTCTCAAGGTCAATGTAAAAATATT
Source organism: Eubalaena glacialis (assembly GCF_028564815.1). Lineage (NCBI taxonomy): Eukaryota > Metazoa > Chordata > Mammalia > Artiodactyla > Balaenidae > Eubalaena > Eubalaena glacialis. Next base: position 97,692,105 of record NC_083725.1, read on the forward strand.
AAGAATGCTAACACATAGATGTCAGGAGAGAAAGTATAAGTCAGGACAGAAGATTAAAAGAACAAAATAAAAGATATATGTTCAAAGAATAAAAAGGAAGAGAAACAAGAAAAAGGCAAGAGGGGGGAAAAAAGTAATAAAGAATAAAATCTCCCTTGTTAAGAAGGATGGGCAGGAGGAATTGAAGAAAAGGAAAAGCAGTAGGAAAACCTCAGTCCTAGGGTGTGAAAGCATTAAGAAGGATTACAAGTGATAATAGATACTTTAATATATTGTGGATTTGGTTTAAGGTAAAGTTTTTATTTCATATTGGAACTATAGGTGGTGATTTTTTTCTTAAGTAAATAGGAAAAATGCCTCAAGAATATGTGAATGGCACAGCATGATTGAAGATTAACAGCTAGAGGTAGTTAAGACCTGGCTTAAAATCACACTTATTTGTAAGTTTGGTGAGTCAGAATCACTGTAAATGCTAAATGGTAATTCTTATGAAGTTACCTGGGGGGAAAGTATTATCCCTCACATAACACAGCAAGGTTTTAATAGGAATTCTTGGCTGGGAAGGGAAATCACTGGAAGTAAGAATTCAATTTTGCTTTCTGGATAAAAAGAGGTAAAGGAGAAAATTACAATAGGTTCTGAAATTTAGGAAAATGGAGGAAAGAAGTTCTTTTCAGAGACTTTCTATAAAAAGCACATGTGATGCTGCATTCCAACAAAACTTTATTTACAAAGACAGGTGATGGGCCAGATTTGATACATATTATCACAGATACCTAACTGCAAGTAATTTTAGGCATTATTTTAAAAGATGACTTTGTGTTTGCCTTAGAAATGTGCCTTTGATCATCAACAAAGTGAAAGGCAATCTACTGAATGGGAGAAAAGTATTTGCAAATCCTATCTCTTACAAGGGGTTAATATCCAAAATATATAAATAACTCATACAGCTTAATAGCAAAAAACAAACAAACAATCCAATTAAAAAATGAGCAGAAGATCTGAATAGACGTTTTATCAGAGAAGATATACAGATGATGAACGGGTACATGAAAAGATTCTCAAGATCACTAATCATCAAGGAATGCAAATCAAAACCACAGTGAGCTATCACCTCACATCTGTTAGGATGGGGAGAAAAGAGAACCCATGTGCACTGTTGGTAGGACTGTAAATTGGTGCAGCCACTATGGGAAAAAGTATGACACTTCCTCAAAAAATTAAAACTAGAACTGCCATGTTTCAGGAATTTCACTACTGGGTATTTATCTAAAGAAAATAAAAACACTAATTTGAAGAGAAAAAAAAGCACATGTGATTGCTGATATGACATTGATGAATATAGATTGAAATGAGTTTATTCATTCCATTTTGTGATAAGATCACTCACTAGTTAGAGATGCCATGCAATTAAATTAAATACAAAATTGCTAAAAACAAGGGAATTGAAAGGGCAGAATTCTACCTGACATCCTGTAAAATGAATGGCTTTGAAAGTGTCATTGGAGAGTGTCACTTAGGTGCAAATCCTTAGAGGTTGGAATTTAAAACAGAATGAACACATTTCTAGGTTACATGAGACAGAGGTTATCAGGATCCTCATACCCATGAAGAACTATTAGAAGAAAATGGAAAGGGCAGAAATATACAGGTTCGTCAACTTGTATAAGTTTATTCTTAAGAATTGTAGAAGGAGATAGGGAAATAATTGCTTTTTTAATGATATCGTATATATGTATAAATGAATCACTGTGCTGTACACCTGAAACTAACACAACGTTGTAAATAACTATTCAATTAAAAAAAGGTTAAAAAAAAGAAAACAGATAAGTCAATCTGAAAATGTCCCTATGTACATTATCTTGAACAATTAAAAAATTTAGGAATCAAATGCATATATCTACATTTGCTGAGAGATATTTGTTCATCCAGGTTGGGCAAATGTCACAGAATTTAGAGTCAAAGGCCTAGGACAAATTCCCACCTCTACCACTCACAGGGCTTGGACAAGTTAACTGTTTGGAACTTATGTTTTCATTTGTAACAGGGGGAATTCTTCAAGAAACAAACATTTTTGATCACCTTCCTACGTGTGGGCTCAAGGATATGGAAATCCACAAGACATGACATTGGTTTGCCAGAAACTTGTATTCTTCGGCAGATGGTGATAACACTGAAATCACAGGATTGTTGAGATGACTAGAAGAGTGAAAGTGTTTGCTAGACTATAAGATTTTATGCAATTGTTATTAATGAATAAAGTGATTCATAGTTTGCTAATGGGAAGACATAAAAATTAGGCATTTAATAAAGAAATATTAGATAAACTTTATTGCCTCACAAGATTTTATAATCCTGTTCTTCCCAACCCCTTCCTTTGCAATGTAATATAATACTGATTTGTTTATTTATAACTCTCCCTTTCAATTCTGTTCCAGACAGGGATTTAAGACTTTCCCAGTCCTACTCCATTAACCACCGTGACCAACTATGTCCATAATATAAAAGCTAACATGACATTCATTCTTCCCAGGCTCAATTCTTTCTCTGTGGAATTAGGAGGAGGTGAGGCAGACACTTCATCTTACTCCTAATTCCCATCTGCTTTAATATTGCTGGGAGGCCCAGAGTCACTCATTCAATATCTCTTCACATCTACTTACTATCCTAGGTTTGCAACAATATCATTTGAGGGGTAACGATTTCCCATTTGGGCAGGAACATTCAGTGCCCTGCGGATGTGTATTCCATTCTCTTGTCCATGGTATATTCTTGTGGCATCTTTTAGATCATTTATATCAAACTTATAAGCTCACAGATGGTCATCAGTGCTTCGACTGGGAACCTTACATTTGACACCAACACAGCTGCCTGCTTCAAAAGAGTACTTGCTACCCTAATATGTTGTTATTTCCTTCGGATATGGTATTTTGGTTTTCACCCAGTTTTTATAAAATCATATAAGCTTAAATGAGCGTAAGATTTTTGTATTTAGAGCATGAGAAAGAAAAGTTTATTAATTGGAAAGCATGCATAAGGGAAGAGAACAGATCTTAGCTAGCCAGTGAGTTCCAATTACAGTGGTATTGAATCATGTTAAAGTTGACTTAAAGGGGTCAAACACCAGGGCAATCCCCCTTTTTCTTTACTTATATTAAAAGTGATGGATGCAATGAAACGTGAAACCAAGAATGAACATTTGTGAAACCAGTGGAAACATTTGTGAGTAGTTTTAAGACACAGTGTTGAAGTAGTAGATAAATGTTTGGTGATGGCTTGATCAATATCCTTAAGAAAGGAAACAAGTAGGATTGAGGGCCATCGATAAACACGTACTATTGAAAGAATGAAAGAAACTAGGTTAAATTCGCAAATTATACGTATAGGATTATATGGGTGATTTAAAGGATTTTTAAAGGTAATTCTGACTATTGGAGATTTTCACTTTACTCTTTAACCTTCAAACCTAAGATAAAGCTCCACTGTATACCAATACAAACAAAAAACAAACCAATTTCTTGGTTTCGTTTTCAAAGATGTGGCTCTAATTGCAATAAAAAATAATATCAAGCATGAAAATAAAAGGTACTTAGTAAAATTATAAGTAAAATAATAGAAGGAAGAGAATAATTTATATTTTAAACGGTAAAAGTTAATCATACAGTTGAATAATAAATGGAAACCGAATGCATGATTAATAAATGGTCCCCAAAGAAATTTTGGGAACTATTAGATCAGTAAAGCCAGAGAAGCTTCTTTCCCTAAGTCTCTAATGCCTATCTCAGAAGCCACATATGCTTAAAGAGGAAAACTCTCTTTACACCCATAAGAGCAATTAGTATCATATTGATGAGATAAAACTGATTTGATGTGGGAAAGCGCAGAGGGCTTGCTGGGCGGTCTTGGTAAATTTTTTACTTGGGTAGTTTAACCTCTGAATTTAATTTTCCTCATGTATTAAATGGGGGTAATAATACCTTGAAGGGCTATTATAAGAATTGGGTATAATGTATTTAAAGGTCCTTACCATAGTGCTTGGGCTCCTAAAAAATAGAGACTGCTATGATTATTACATTAACACCTGGCCTGGGCTGGGCACCATTATGATGACTTGAAGAAATTCATTCACAACCTTTACTTCTAAATCAGAAAGTTTCAAGAACAATCATAGAGGAGGTTGATACAATATTAATTAATGCAATATTTAATCATCTTGCTTATTCTTTGGTTTCTAAAACTCCAATAATAAAAAATTATAGAATTTTAAACAAGAAGAAAATAAATGGAGGAAAACTGTATTTTCTTCTTTAGTCAGGTTTATTTAATTTTCAGAAAATATACTTTCAAACAATAAAATTACACGATTAGTGACAACTATGACAAAGAGATGAACACAGCTTATAACTTATAACCACAAAAGAAGAATACTTAGTTCAGTGATTATCATCCGAAACGTGATGACTCAGTGATTATAGATTATAGGGCAATGAAATAAAAATCAAATTCTGTTTGTCTTATAGTCCTGTTTTAAAGAACTGTGGTGGGAGAATTCTTATTGCTTCTTGAAAAGTGATATCGATGTTATAAGTCCCATATCTGACTACCTTGCCTGGAATTGCTGATGAGATATGGCAGTTTTCTTCATCAAAAGGGAAGTATTTGAGCCAGTTGAAATATAAGATGAAACTCTGCTTAAGGTTATGACTTTACCGTTCTGATTGCTTGGGACATTCTCTGGGGAACTATAGTATTTTGAGTTGCTTCTCACAAAAGAGAGCTGGGTGGGACCAGAAGGCTCTAAAATCATTTGAGAAACAAATAATATACTCTTGACTAAAATGTTAATTCCTTATTCAATCTGGGAGTGAATGGAATGTCCTGCACTTAATGAAATAAAAGTGTTTGATCTAGATCTCTTACCAGTTTAACCTTTCATTCATAACCCACCTTTCCCCTCCTTATTTAAAGAAGTGGGGATAATTGAGAGAAAAACAGTCACAAGGGCATGCAAAGAATGTCTGTTGCTCCCTTCCACAAATATTCACTGAACATGCATGTGCCAGACGCTGAGAATAAGCTCTCCCTGAGCGGTATGTGTATCACCTTTGGACCTCAGCTTCTAACAGTCACATTATAGGGATCATATTCTTCTTTAACAACAACAAAAACTAACTAGGAGATACAGACTTCCACCAGCTACCTGTCTCCCCAACCTCTAAATCAGGTTTTGCTCATCTTTTCTGTGTGTCTAGTAGTAAAAAAAAATACAGTCGGAGACAGGCTGTACTACAGCACAGCTTAAATGACTTACTTGCATTACAATTACCGCGAGGGTAGCTAAGTGAGGGGTGTTTAGGAAAGGAACTTTATAGTTTGAATGCACTTCTAGTATATGATAGGCACTGTGGTAAGAAGTTTACATCCTTTCTCTTAAATTCTACATATTTATTATTCCTATCTGAGCTCAATTTCCTCATCTAAAAAAATGGGATAATACTTTGAAACCCTCTCAGGAGGATTAAATGGGACTTATAGAAAGGAAGGTAATTAATATTTATAGAGTAACTACTATGGGTCAAGCCCTGCGGTTTGTCCCTTCACATACTTTATCTCTTTCATTAGCTCCATCTTAAGAATGAGGAAAATGAGGTTAAGCAGAAGTGACCAAAACTATTTTTCCCCAGTGGAGGAACCTTCACCAAGAACCCAGAAAACACATATTTATGGAGTGCTTACAATGTGTGAGGCATTTTTCTTGGTTGTAGTGAACAAGACAGAGGTCTGTCTCAAAGAGGTTTGGCGTACTCATCCAGAAAATGTTTGGGGGTGAGAGGGGGCGGATAATGGCTCATACAGAAGAAAAATCAGTGGCACTGTTTTGGGCCAAGTTAGGTTTCAGATGCCTATTAGACATCCAACGGGTGAGGCGTAGGAGGTGGAGAGATATGTCTGGAATGTAAGGGAGACATCTGGGCTAGAGATAAAACACTGTGAGTCATCAGCACATAGATAATGTTTAAAGCTATGGTGCTGAATGAGATTTCCTGGCAAAAAAGTGTAGGTGGAGAACACAGTTAAGGGCAGAGAGTCCCGAGGCCCTCCAACATTTAGTCATCTGACAGAGGAAAAGTATTCAAGAACCACAGAAGTGACCAATGAGGTAAGTAGAAAATCGCATGAGTTCGGGGTCATGGAAGCCTAGAGAAAAGTTTCAAGGAGGGAGTCATCACCAGTGAAGCTACCGTAAAGGCGCATAAGATACAGAGAACTGGCCACTCATTTTGGCAAAAAGCTACCGTAAAGGCACATAAAATACAGAGAACTGGCCACTCATTTCGCCTTTCACTGAACAGATATTTACTGAGTACCAACTCCGTACTAGATACTGTTCAAGGGACTAGAGATACACCTGTGAACAGAACAGAGGAAAATCCCTGTCCTCATGGGATTCACATTCTAGTGAGGGGGGAAAAAGATAAACAATTAAATTATAGTATGCTAGTTGATTCTGAGCCCTTTACAGGAAACGCAAGCAGAGGCGAATGCTCTGGGTATGGAGAGTGGGGCTGCAATGTCAAATAAGCCCAATCAGGCTCTGGACTGGGGGCTTGCACCTGTCCGTTGTTACATCAAGGAAGGAAGCTTCCCTTTGCTTCTGAACGGCACTCAGTCTCCTTCAATTGACTTGAAGGACACCGGGGTTGGGGGGCGGGGGGAGTGGGCGGCATGTGTGGGGTGGGGAAGGACCCTTACTGGGGCCCTACTTGAAAGATTCAAACTTAGCAAATGGAATCTTGCCTATAGTGCTGGGAGGGCAAGCCCTCCTCGTTGTCAGTCGCTGGCAGTCAGAGGACGATCTAATTCACACAAGCAAGACCTTTAGAAGATAGCCGTGGAGCCACACATGGGAAGAGCATCCCAGGAAGAGGGCCCAGCAAGGGCAAAGACTCGGAAGCTACGGAGCATTGAAAAAAATAAAATAATAAAATAAAATAGAGTAATCAGGGAAGACAGCACAGAGGTGATCTGTGAAGTCCTGAACAAGCAGAGGGAATGAGCGAGGCAGGCGTCTGGAGGAAGAGGTTTAAAGAGGGAAGAACACGTGTGAAAGTGCCTGGAAAGTGGTAAAGACTCAGGAGGATGCCAGAGTGGCTGCAGCAGAGTAGGTGAGGAGGAGGGTGACCGAATGAGGCAAGAGGGGATCGGAGCCTTCATTGTGAGACGGGAAGCCTGGGTTTTGAGCAGAGAGCGCCATGCGGGCTACTGTGTTGAGCAGACACTGTCGGGACCAGGGATGAGGGTGGGGAGCAAAGGCCGAAGCAGGGAAATTAGTTAAGAGGCAATTGCTATAATTTAGGTGAGAAATGGCGGGCCTTGGGCCAGGTGGTATGTGAGTGCAGTGAGAAGTTTAGAGCAGGGGTCCCCAGCCCCTGGGCCGTGGACCCCGGTACCGGTCCGCAGCCTGTTAGGAACTGGGCCACGCAGCAGGCGGTGAGCGGTGGGCGAGCAGTGGAAGCGTCATCTGCCGCTCCCCATCGCTCGCATTACAGCGGCCTGAACCATCCCCCACACCCCGACCTCCTGCCGCCCCCGTCCGTGGAAAAACGGTCTTCCGCAAAACCGGTCCTGGTGCCAAAAATGTTGGGGACCACTGGCTTAGAGACTAGTCTCAATGTTAAAGCTGATGGGATTTGCTGATTAGCTGGATGTAGCCTGTGAAAGAAACCGCCAAGCAGGATGCTAAGATTATCTGCCTGGGTGACTGGAAGGATGGAGTTAAGGTGGCGAAGACACCAGGAAACTGGGAATTGTTTTTGGAATTGGGAGGAGATCTACTGCTTAAGGGGAGTGGCTGGCCTCAGTGGGAGTCATGGACAGTTCTTCACGAGAGTATATGCAGGCAGAGGAGGAAGCAAGTTCTTTCTTGGTGGTTTCTATTTTTTTCAGTGAAACAGCAGTCAAGGTCATCAGCCAAGAGGGAATATGCAGGGAGGTGTCTGAAGTCTGAAGAGAGAAACAGTTGTCAAGGGGAGGAGGGGAATGAAGAAACCAGGGTAACAAAGTAAAAGTCACGAGCAGCATTAAAGGCCCACTTGACCTTGACGTGGTTGTGTTTCCCTTCAGCCATATTAAGGCGCACAGGTGTGGGTTTGGAGTCAGAAGAGAGCTGGAATCATCTGTGACTGACGGTTTGCTGAGTACAATGGAACAAGGAGGAGGGGAAAGGCATTTAGTGTCCAAGGAATTCACTCACCCCAGGGCCAGGGGTAAGAGAGGAAGTGAAAACCACCACCACTGAGAGCTTCAGGGGAAATTGTATCCCCAGGGGAGACAGGTTTCACTTAGAGCAAAGAAAGCAAAGGAAGCATTCAAAAGGATGAGGATGCGGGGGATTTCTTATTCTTGGTAAAGCAGTTTCAGTGGCCTTGATGCTGCTGGATCGGAGTGGGTCAATGAGCAAGGGAGAGTACAGAAGTTGACAGAAAAGCAGATAACTATTTCAAAAAGCTTTGCTTTAAAGGTGCTCGAGTTAGCTGAAGGGTGGTTGAAGGCAAGGTTTGTGTGTGTATTTTAAGGTGAAAGGTATTACAGCATGTTTTTATACCAGTGGAAGAGGGTAAAAAATTAACGCAAGAAAGCAATGGGATAAATGTGGGGATCTTTGCAGAAAGCAAAGCCCTTGAGAAGGTCAGCGGACATTGGATCCAAGGCGTAAGTGGAAGAACGAACTTAGAATTCGGTGGAAGGAAAGAGGCAAAGAAGGCTGAAGGCATGAAGGTTGATGGAAACGTCAAATGGGAAGATTTGTTAGTTCCTGGGAATGAATCTACTTATCTCTGAAAGTATGAGGAGGTTATCATCTGAGAAGTGATGGGGGAAGGAAGATTGGGTATTTGATGTCAGATAAATAGAGCTGTGAGGAGAAATGGTCACCAGGTAGGGAAAACGAACTTACTAGGGAAGTGTAGTAGGTTTGTTTGGCAGCATGGAGTGCCCACCTGAGAGGTGTGGCCAAAAATCTGAAGTGAGATCAGTCAACATAGTTGTGTACTTTTTCCCATCAGGCCTTGCTGCTTTGGTACAGGTGCCAAGTAACTGGCTCACAAGGACTGTGGGTTTTGCCAGGTGAGTATGATGGGGGGGGTAAGATACAAGGGGGTTAGGATGTTTCCAATAAAGTGGTGAAAATGCTGGGCCATCATCCATGCTTCATAAGGAAGGAAGCAAGGATAGGAAAGGAGTCATGGACAATGACAGATGGTAAGATCAAGGGACTGGAAGTCTGGATGAGGCTAAAGACTTGCTGGAGTGAAAGAACTGGGGTAAATGAACGCAAATGGTTCAAGATGATAAACCGAGAAGGGGGTGTATGAGGTTATAATTTAGGAGATGGTGTATTATTTTCTCTCCCAATTAAATAGAAGCATTAACCAAATAAAACCTTAAGATCAAGATGATGTTGCTTTTGGCTACATTAAAAAAAAAGCACTTTCTGATTACATCTCTGGGTTGGTCACAGTTTATTTGGCTAGGAGAGTTTGAGTTAATATCACTTGATTTGAATTTTACAACCGATCCCAATATAAGATGAGTGCCCTGTGTTACAATCTAGGGAAGCACTACAGCATATAGGGGAAATCTATAAAATTGTTTTGACATCAACATTGAGGGATATATATGTCCTTGACTTTTCATGTAAATTTATGATACCAATATTAAAATAAGAAAATGCTCATTCTGTAATTAAGTGGACATTTTCCAATGAATTCTATTATCCTAACAACTTTAAAGAGTAATAGGAATTCTCTGGGAGTATATATAAAAAAATTAAAGGAAAATATTTTGCTGTTAAGGGGTTTAGAAATAAACACAAAAAACATTCATTATAAAATTTTTATTCCATTGTATTGCCATTTAAAATACAAGAATATAAGCAAATGTCATCCAGTGTCAGAAGATCTGCAGCATTTAGTGACAAATCAATAGCTTCATGGAAATTTTCAATTCATTTAAAAAAATACCCGAGCCATTTAAGTAATAATTAAAATGAGCTTTGTCTCTACGTATAATAAACTTCCACTTGGCTTATACAATTCCATTTTCTCCAACGGGAAGCTGTGTAGGATCCAGTCCTACCTTCTTCATTGATACGGCAACATCAAACAAATAGTCATAACACTCACACCTGTTAAAAAATAAATAAATAAAAGCAAAAAGAACTAAAAGTGTTCAGTGAAAAGAGAGTTCTCCAATCCTAACAATCACATTTTTCCTCTGCATCAAGTTAACCCTGTTCCTAGCAGATTTTTTTTTTTCTTTCCTCAATTCTAGGCAAAGTTTCTCTTAGTTTGTCTCCAACATTATTAAAACACGGAATCATACTGAATCATGCCACCATACTATATACTTCTCAGGAAATAAAAGGGAGTTTAAAATATACTACTTATGTAAATTTAAATTTTTTATTATGTGCCATTTTTTGAAATAAATATAGCAAATCTTTATGCGACTTGGGTTAACTATATTCTAGCCCTCAATTCAGGGAGCAAGATCTGTATCTCCTTCTTTGTATCAAAGAGCATAGTGCCTTGCCAAATAAAAGCTCATCTGAAAAATATTTCTTAGCAAAAGAATATATAATACAAATAAAATATTGAGAAATAATTAATGATAAACTATTTAAATTTAAACCAATTTGACCAGTAACACACAAAAAAATCATACTCCGTTTTCAATCATAAAACATATTTCATTCTCTTTTAGAGTGTGGTGACTTGCCCCAGACGTTCTTTGGTTTCGGTTTACACTTACATGCTTTTAGCCTTCTCCCACGTCTCTCCCCAGACGTAGACTCCATGCCGTCTGACTAGTACTGCACAGGAGTCTGGGTAATCATTCATTGCTCGGGCCATTCGCTCTTTGAGGTCTTTCTCCTCAGGTGTATTCTCAATAATGGGTACTACTAACATATCATCGTATCTGTTAAGACAAAACAAGCCATTTGCTTTCCTTTTTAAAACAAATAAAGGTATTCATATATAAAATTTATAATTTTTTCAAATAACAAGTTAGACGTTCTCTTTATATCTGAAAAGCCACTCCAAATTAGGAACAAGATGTTGCATGTTATTCTGTGTATCTTGTATAAACAACTGTATCAAGAGACGCCTTGGGAATTTGGCAGGCATTTTTCCAATCCTAAGTATAAGTGGCAGAAATTTGTACAGGATACCAAAACCTAACAAAGAAACTATCAAGATCATACAAGTATTTCCCTGAAGGATAGAGAATCACAGTAGTTTTAACAGGAGATGAGAAATGATAAATTTCAGAATTAGAAGCATAGGAAGGATTAACAACTGAACTACTTATTAAAGCAGGAATTTCCCAACGATACAAAATCATTCTATTCTATCTCTGCAGGACCCGAAAGTGTCTTGGATAGACAAATAAATAAATGCAGGTGTGGTTTATGGCCCTGGGATAGCAAAAACCTTTTGGAGCTAACTATTAAAGGTATGACTATATTTTCAGAACGTTCTCAAATCTGTGACATTAGAATTTCTTTACCTTATTTTTAGTAAGTACATGTGATGAAATCAGAATATGCATTTTTCATTTTTGTTTCTGCAGTAATATTTAAGCAAATAGCTTGTTACTGGTAAAACTATGTCTATTTGTGAGGTCATTTACAACCAATCAAAACTCAGACATGTTTTCCTTTTAACATGAATTTCTCTTGCCTTGTTAATGTTACATCTGCTTTTTCACTACCTCTGTGATGGCTAAACTTAACCAAAATAAGTTCTATCCATATATTACCAGAAGTTACTACTTTAGGGAAGGTACAGACTGAGTAGCTGTCATGTGATAAAGAACCTGGCCAGGGTTTCCCTGGTGGCGCAGTGGTTGAGAATCTGCCTGCTAATGCAGGGGATGCGGGTTCGAGCCCTGGTCTGGGAGGATCCCACATGCCGCGGAGCGGCTGGGCCCATGAGCCACAATTGCTGAGCCTGCGCGTCTGGAGCCTGTGCTCCGCAACAAGAGAGGCGGCGATGGTGAGAGGCCCGCGCACCGCGATGAAGAGGGGCCCCCGCTTGCCGCAGCTGGAGAAAGCCCTCGTGCAGAAACAAAGACCCAACACAGCCATGAATAGCTAAATAAATAAATAAAAAAAAAAAAAAAAAAAAAGAACCTGGCCAACCATTATCAGGAACAGTACGAGGTTGCCCATTATTTCACTTAAGTAAAATAGAGGTAATTATAAAATATCCTTAAATGTGGAAGGAATAAATTGCTAGTCCCAAATCTTTCCTAGTATTGGCCAGGAGAACCACAAACTTATATTTTCCTCTACCATATACCGAACAGTCAGAAATATCTCCAGGTGCAAAATAATTCACAGCAAAATAAGGCCTCAGGAACGGAGCCAGGGTAGTCCTTTGACCATCAAACAGTATTCTTTTCACTCTACCGTAGGCATGTTGCATCCAAAAGGTACAACAATTATATTTAACATGGTAACCTCCCCCGATAAGAATTAGGCATTTGAAAGTTATTATAATTTTTTTTAAGATGGACTTAAAAATTTTTAAAGTAGAATAGAAAATGTAAAAACTCCATCCTTTCTTAGTCATCCACCTTTTATTGCCCCTTCTTTTGACTGGACACTTAGGATTCTCCCCAAATACTGATGAAGTATCACTGCCCCTGAGCTGTGATAATGACCCTGTTACTGATTTCCCAGCCAGGTTCAAACAGAATTGCAAAAGCATGTCAAAAAACTTTGTACTCTTTAAATTCTGAGACATTCAAAATAATATATAAAGTGTATACGTTGTGATGCATAACAAATGACATCTTTTCATTCGTGTCATTCGTTTTTCCACAAAATTCCAAAGGTTCTCTATTGTGCTCTGCTCCTCTACCCACCGTTTCACACGTTCTTCTGACCTATTTTTATTTCTTCAGCAAAGCAATCAAATGCCGATGAAATTGATAGCACACATAACGCCTCTCCTTCAAGACCCAGATATGGAAAAGGCAATATGCGGCTATGCTTTTTTTAGTATGTACACTTTCATAATTTAAATATTTAACTTTTGTAAATAGGTGTTTCCCAGTGCTGAGGAATGCTTTAGGCACACAATAAATATTAACTAAAATCAAGTCCAATTAACTTCTCAGCACACTAGTTTAAACACATACAGTCTATTACGTGCAGTAACAGTAAGATACTGCTGTAAGAACACTTTAGAAAAACTGGCACCCTTTTCCTCTAAACAAGGCAAAGTGGATTCAGCCCCTTTAGGAAATTGGGAAGGGTGAAGGCTCAGGAACAAGAATGCCTGTACATTCAAACAAAATGCCGAGCCTGTCCCTGAGCCCTGGGAACGTGTTTCTTCATGTCACTGTATTCTAGATTGACGAATAATTGCTACATTTTTGTGGGCTGGTGGATTTAGCTGATTTTATCCAGAAGGCCTCTGTTCTATACTATCTATGCCAGTTTCCACACTGAAAAATTATAAACATATAGAGATCTACTTAATTAAAATAATAATAAAACTTCTTTAAAAATGAAAATATTCCAGAAATACTACATGAAATCAAAATGAAGCATAAGATTCAGTCAGAGCTGAAACTTCCCGAAGACAACGTGAAGGTGAGGACAGCTTGCTCTTGGAGTTCTTCAATAAAGGAACACACTCTTTCCATCTCTGTAGATACCTCAGCCAGGATTTTTGCATTTTACTCTGACAAACATTTAATTATTCATGTTGGCAATAATTTACCAAGGCTGGGTTGGGGATGGGGAAAAGGAGGGGAGGCATCTGATTTGTGTCACTGAGAATAGATCTGGAAGTATAATATGAAGGGGGGTACTATCTAACACAGATCTACAACATCTCATTAAGTACATAAAAAGATCAGTATCCTGTTTATTACAAGACGGAGAAATACCGTTCAAATTATTTAAGCAAAAAATAGGGGAAAATACCTGTAATACCCTCCCGAGGTACATTTCTTTATTCCTTTGATCATCTCTTGATGTGTAATTTTAAACTCCCTTCCTGGGAAGAGAAGGGTGGCCATGACAGCAGCTTTAGAGTGGGTATGAATCACAGCACCTGCTCCTGGAGGGGGAAGAATACAGTTCCATGCTCAGTGAAAACTAAATTGCACCTTTTAAAGAAAAAAATATATACACATATACACACAAACACACACACTTATTTGTATATGGCTTTGGACTTGTTTTTCTTGGCATGGAATAATAAGTTGGCAGCGGGTAGGAGGGGAGAAAGGAAGATAGGAAAAGAGAACTACTGATAGAGAAGTCAGAAAGCAAAAAGAAAAAAAATTAAACTTTATCCAGTATCAGGACAATGCACGATACTTTATACATGCTCAAGAAATATCCTTTAGATGGTCTGAAGTACCACTATAATGACTGTGGAGATCATAATCATAATACTACTGCCACTCAATTAGGGATTCCTATGTGCCAGGCACTGGGCAAATCCCCTTTATAGATGTTATCTCTTCACATCATCACAACAACCATCTCCCCCATTTAATGGTCAAGGACATGAGGCTCAGAGATGTTAAATAATTTGTCCATGGTTATTTAACTACGTTGTCCAACTACAGACAGTAGTTGAAGAACTTGGATTTGAACCCAGTTTAGTCTGACCCTTAATCACCAAGATATGCTTCATAGTGTAGGCCATATCTTAGTAACATAAGGGGATGGTAGGGATTTTAAGATATAGATGCAAGGGATTTACCTAAAAAAGAATTTGTATGCTATAAAACTCAGTAATGGCTATTTTTGCAATGGGAAGTTTATTTAGCTTTTTGCTAGGAAAGATTCTCCATGCTGTTAGAACCTGTTGCTGAAGTTTCATCCTTTCAGTAGTAGCTGATAATGTCTGGGAACAGCACATGGCATGATTACTAACTCTATATTGATTTTATTCAGGGGCTATACTAAAGCATGGTCCTAATGACTTCATTGTTAAGGCTGAGCCAGTACTTCAGTTATACTTTCCTATTTTTACATTGTCCTCTAGGTTCAACCGTTCCAGGTTGGTTTTCTACCACGATTTCTGGGAATTAAAGTAAGAGTCCTATTTTTATCATAAAGTAAAATTTTCAAAAAAGAGGATCACTCCCACTGAAGTGAAGAAAAGGGCATGATTTTCCCTCATTTGTATTTTGATTAACTTCTACTACAAGTTCCCAGAGATATAACTCTGAACTAAGAGTAGGAATTGGACTGTAAATATAATATTTAGTTGGTTAATTTGACAATCTAGTGGAATCATATTGATCTAGGTTGGAATTCTGGCCCCAATACTCACTGGCTGTTTATTTTGGGAAAATCTTCCCAGAGCCTCTGTCCTCTCATATATAAAATGAAGTAATAATGGACCTCCCACAGAGGCTGATGTGAGGACTGAATGAGTTAACATATTTAAAGTCCTTGCACATAACAGGTATTCAAGAACTGTGAACTACAACAGTAATTGCCATTATTTACAGGAGCCTACTCTGCAAATATTCTTTACGTTGAATACATTTTCTGCCTACCTCTCATTGTGTAAGCATTCATGAAAAGAGGAGTACACTGGCTTTTTTTAAGATTCTTATATGGCGGAGGTCCACTTATGTCCTGTTCATTGATGTCACAAACAAACATGTCTTCAGGCTATTTAGAGGGGGAAAAAGAAAAAAAGAAGGCTTATACAATATCAATTAGAAATGTCCCCTTTCTTGTGTGTGTGTGTGTGTGTATATATATATATATATATATACACATACACAATTCCATTTATATATAGTATATATAAACAGTGCTAATATAGATACATATTTAACTCACATTTTAAATATTTATATATAGTTTCTCTCTCAAAATTTTTTAGCCATTTTGAGAAATAAAAAAATGTTTTCTACTAATAAAAATCATCTCAAGAAAGTTAAAAAAATCGACCTTTAGAATTTGAAGAAAAAAGTGGTATGGAAAATTTAATATGCATGTAATGATGTTGATGTCATTTCATCAACTTAGTTTCTCAGCTTTGCCATGTAATTTCACAATATTTCAGAGACTATATAATCATCATGTTAGAATGGGTGTTATAATTTTTTTTATATTTCATAATATAAGAGGAAAAATACAGAGTAAAATTTTCTTATCCCTTGAGAAACTTAACTGGTACTCAGAAATGTTAATCTCGATGACGTACTCTATTTTTAAAGTTCTAAGGAATTATGTAGATCCACAGGTTTTTCCTAGTAATACATGCATATCTCTGACTTGTAACTTTCGTTTGCCAGGGTTTATTACAAACTACAATATAAATGTTTTATTAATGAAGCACTATGCCTTAGACAGAATTAAGTATTATGTGCTTGTTTTAACTCTTTTCTGGGTATTATTCTAGCATTAATACAGAATGGGTCTTCTCAAAATGTTGAAACAAAGTTTTATAACTTTAAATTGAAAAAGCTTTGCCATTATTAAATATGAATCAGTTTGGTCCATTTGAGACCACCAATCTGATTACCCTATTAGCCTGATAAAGATGGTGTTATAATGCTGCAAAGTTAGAATCATTTTTTATTATGACTTAAGACTGCACTATTCACTTTTGCCCTCTAGAGGCTGAATGAGAATTCAAAACACCTGGTTGCAAGCAGGATACTTACCACCTTAAAAAAATTTAATAGTTACTTAACAAATGTTTGTTGATTAGTTATTTAAATTATCACAATATAATCTCCCTTCAAAACTAAGATTTCTTTTAATATTAATTCCATTTCACAAAACAATAATCAAGTAGAGAATAACAGACATTTGGGTTTAAGAAGGATCCCTTTACCATACCTGAATCCGTTCCTTTTGCACTCCTGAAGGAGCAATGTAGATTTCATTGCTGGTAACACAAAATACAGAAATTGGTATTTATTTAACTCTAATGTTCTGCTTTTGCAAAAAGAAAAGCGTACCCTTGCAGTCCAATCATTAATGATCTTTATAAATCAAGTCATACAAATAGCTGCTTTATTTAATTAATGGTGTAGGCTGTATCGAAAGAATACCAAATTAATTTCTTTATAATGCTGGTGACACAGTAAAATGTTGATAGTTGCTTTTGTTACATTTTCATATATATTTCTTTATTTCTTTTTTATGGTGCAAAATCAATGGTAACCAGGCTTTTATCTGGTTAGGGGAAATAAAAATCTGAAAACATAAGTCTTTAGCATCTTTAAGCATGAATAAGCAGAGTTTATCTTACTATACATGGAACACAGTTATTCTAAAGTCCAATCAGGGGAAATATGCTCACTTGGAGTAGATCTCTGTGTTGCAAGAAATCAGGGTTAATTTTATTGTTTGAAATGTTATTATAAAACATGACGCTCAGAGACCTCTGCTGGATGGTTTGTTAAATTACAGCATTAACACTGGGCTACTTTTGGGGTGGAACAGTATATGCTTCCTAATTGAAAAACACTTCTATCTTGTGAAAATATTTGGTGACAAAGCGAGAACAATTGCAGAAAGTTAGAAATATAAAAGGCATGGCTACATCTGGAGATCTCTCTGTTACACAGCACACTGTGCTAAGGGAGATGCTATAGCAGTACCACTTACCACAAGGTGCTTTCAAATTTGATTTGGAAATTAATCTAAAATCTTCTCTAAATTCTCTCTACCCTCAACAAAGGTCCTCTGGCTCATGCATCAGTTTCAGTTGCTGACAGAGGGTGTTAAAGAACCGCCACATAATGCAAACGGAGGAAATACCAGCACCTGCACGCTCCAGCTTCTGCCACTGAGGCATGGACGTAGGGACACTGAATAAATATTAACTGTTTCCCAGTGCAAATGAGGATGACTGCCTATATTGAATTGAGCTGTCAAAGCTGGGGTTACTAATAAACCGATAGACTTGGAACTGACAAAAATTTAAGAAAGTTCCTTTAAGGATCTACTGGTAAATTAAGGTCTAGAAAATAAATGCCTGATAATGGGAGTGAAATCCAAAGCAGAGTAAGCTTTGTTCAAGCATTCATTTTCACAAAGTAGTTATTGCTTTAGAACTTTGTTGCATAAGAAAACCATAAAGTGGCACTCCTCTGGAAACAGTGGGAATGCATAGGGATCATTACTGTTAAAACGGCCCCTTATAAATACCAGGGATCCAAATCTTTTGTCCTCATGTAACGTGAAAGAGACGCTAGAATCATGTGTGGTACCTAGTCCAGTCACCTCCGCTGGTAAGTGGACTTGTAGGTCTTCTTGTGTGCGGAGATATTTATGCAGTCCTGGGAACAGACTCAAATAAAGTTCGAAACAGTCTGCTGGTAAAGAAACTCCACCTACAAAGTGGGAAAATCCAGGGTTTTTATTCAGTTTGTTCAAATAATTTGGTATGCTAAATGTCTTTTCTTTTTTTTTTGGCCATGCCGCATGGCTTGTGGGATCTTAGTTCCCCGACCAGGGATTGAACCTGTGCCCTCAGCAGTGAAATCGTGGAGTCCTAACCATTGGACCACTAGGGAATTCCCTGGTATGCTAAAACTATTTTTATTACTGCCTTTATAAAATGGAAATCAGTTTAGACTTTGATCAACTTTGAGTAATTAAAAGATTAGCTAAATAGGTTTTAGAAAAAACAAAGAAGGAGATACGTGGATAAAAATATTAATACAAAGATGACAGAGCTTTTATTTTAGGAGGGAAACATGCCAAAGACTAAAAGTGAAGTATTTACTTGGTACTGTAAGCCACAAACAAAAGCATTTTGAGTTTCAAGGTATTAAGTTTTAGAATTTATTTTCTCCAGACTCCCTGCTCTTTCACAATGTGGTGAGCAGGGGAACAAAACAAGAGTTTATAATACATGTTCTATTTTTATTTACTTAAAAAAAATCCTTTAAACTTTACTATGATTCAATTATCTTGTCTACAATATAGGTTTATTAATTTTAATTCTAATAGCATACAACAGGATTAGTGTCTCTGACACAAAAATATAATGCTGTGAAAGACAGGAAACCAGCCTAAGCACAATGGCTGCTCAGTATCCTGGAATTGCCTTGATTACTGTTATTTTCTTGGTCCTTCATTTCTTCCTTCTGATTTAACTCTTACATGTGTCTTAAGCTATCTTTTATTATATACATTTTTGGCACCATACACCAGTAGCAAAAGCTGAACTGATAGTAGCCAAACCTTGGAATCAGTAAATAATTTCATATTCCCCAAAGGGCTTATTGCTAGAATTATTCTGGAAACACAATCTATTGGGTTTGTGCTTCATTACAAATTTATTCGTTCTAAGCATCAGATAAAGAAAACCAAACTTTCACTAACATGAGAATAATATTGCTGATAAAATTATTGATATGGGTCTATGAAGTCATTTAAATATTAGGGAGAAAATTCAACATGTTACTACAAATTACCCATTTTACTCTGTATGGCAAAAATTTAGTAAGATTCCAAATACAGTGCCATAAAACTGTGGCTGTTTTCACCTGTGACCTCCAAGAGGCTCCTCACCAATTAGGAAGCTGAGGAAAAAGCATTTTACAAACACAATGCAACGTCCCTATAAATTGACTGTAGTGCCATAAAGCCAATTAATTTTAAGAGGTGCCAGTGAGTGTTTTAGGGTGACCACACATAATTTTAGTGCATGGTTCTACAAAGAATTTTAGTTTTACAAAGAACATAGTCTTTTATGTCTTTATGATCAAAAAAATTCCCTCTTGAGATCTGCAATGGTCCCTTACCTGCATTCTATTTTTAACTTAGCTGTTCTTTTTAAGAGCCAGTTGGAAAAAGTTATTTTAACTCAGTTTGGTAGAAAGCTCTCTTTTGTACATATACAAACTATTTCTGCAAATGCAAAAAAAAAGCAGTTAACTAAAGGCAATGTTTAGAATATAATTTATTATAAGTAATACAGGTGAGAAACCAAATTACTAGGGCTCAACTCCTAAATGAATAAATGAAACAACAACAAGTGTTGTTATTATAGGACTTTGCTGTGAACAGATCAACTTGAAAGTTTTGGCAAAATAACTTGAAAACCTGCAAAATGCTGATTGACACATTAGCGCTGGGTTGATGGTAAGAGAGGACGCACGTGACGGATGTTCCATGTATTGATACCATGTGGAACAGGACGTTTCCAGACTGAGAGCCTCCCTACACATGAACTGTGACATTTGTTGACTAAGGGCTCTCCTGTCATTTCCCACAGTTTAATTAATATTTCATGAATTCCTTGGTAATTTGAAGCAGATGAAATTTCAATGGCATCATCTTGTGGTATGCCATAAAATCCCCTTTGTTCAAAATGTTCTGATTATATTTTACATTCCATTCTTTTCTAAACAATTCAACATTACATAAATATTGTAGTAATCCAATTTTGTTAAAGAAAGTGAATTAGGATAAAGAAATAAGTCAAGTTATTCAGTTTTAACATTCAGCCTCCAGACAATATTATTCCTAAAATATTTCAGGAGCAAATACATTAATCCTGTTCCAGAAACACTTAAGAGAGTGAGATTCCACAACCTCTATTTTCATTGTTAGTAGGTTACTTATTTCTTCACCCTCTTAAAGGAAAGACAGTGATTAAGTCTAAAGAACAATTAACTACTATTCATTCCTTCTGTTTCAAGGCCAGTACCTCTCGTTTTGTCCTGTGAACAACATGGACCTGCAGGTGTTATGTCCATTAATAATGATACATGCATTTAGAAAGGCACATTGCCTTTTTTGGGACTCAAAAAAATGTAATTTTTAGAATTTTGGGTGGTTAGTAATCTGTATTTAAGTGACTTTAAAATATGTATCTGAACCTTTGAAACAAATCCTGTCTATCCAGAGTGGACCCTTGGTAGTTCCAGACATATGAACATACCCAGCAACATGTTATTTAACTTTGGTACTCCATGGACCAGGGACCAAATTATTCTGATTAGAAATTATGGTTCTTAAATCCTTAGATATTTATTATATCTGCAACATCTGCACACTTATTCCATTCAGTTATGCAAATACCTATTTCTCTATTTAGAAACTAAATACCTTCAGTATCATAAAACTGATCATCGGTTGTTCTTTGTACGTAATACATGTTAGGCTCTCTGTGGTCTACTTATATGGAGAATTCTCAGAGATGAAATCAGCCAGAAACTTACCCATGCTTCAAGCTAATTCCTCCTCCAGTCCCAGTGACCCAGCCCAAATGGTAAAACTGTTTGCAGAGCTCTGGGATCAGGTATTTTGGATGTTCCTTGTCCTTAAAAAGAAGATAATGATTTCCAAAATAGACATTATTTTATCAAATGACTATTCTAGATGATATCTCTGTTAAGAAACCAATTTAAGGAAGTTTAAGAAAATCTACCATAGAGAGGGTACGGTGAGGGAGAAAATTGTTACAAAATATATTTTGTTTTTAATGTTTGGAATGTGGATCTACCATATTATTTTGCAACCAGGAATTATTCAGGGCCATACAGTCTAATATTATGGAACAGGTTGCAAGAACAAGGTGGAGAAATGCCCAGATTATATTACAAAGTATCTACTGAAATGGCTGAAATAAAATAGGATCTAGTGCTAAAAGGAACATGCTTCAGTCTGTCCAGAAAATTTCTTTACACATAACATCTTATTCAATTAAGGCATGATATACATGATATACTATGATAGTTATTTGTTTATTATCTGTGTTGGTTCAATTTTATTTTTATTCTAAAAATGTCCTCTGTTTCATAGCAATTGTATTGTTTTCTCTTATTACAAAAGCAATATATACTTATTATGGAATTATAAAGTCAAGAAAATAATATAAAAAGCACTCAGAAACAATCATAATTAATACTTTCTAGGCCCAATCCTATGAAGATATATGTTGGGATAAACACTGAGCCTTATTTATTTATTTATTTATTTATATTGAGGTATAATTGACATAGAACATTATATTAGTTTCAGGTGTACGATATAATGATTCCATATTTGTATAAATGGTGAAATGATCAGTACGATAAATCTAGTTGAAATAAGAGCCTTACTTTTATATGCCTAATGATTACTTCTTTAGAAAACAAAACAAGGCGTTTCCCCCTCTTTTTTAAAGCTAAAATTAATGAAAACAAAACCTATAATAAAGAAATACAATGAATTCCATTTTGGCAGTATAATATACAACCCTTACCTTGAAAACAAGTAAAACTGCTGAATAAGTCATTCAAAAAATATTTCAAAATATACTGCTGAGCTGGCAAGAAAATAAGGTTTCACAGACATAAAAGAAACGAGAGTGAGTCTACCTGGGAGGGAAGTGAGATCCAAAGCCCTAATTTCCCTGAAGGTATTTGCAGATCTCTGGTGACCTCTTCAATTTTGATAGCTATGCATGCCACTAGAAACACAAGATAAAACCTAGGGTGTGCTCAAAATAGGGCATCTAATAGAAAATCCCTACATACGCATGAGACCCCAAGGGGCTATATCCTCCAGGTGAAAGTGAACAAGTAGTCACACTGTGCAGAGAAGCACAGCTAGCAAACCTGCATATATAAATCTTGGCACTGGGTAAAGGGGAAAAAAACATCTTTGAGTCCAAAGAGGGATTATTATTGAACAGACTAAATTTTCAGCTATTTAATTGGATTTCTTTAATTATGATATTTTCCCAAATTCACTGTTAATATTTTACATACACATTTTATTTTAGATAAGTACTACGAATGATCATTTGATGGAGTAGACTTAAAAATATAAAATTAAAAACATGGGAATGTTGACATTTTTTAAAAGTTCTGATTGAACACAGGCTTAGGAGTTAATGGACACAAAGACAAATCCATATTACGCCATTTATTGCTTACGTGACCTTGGGCCTCAGTTTACTCATCCATTAAATAAGAACATTATGAGGATTAAAATGAGATATAATGGATACAAAGCATGAAGCACAATGTGTGACACAGTCAACGTTCGTTTCCTTCCCATTTTAACGAGTTAAAAATCCCTGAATTAAAATTAAAAATAAAGTTATATTGGTCTTTCTTATATCTTTAATTATGAAATCTAGCCAAAATTACCCATGCCCTGTATAATTTGCTATTTCCTTTTTTAGGGATATAAGTGATATTTTAATTACATATTAAATTACAGCTAATGAGAAGACTCCTGCAGTTTTCCAATCCTTAACCATTAACTTGCAGGGCACGTTGCAAACATTATAGAAAACAGTCTGTTATTAAGGGCATCCCCTTTCCCTTTTGTCTTTCCAGTACTGAGGTATTAGAACAATTAGCCTGCTTCATGCTACAGGAATAACAATGGTAAGGCAGCTGCTGTTAATAAAGTTTCATTCAATCGTTCAAACCCACAAAATTACAATTTCAAGAAAAATAATCACTTAGCAGCAGGAACCAACAGAGATATATTTAGTAAAAATGCAGTCATTTAAGTTATCCAGAATGATAAGAAAAGTAAAAATTAAAATATGTATTTTAATAAGAATTCACAAGAAAGAAAAGGTTTAGTTAGTATTTAGCTCTCCCCTGAATGTCAATATTACTTGTCTGTTACTGTTAGGTCTGTTAGAGTAAGAATTTTGAAAGACATATCTAAAGATGGATTACAATCAACTTCTTACAGCAGAGGTTCCATACAGTGAGGAAGAAACATTTAACAGTATTTTGTATATACTTTCAAAACACTAAAGCCTAAAGAGTTTTTGAATCAATACTTCATTTCCCCAATTTTTCAATCTAGTTATTTTAAGGAAATCAGCCTCGAATGTCACTGAGATAGGCTCACAGCCAACAATGGCTCTCATCCCCTCCCCCACCTTTTCTTTCAAGTTAAGCATAATAGAGGCATTATTTCTCAGATAGAGGTTTTCACAAGGGACTCTTACAAACATAAAATGAACACGTGTCAAATGTATTTAGCCCATCAACTAAATGAGGGAACCAAAAAGATGATACACCTGTGTCCAAAGAGAATTCAAAACACACACACACAAAAATAATCAGGAATCCTGGATTTACAAATAAATGATATAGAAAAATTGGACAATATCCGCTGCAGCGATAAGTTGAATCTCTATAACACGACTTGCATTTCTATGAAAAATAATCGTCTGCATTACTGTCAGCATTCTACAATTCACAGACCTGTAAAATAGCGTAAAGATGGCCCCAAGACACCTAGTAGTCTTTTTTGATCATTTCAGTCTTGCAGAATTTTTCCTCGCACTGGCCTAAGAATGGACTGGATACAGGCACAGTCAAGGTGTCAGCATTTTCTGTCTCTGGTCTTTGTTTCCTTCTGCACTTCTGATTCATTCTCCTCTCTGCATACTGGTTTTCTTTGCAACTTCATCTCCACTCAAAGCCCTATTTCTCCCTCCTACCTTCACTACACTTAAAAACTCTTCTTACCAGTTAAGCACTGACTAGAAATCAGAAGACAAGGAGGCTGGCTTTAGCTTTGACCCCCACTAGCTTTGACCCCCACTATGGCGAGTCTGTGACCCTTTCTGGCTATCAGTGTCCTTATTTTAATAATCTGGATCAATGATTCCTAGACTTCTGAATTTCAAGACCGGTAGTTTTTGTTGCTGTTGTTTTTTAAATTTTAGGGACTGACATAAGGTTACCAGTTAATGACATTGGTTATATTTAACCATCCATTATCACATTTTTCAAAAAAGAAAGTGCATTTTTAACATAAAAAGAGTAGGAAGGATAATGTTGGAATGAAACATAGTCCTTTAAATGAATGCAATTAATTTTGTGAAATTCACTTTACCATCGTCCTTATTTTTCTTATTCTGCAAGAATTGAGTAAAAGCTCTCAAGGACACATATTTGGGGAGGATTAAAGTTATCTTTTCCTATTTGGTCTCCTTGCCTACAATTTCTCCTTTTTCTTCTCTTTCTTCTCCAGCTTACCCTTCACTCTATTATTAGTACTAAAATAATAACACTACTTTGATCGCTGAACTCCCTTCCTCAAATCATTTAATGTTCAAATATCACCCCCTGGGTCTCTTATTTAAGTCCATCTGCTTTCTTGCTCCAATTTAACTTTTCACATATTTTCTTTCACTTTTTTACATCCATCTCTCAGTTCTAGTCAACCTAGTTGTGGTAATCAACCTCCAGGATGGCTCTTAATGATCCCT
Source organism: Eubalaena glacialis (assembly GCF_028564815.1). Classification (NCBI taxonomy): domain Eukaryota; kingdom Metazoa; phylum Chordata; class Mammalia; order Artiodactyla; family Balaenidae; genus Eubalaena; species Eubalaena glacialis. Next base: position 97,717,358 of record NC_083725.1, read on the forward strand.
GCTTCCTGGTATTCACATCCTCGTGTAGAGTTCCATCCCAAATTGTACCGGGCTGGTCTGTGTGAAGACAGACTAAGATGTGACAGTATGTCACTTCTGATGGCAGGTTACTAAAGCCTACAGCTTCTGTCTTGGTTGCTCTCTCTTGGATCACCTGCTCTGGGGGAATCCAGCTGCCATGTTGTAAGGGTACTCAGCCTATGCAGAAGGCCATAGAGCGAAGAACTGAGGCATCCAGCCAATAAAATGTGAGGAACAGAGGCCTGCCAATAACTTTGTGAGCTTGCAAGCAGATCCCAGCTGCAGTCAAGCTTTGAGATGCCTGCAGCTCCAGCTGACAGCTTGACTGCCAACTCATGAGAAACCTTGAGCCAGAACCCTGAGTTAAACTCTCCTGGATTCCTAATCATCAGAAACTGTGTGAGACAATGATTGTGCATTAAGCTTAAGTTTTGGGATACTAGCTGTGCAGCAATAGATGACTAAGACACATATTCTTGCCAGCCAAGAATACATCTTTTTCTCTTTGCACTGTTATTGCTCATGCTGGGTCTCCAATTATCCCACCTCTAGCTGTCAAACTCTTGCTTGTCAGCCTTTACACCAGGCTTCCTACCCACTTCCCCTATGATTCCTTCTCTCATCTTCTCCGCAGGAAGTGATCCTTCCTTAAACTCTGTGCCATGGCATTTGCACTGTGTACCTTTTTTTGGTATCTATTATATAGCCCTCTCATTCATTCATTCAACAAACCTTTACTGAAGGCCCTGAATAAATAAATACGAGTAAGAGAAAATCCTTACCCTTGAGGGATCAAACTCTAGTAAAGAAGTTAACAGCTGTGAAATGACAAAGCAATATATAAAACAAGATGGTCCAGGGCATTATGGGAACAGAAGCTACTGGTGGGAGGGAGCAGGAGTTGGGAAAAGCTTCATAGAGGAAGGGATGCTGAGCTAAGTTTTAATGAAGGATGGCAGAGTATGCAGGTAGGTGAAGAGGAGAAAGGGCATTTCAGTCAGAGAGAACTCTGAGTAGTTGGAACCGGAATTAGGTTCTATGGGATGGAGTGAGGAGGGAAAAAGACTGTAAGGCTCTTTCATGCCATGCACAGGAGTTTGGACTTTATGCTATAGATGGTTGATAACTGCTGAGTAGTTTTAAGTAGAAGATGATAGGATCATACTTTGTTTTTGAAACATATCTACAGTGGCAATAAAGAGGCTGAAGGGTGACAACCAAGGAAGCAAAAGACCAGACCAGAAGAAGGCTGTGGAAATAATTTCAAAATGAAATTGTAAGGTGGTGATGGTGGAGATGGATTTGGAAGATAATTAAGAAGTTAAAAAGAAAGGATGGGCTTTGGGTGAGAAGACTGAAAAAAGGGAAGGCTTAGAGGAATTCTAAGTTTCAGTTGGCTGAGTAGCTAAGTGGGTAGTGATACCAGTCATAAGTATTCCTTGAGTGTCTATGTACCAAGCACTTCCTCGGAATTCAGCCATGAACAAGACAAAGTCTCTGCACTAAAGGAGTTTATACTCTAGGGGGTAGTTTAAAAAAAAAAACGATGTCGACTGAAAAAAAATGCACAATGTGACAGTTAAGTTTAATTGGGGGCAAAATGAGGACCATAACCCAGGAGGGAGCCTCTCAGCTCTAAGGAACTGCTCCAAAGCGGTGGGGTTGGGGGGGAGGTCAGTAGAGATGTGATTTTAGTGAAGGGGGTTACATGAAATCAAGCACACATTTTGGCAGATGGCTGCTGTTAATCACAAGAAGTCTGCCGCTGGTCACCAGGAGATGTCTCCATTAATCCTTTTAGTGCTTTTCTAGATATAAGATGCAAGAAATTGGGCTCATAATATGTTCTCTTAAAAATAACTATCTGAAGGCCTGTTCTTCCTAGAGTATCTCATTCCTACCTCCTCTCTGAACTCCTTTCAGGGTGTGTTGAAGGTCAACCACTCCAGTAGATAGTGACCTAAACCTTGTAGAGGCAGACAGTGTGCGACAATTTTTAGTTGGCAGTGAAAAGAGGAAAAAATAAATAAACTGTAATAAGTGGGAAAAAGATAACAAACAAGGGGCTTTGCTAATCTGTATTAAGTCACTTATTCGCACAAGATAGTGGTTGACAAGTACTTCCCAATAAAATCTGTCATGTTACTACTTTTTAATTGGGACGTTCAGCCCCGAGAGAGAATAACAGGAGGAATAAGGACTTTCCCTGCCTCTTAAGCAAGGCTTCTCACATTGTAATTGTTTATTCGTCTAGCTCTCCTCCAGACCCCAGGCCATTGTCTTAATCACCACCCTGACCACGTGGGTGTTCCATAAAATTCTTGGTGCGCAGAAGTGAATGAAAAGTTATGTGCAGCCGGAGGGTGGATTTTCCTTTGACTTATGCTTAAGGAAAAATCCTTTTGACGATCATCCCATAATCAATCTAAACCGAGACAGGCAAAGAGCAGCTGTGCAGATGAAAAGTGCCGGCTACAGTCCGCAGATCTGGCTCGGCGGACGTTTCCGAGTATCTACTGGGCGGCAAACGTCGGGCTGGTCGCCAGGGCGCAGAAAAGAAGCTCGAGAGCACAGTCTTCGCTTCATTTCCACTCCAGAGCTTCACGTTTCCCAGCTTGGTCTGTCTTCATGTTAAGTGGTTTTGAAACACACACAAAAGACGCCCGACGCTCTCCTCCGTTATTTTTCCCTTTTCAACGTTTGGTGCCCAACCCCCGCCATCAAAGAATCCCAGCGCTGAAAGGAGGCCCGCCTCGGGGCCCGGGGCCTCAGGTCTGCACGAGGAACGGGAGCGGCGGCGCGCGGGGGTCCCGTCCGGACCGGCCTGAAACCCCACCCGACCTGCACCCAGCTTCCGCCGCCGCGCCGCGCCGGCGCCTCGCCTCCTGGGAATAGAGGGCATCGGTGGCCCCGCCCCTACCTGCGCGCGACACTGCAGTGAGCAACAGTCTCCCTCCGGAGCGTGACAGCCAGACATGGCCCGGACGAGGGGTACCCGCACCCTCCAACCTTCTCACGGCTTTGCTTCTGGCGCTCCGCCTGGGTTAACGCGGCAAGGGCAGAACTGCAATCAGGCGGCCCTGAGGGCAGCCCGGGGGCGGGGCGGACAAGGCGAAAGGCGGGTCTGGGAGGGCCTCGCTGCCTGGAGACCCAACCGCGGAGCCGCCTGACCGGGAGGCGGGGCCAAGAGGTTGGAGGCGGGGCTAGAAGAGCTTGAGTCCAAGGCTCAGAGGGGCGGCTGTCGTCCAGGGGGCGTGTCCAACAGGATGGGAGGCGGGGCCTGAGAGGGCCTTGATGACTGGGCGATCAGGCTGTGCAGAGGGCAGCCCGGGAGAAGGCCGGGAAGATGGCGGTCTCCTGGAGGTTAGGTTGTGATCCGCGGCTGCTGCGTTGCCTCCTGGGCTTCTGCGGAAGCCCAGGGCTGGTTAAGGGGGCTGCTGGGCGGTCTGTCGGCCGTGGAGCTAGTTGGAGATGGTTTCACAGCACGAAGTGGCTGCGGGGTGAGTGGCTGGGGCTCGCTCAGCTTCTGTGTATCGGAGCAATGGGCCTGGGGCTGGAGCTTTTTGATTGAAGGCCTGCATCTGGGTGTGAGTTGCCAGGGGCTCACTGTTCCCTTGGCTTTTTCTCGGGGAGGAGTCTGCTGACTTGGCCTACTGCATGCCGCAAAGGGCTTTTGGGGAAACTAGGAAAACTTGATTCCGTCCTTGGCCGCCTGATTGATACGGCTTCTCCGTGACCTTGCCTTGGAATTTGGGTTGTGAGGCATCTCTCAGGCCTCTTCCCAGTGACATTTCAGGTTTCTTTAGAGTTGTTAGGTTGACCAAGTTTGTTGAGATTCAAACGTCACCGTTAGCCGTTTTTATTCATTCTCCTGACCCGTCTCTATTGGGAGACCTTCGAGGCCACTTGGGTTGCTCCACGCGACGACTGTGGTAAAGGACCCAATTTGTAAATGTCCAGCCATTAGACGTAGGTCGGGAAGAATGTTTAACCAAAACATGAGCCTGAAAGAGTGAAAATTTAGGAGGGGAATCTTACCAAGAAGGTGTCGACTTAAAGACATACAACATAAGAGTTGTGAGTTTAAGTTTTATTCAGCGGCTTACTGACGATTATAGCCCGGGAGACAGCCACTCAGCTCCGAGGAACTGCTCTGCAGAGGTAGGGGAGAAGCCAGATTGTATATGAATTTTTTTGTCTAAGAAATACACACAGTCAAGCATATATCTTGGTAAAAGATTACTGCTAATCACAAAGAACAGATATCTCATGTTAATGGTTTTAGTATATTTCTACGAATAGGAAGATGTAAGAATCCAGGGTCATTGAAATTCTTCCTGAGATATGCTTCGAACTATCTAAGGGACTGTTTGTCCAAAGCAGAGTGCTTCATCCTGAATTCCTCTCAGGTCGCACTGTGGCTGGGCAACTTCAGTGGGTTATGACTTAACCCTTGTAGAACTGGATAGTCATTGAAATTCTTCTTTGCTCACAAAATTTATTATAGAAAGTTGTCATTAAAGAGTGGTATTGACACAATTAACGTAATTCTTCCAGTGTTTAATACTATGTAATATAGTGTGCCCGGCATTATTTTTCTTCACATGGGTGGCGGGCAGGTACTGAGTGTATTATTACCTGAGCATCATTCAGTCACTCCACAGGATGAATTGTAATATAAAAAATTAGGTGCAGTAGGCATTGCCTACATATTCTGAGCTACTTGAGGCTCAGAAAAAAATATTACACGAAGTTAATGGTAAGATGAGTACACTGAGATTTTAAGATCCGGTGATGAGACTTTTTTTTTTTTTTTTAAGAAGTGAGATATTCTGGTAATATCTACATTGTGAAATGGTATTTCAGCAACAGTCATGATATCATTATTTTAAATAAGATACTAAAATTGCAGACTGTGTATAAAAGATGGTAAGACCATTTAAGAGTTAAAGTTTATGTCACTGATCTCTCTGTAAGTTTCTAAGATGATATACTCTTAAATACACCTTATTGTTGTCTTTAGCATCATTTGCCTTTATGAAAAAATGTGTAAATCCCCAGACTATTATGCATGTGTTCATTCTTTTGCTACACTCTTGAGTGGTGATTTCTTTTTGCTCTTGTTCCAAGATTTCAGAATAAACTGGGATTCATGTAGAATTTAAATTTTATAGTTTAATACCAAGAAGACCGATATTGCAAGCTGAAACCTCTTCAGAAGTGTTTGGTTTATTTCACCCAGAGGAAATAGTTCTGCAACCATTCTGACATACCTTACAATTCCAGCAGGCTCTTTATAAATGTATCATTCAATACTAAGTGTATGAAGGAATCAACAGATTCTGTAAACAAAATGGATTGTATGGTGACTCTTTTTATTTTTTGTACTTGGTAAGCAGTACATTTACTATAGCTGGTGATCTACTGGATACTTTTCTTCAATCAAGGTCTTTCTTGTGTTAATGAAACATTTCTAGGGAAGAATTAAGGTTGGTAAATTTAAATACAGGAGAGTTTATTTGGGAAACTACTAACACTGATTTTTAGAGAGGCATAAACCTATTTGAAAACTGATAAAAGCTATACCACTTCTTCAGAAAAATGCATACATGCAAAATTTTGTATGTGATTCCAGGGAATTTGTAGATCTCCCTGTAATTTATCTATAAATGCCACCTAGTCTCCAGGCTATTACCATGAACATTTTGGTCATTTCCTACAGAAAAGAATTGTGCTACTTTGCAAGGGTATTTGCCATATCTGAGAACAAGAAAGGTGCGTTTTAATATAGGGGTTCGAACTATAAACAAATGACTCTTGGATACATTTACACAAGTGACTACAACAAAGGCAGTAATTTGGAAATTTTGATTCAGATCTGGGTTTGGGTTAAGTTTGTGCATTTAGGCTCATCCGATCATTCACCTTTACCTAAACATCTGTACTTCTCTTTCCTTTCTTTGCTCATATTGTTCCTTCAAATGGAGTGACCTTCCTTGTGGTTTGAAATTTTTCTTGTTACTTCAACGCCACCCTCTTAAATCTTTACAGGCTCCTGGCAGGGAATTGATGACACTCTAAAAATGGGTAATTTGAGGAGAGTTTTATAAGTGACTATTTTTGTGACTTTAGGGTGTAGAGATGGTGCTGTACTAATGGGCTGTTTTGAGTAAGGTGCTGTGACCACCCCTTGGCTTGAAGAGGCATGGGAAGGGAGCACTTCCTGGAACTGGGAAGGAGGGAGCCTGTGGGAGGACCTCTGATGGAGCTGTGCCCTTCAGTTAAAGGATCCAGCCAGGCCAGGCAACCCTACAAGGAGGAGGCTGGGGAAAAAATATCCTGACCTCACTCTCCTCTCTCCTTTCAGTCTCCTGCTTATTCTGCCCATTGGCGGAACCCAACTGGAGGCCAAAGCAAGGAGGTCTGTTGATGTAGCCCATATAGTAGTATGGGGGAGGGTTGATGAGTAGATCTGGAAGGGCAGATGGGAGATACCTCCCAAACCTACCTGACTCACCCATCAGTCATTACACTTTATATTGATACCTCAGCTTTAGCACTGATGCGATCAAGTACTGGCTTGTGTGTATATGTATGGTAGGTCTCATGCTAAGAGGGGAAGAGAGCAAGTGTAGTTTCTACACTTGGAAAAATCAAATGTAGTTTCTTTGGATTGTTTCCCTAGGCCAGTGCTTTGCACAAGAGTAAGCATAGGCTCTTTATAACTGACCTGATTTTTAATGGGATTTTTCTGTCTACATTTGAATAGCTGAATAGGAATCAAGTCTGTGTAGGCTTTTGGGGCACTTTTTATAGAAAGAAAAATGTTCTTTTTGGAGCTATGGCATCTAATTTGGATTTTTGGGTTTTTTTACTTGTACTCCTAACTCGAGTCATCCTTGACTCCTGATTTTCATATGCCACATCCAAACTATCAGAAATTCTTGTTGACTCTACCTTTTAAATGTAATCTGACCACTCCTCACCACTTCTGCTACCAACTAGACTGGTCCAAGCTACCACCACCTCTAATCTAGATTATTGCAGGAGTGTCCCAATAGATGTCTCTACCGCCACCCTTGGCCCAGTACAGGCCATTCTCCATGCAGCTTTCAGAGTGCTGCGTTTAAATTATAAATCAGATCATGTTACTCCTCTGCTGAAAACCCTCCAAGAGCTTCTCATTAAACTCAGAATGAAATCTGAAGTCCTTAACTGTGGTTTACAAAGCACAATATGATATGAATCCTCCACCTCTCTGAGTTCAGCTCTGACCATGCCTCTCCTCACACTCACTCCACTCCAGCACACAGCCTCCCTTGGTGAGTTCTGAACATACCAAGCATGCTCTCTGCTCATTTTTTTTTTTTAAACTTTAAAAACAAATTATTTATTTTTAATTTATTTTCTTTATGTGGGTAAACATACAATTTATTTTTTCTATGTTCTTATTTTTTAATATTTTTGATTTATTTATTTTTGGCTGCATTGGGTCTTCATTGCTGCGCATGGGCTTTCTCTAGTTGCGGTGAGCAGGGGCTACTCTTCGTTGCGGTGTGCAGGCTTCTCATTGCGGTGGCTTCTCTTGTTGTGGAGCACGGGCTCTAGGTGCGTGGGCTTCAGTAGTTGTAGCACGTGGGCTCAGTAGTTGTGGCACACGGGCTTAGCTGCTCTGTGGCATGTGGCATCTTCCCGGACCAGGGCTCAAACCCGTGTCCCCTGCATTGGCAGGCGGATTCTCAACCACTGCGCTACCAGGGAAGCCCTCTGCTCATTCTTGTGCTTGCTGTTTCCTCCGTTTCGAAGGCTCTTCCATTGGAGATTTGCATGGCTTCCTCCATTCAGCTCTACTCACTTTGTCAGAGGACGCCTTCTCTAATCAACCAATAAAATAGTTCCTCTACTGCAACTGGGTCCCCTTACTTTCCTTTCTTTTCTTAGAAGGATCTGGTCCTTACATGCCTTTTCAGTCTCTCAGGACAAGTGTTCTAAGTCAGTAAAGGAGAACAGGTAACACGTTCATGGGTATCTTCACTTTGTATTTAAAATCCCATTATTTTAGCTTTTCTGCAGGGTTTATAGTTGTGACCGTCTCAAAGCATGTGCAGTTTTTCTTCTTTTCTTTTTTGTAAATTATAGCCTTGTGAACATAGCCATGTCTGTGGAACTGCAAGCAAGTTCAATTTTTTTATTGTGGTTATTTCTTTTACTTGCTCGAAATTTTTTTCATGTCTTTCCATTGCTATTTAAATAATGTCAAACCCATTGACTAGGTATTAGAGTGTACTAGAAGGTACTATGGCTACCTACTATAAGGCAGTAGTCCCAACATACTTTTTTTTAACTTACATGGCCTACTTTTCATTTTCATTATGTTCTACTCTTTAGCCAAACTAAGCTGTAACTCCCACCGCTTTATGAGCATATGATGTTTCCCTCACCTGGAATATCTCTGCTGGTCCCTCACCTTGTTTTATTTGCTCAGCAGATTTTTTAAATTAAAAGTTATTTTTTATTGTAAAATATATATAAAATTTACCATTTTAACTATTTTTAAGTGTTTAGTTCCAGGGCATTAAGAGTTCTCACATTGTGTGCAGCTATTACCACTGTCTCCAGAACTTTTTCATAATCCCAAACTGAAACTCTGTACCCATTAAACAACAACTCCCCATTCTCCCCTCTCCCTAGCCCCTGGTAACCACTGTTCTACTTTCTCTGTGAATTTGCCTCTTCTAGGTACCTCATAAAAGCAGAATCATAAAATATTTGTCTTTTTGTGTCTGGCTTATTTCACTTAGCATAATGTCTTCAAGTTTCATCCATGTTGTTGCAGATATCTGAATCTCATCCCTTTTTAAGGCCGAATCACATTTTATTGGATGTATATACCACAATATTTTGTCTATGCATTCATCTATCCATGGACACTTGGGTTGTTTTCACCTTTTGGCCATTGTGAATAATGCTGCTGTGAATATGGTTGTGCAAACACCTGTTCGAGTTCCCGCTTTCAGTTATTTTGGGTGTATACCCAGAAGTGAGATTGCCTGATCAAATAAATGGTCATTCAATCTTTAATTTTTTGAGGAACCATTGGGTTGTTTTTCCACAGAAGCTGCATTGTTTTACTTTTCCACCAACAGTGCACAAGGGCTCTAATTTCTCCACATCTTGCCAACACCTTGTTTTCTGTTTTTTTTTTTTTGATAATAGCCATTCTAATGAGTATAAAGTGGTACTAGCACACAAATCAAGATTTTCTTTCTTGAACAGCTAGAATCTCGACTTTCAGCTCTTTGGCATTCTCACGGCATGTTTATATGCTGCCCTCTAGTACTTGTGTATTTGTCTTGACTTCCCATTTAAACTATATTCCTTTGAGGTCAAGATTCTGGTCTTATGTGGGTCTAAGGCTAGGATAGCAGGAGCTCAGTAAGCATTTGTTGAATGCCTAAATTTACCCTTTAGCTTTGGTAGTCAATATGACAGTACCACAGAAAGTAAAACATTTGCCAGTGACATTAATGAGAGTTTGGTTTTCAAATGTGCAATACAGTTAAAAGAGAGTTCAAGAGTTAGTGTACTTTAGCAATGAGGACAAGGCTGGATAAGGTAAAGAGTAGAAAGGAAACCTTCATGTTTAGATTGGGAAGGTGAAAGGAACCTGTGAATCCATCGCTCATTACCTGAGGAAGGAATTGTAAAGTAGGATATTGTGGTACGTCTAGCCAACTGTCTGGCTGCCTTCAGAGTCTACTCTTAACCATTTCTGTGCTGCCTATTAATAATAAACAGCTAACATTTTTGAGACTTACTTTTTGCCAGACCCCATTGTAATGACTTGGCATGTGTAACTTTATTTAGACCTTACCAAACTGTTTATTTTACAGAAGAGGCAATCAGCACAGAATGACTAGGTAACTTGTAGGTGCTGGATTGATAATTTGAACCTAGGCAGTTTGGCTCCAGTGCCTGTTCTTTCTCTAAATCACAGTGCTGCTGCTTAAGTTAAAAAAAAAAAAAAAATTAGTCATTTTATTAAATAATAAAATATTTTAACACAGTCATGCATGCATATAGTTTAAATAGTCAAATGGTACTAAAAGGCTTATAACAATACGGTGGGTCTCTGACCCATCTCTCCCTGCTCCCCCAGTCATCTTCCTCCTTAGAAGCAACAAGTTTTGTCTCTTGTTGCTTCTAAGTGTCCTCTGGCATTTGCTTATCTCTCTATTTTATGTTATATATTATCTGTGTATGACTTCTGATCAGTCATCCCCCTGTTTTCCTTCCACCATTCTCCCAATGTAGTTATTTTGCAATTCTTTTTTTTTTTTTTTTTTTTTTTGGGTTATGTAATTTGTATAATATTTGTACACAGTTTGTAATCTGACAAACTGACAGAGCCAAGATTCCAATTCAGGTCTATCAGTTTATTTTGCAATTCTTAATTAAATCTATATTCAGTGTTTACACCAAACAAATATGTTTAACTGAGAATTGTCCTATATCGTCCCATATTATGATTGTTACCTTTCTTACTTTTTGCTTTTTTTCAAGTCGTTGCCTTTAAAATTTTTTCTTCAGTTTTCTCTGTAACTATTACTAATTCATCCCACACCATCTAATAGCTTTTTAGCACAATTTCTGGTATTGTCAGTCACTTCAGCTGATCTCTCAGTTAACTTACTTTTGCAGTTTCTATATACAGTATCTCCAGGTGTGTAGGTTCAACCTCTGTTCCAAAGGTCTTCTCTTTTACCTCTGCAGAGGAAACAACCTCCAGTCTTCGGTTGAATGAGGGTGGTGTTACGCAGCACTTAAATAGCATTCACCCAAACCTCCCACCCCACCGCCCCCAGTATTTCCAAAGGTCCTCAGTACTGCCAGTTCTTGGGCCTTTGGGAAATTCTTTTTTTTTTTTTTTTTTTTTTAAATTTATTTATTTATTTATTTTTGGCTGTGTTGGGTCTTCGTTTCTGTGCGAGGGCTTTCTCTAGTTGTGGCGAGCGGGGGCCACTCCTCATCGCGGTGCGCGGACCTCTCACTATCGCGGCCTCTCTTGTTGCGGAGCACAGGCTCCAGACGCGCAGGCTCAGTAATTGTGGCTCACGGGCCCAGTTGCTCCGCGGCATGTGGGATCTTCCCAGACCAGGGCTCGAACCCGTGTCCCCTGCATTGGCAGGCAGATTCTCAACCACTGCGCCACCAGGGAAGCCCTGGGAAATTCTTGTATAAACCAGGTTGATTATCTCAGCTTTCTCCATTTCTAGTTTAGCATTCAGCTTTCTAGACTCTCTTTAGTCAATTATTACTATCTACATTATTTACTTTTCTGCTTCCAAAATTGTGTTCTATTGTTCCTTCTTCCTGTTCTTGTGGGTTTTTGTTTAAAAGTAACAAAAAACAAAGAAATAAAAAGCAGGTATAATAAAACCATCAACTAGAGATAGGCACTATTGTCATTTTGGAGTATATCCTTTCAGTCTTTGTGTACATACAAGCTAAGCAGGTAGAAATTGGATTATGCCATATATGCTGTTTTTGGGCCTCTTTCATTACATTTATTACTCTAAATGCTATTTTCTCACAAACTATTATGCATACATTTTCTATTGTTGTTCATTGACATTTTCAATCTATTCTTATACCAAAATAAGTATTTGTGACATTTTCAATCTATTCTTATACCAAAGTAAGTATTTGTGACATTTTCTATCTATTCTTATGTCAAAATAAGTATTTGAGTAAAGAAGACCCATATGACAAGCACTTATCTTTTAAAAAATTGCTTTACCTTTATTCAAAACTGCAGTATTAATATTATTCTGTGCCCTGGTATTGATTTTGAAATTACCGTTACGTCTTATGGCTTTATTTCATCCAACCTGCAGATGGCAGAATTGTTTTATTTAAGCAGAAATTTTAAAGGTCAATTTTATTTAATGAGTTCTTGCATTGGAAAGAGAGGTGATTAAATGAGCAGCATCTCTTCCTATTAAAAAAGAAGCAAATTAATGTAAGGAACAGAGAGCTGCACTAAAAAAGTACTGGGTAATTTATTCAATTTGTCTGTCTTCATTTCATGATTTTTGTGTTTGGATTATAGTCGTATAAATGGACTAGAGCATGATGTCCAAGCAGTACCATAAGTAAATTGTGGAATTTTCTTAATTACTTCAGTCAGAGTAATGGAGCTTAGATCTGCTTCATTATTAGCCACAAAGCTATTTGTTCTGCATTTGTATTTTAAGAGTTTGCTTATATTAATCTTTTTTTTTTTAATCTGGAAACCTTTTAGAATTGATGTATAGATCATCAGTTTAAAGCTTTTATAGGTTTTGCTGAAGTACGAGTGTTTTGAGATAAAAGAAATACTCTAGAGAACAAGAAATTAGATTAGTGTGGATTGCTGTAAGATTCAGTGATTGATCAATTGCTCATGTGCCTGATAAGGAAGGTAAAGCAGCAATATACTGAGTGAAAAATTTCAACTTATTGTGTCATTATATTGAGGCAAAAAAAAAAAGAGATTAAGACAGTTGTGATGGATTTGTGAGACTCTGCTGTTAAAATCAGTATATTTAAATATAAACTAGAACAATGTACATTACGGTAGTTACCTTAAAAGTTTTTAAATATGTTTTTTAACTGCTATAGAAGGGCAGACTTTATAAGCCATTAGGTATACTTTGTTAGCTTGATGAAAAGAAATAGAACACTAAAATGACTACAAAAGGGTTAAAGTCTAACAAAATTTGGGGTATTTTTTGAGTACTAATTGAAATAACCTGTATGACCAGTGGAGTAAAAAACTGCATTTCCTTCATTCTTACTATAGTTGTGCCTAGTTATGAGTAGGAACTGTAATTGGTGCCCATTTCAAGGCCTCCTCAGTTTGACAGGAAAAAGGTAGAATGTACTGCTTATTGGAATGAGAAGGGAAGCTACATATAATTTCTAATGAAATTAAGCAACATCATGTGTAGGTTAAAATTCCAAGGAGTCTAGAAAAGCCCACACTATCTTCAGTAGAATTGATGGCAGCCATAAAGGCCAGATATTAGTTATATGTAGCCCTGTCATTCAAAACTGATATTATGATTATATAATTACTTTCCCACTGGAAAAAATATATTTGGAAAAGATGTGTATAATGTTCAGGTTGAAAGAGGATATACTAGAATGAAATATGCATTATTATTAATAAATTAATGCTTCCTTTTAAAAATCATTTTCTAGCATGAGCGTCTGAGGATAGATTAGTTAGATTAATCAGAAAATACATTGCACATTGTACTCTCCATATAAGTCAGTATAAGCAATCAAGAGATAGTACCGAATAATGGAAATGTCCAAAATGTCTTTCTTTGGTTTTTGTCACCTTCATTTTGGAGTAAGGATAGTGATCTATTACAGAATTTTTATATTTTATTGTCATTATTCAGAGAAGCAATTTCAATTCATCTATGAAGGGTGGCTGTATGAGGAATGATTATGTTCTTTTTATTTTTAAAATATGAAAAATTTAAGGTTCTTGAGGTGGTAATTCATAAAACGCAAAAAGTTTCAGAATGAAGTACTTAATGTCAGGAAAAATGTGAAGGTCTCGTAGGTGAGAGATTATAATAGGAGAGAGAATCATAAAATGAATATTAATTGTATCATGGCAACTAGAACCAAGGTATAAAAATATTGAAGAGAGACCTTGTTTTGAGAGAACTGAGTTGATATTTGTCATAAATTGGAATCTGGACATAGAATCATAGAAGTTCATTTATTTTGCTTCTTTGTAGTGGAACTATTTGATGTATAAATTTACTGTGTATATGATTTTGAAATATTGCATCTCGTAGTGCCAGGCTTGAACTTTTTGATAGAGAGGGATTGTTAGGCTGCTTGATTGGACACGTGAGGAATGCTCACATGGATTTGATACGTCTGGTTTGTTGTGTTTGAATTTCTGGATGAATAGGCTATAAATAACCAATGATTAATTAGTTGATAATCCATATTGGTAAGGATTATCAATTAACGGTGAGCAGTAGTACAGTGTAGGAGAGGACAGCCTTGAGAGTTAGGCAGAATTCAAATCCCTTAATCAGTGGATTGTAGTTTTCTCATGGATGAAATGGGTGTGTTGACTTAGAATTTGGTTAGGGCTGTATCATTGTTGGGGTATTGAGAGTGATGATTCTACATTTCTATCCTTGTAGATTGGTACCAATTGAGAAGGCAAAGACCAGACAGATGGAGATCAAAGTAACAGTTTTAATGTTGATGGTTTTGTTGTATTGGAAAATGTGACTTAAATCTGTGGCCTTCTCCAGTTGGACTCCTCAGTACAACCCCTGTTTAGACTTTGGGCTTTTGTTTGAGAGAGACAGTTTGTGTATACAAAGCAAACACACATCCTGAATTGCTTCCCGGCACCCACTGGGCCCTGATGGCAGGAATAGAGAGAGGTGGGCTTACTATCTGCCTTTGAAAGGCAGGTCCATTTATGCCTAGTGCATAGAAGAACTGAAAGGAAAATACAGGTTCCCTGTAGGCAGGCAGGTCTTAAAATGAGGAAAAGGCTGAGGCAGATGTATTTGCCTGGATCCTTTTCCCAGTCCTTTAGAGGGGAGTGAATGAACAGTGACGGGAGGATAGAAGCTTCCTTCCAAATGCTTCCGAAATGGCACTCCTTTACCATGAAGCCATAGGAACTCTCCATTTGAAATTACAATAACATTAGTTCAGTTTCCCAAAGGAAATATTTAACTACATTTAACATTAGTATTCTGTTCCCTTATTTATTTTTTTAACACATCTTTATTGGAGTATAATTGCTTTACAATGGTGTGTTAGTTTCTGCCATATAACAAAGTGAATCAGCTATAGGTATACATATATCTCCTCCCTCTTGAGCCTCCCTCCCACCCTCCCTATCCCACCCCTCTAGGTGGTCACAAAGCACCGAGCTGATCTCCCTGTGTTATGCGGCTGCTTCCCACAAGCTATCTATTTTATATTTGGTAGTGTACATATGTCAATGCTGCTGTCTCACTTCGTCCCAGCTTCCCCTCCCCCCCCACCCCCATGTCCTCAAGTCCGTTCTCTACGTCTGCATCTTTATTCCTGTCCTGCCCCTAGGTTCATCAGAACCTTTTTTTTTTTTTTAAGATTCCATATATATGTGTTAGCATACGGTTCTTGTTTTTCTTTGTCTGACTTACTTCACTCTGTATGACAATCTCTAGGTCCATCCACCTCACTACAAATAACTCAATTTCATTTCTTTTTATGGCTGAGTAATATTCCATTGTATATATGTGCCACAACTTCTTTATCCATTCATCTGTCGATGGACACTGAGGTTGCTTCCATGTCCTGGCTATTGTAAAGAGTGCTGCAGTGAACACTGTGGTACATGACTCTTTTTGAATTATGATTTTCTCAGGGTATATGCCCAGTAGTGGGATTAGTGGGTCATATGGTAGTTCTATTTTCAGTTTTTTAAGGAACCTCCATACTGTTCTCCATAGTGGCTGTATCAATTTACATTCCCACCAACAGTGCAAGAGGCTTCCCTTTTCTCCATACCCTCTCCAACATTTATTGTTCGTAGATTTTTTGGTGATGGCCATTCTGACCAGTGTGAGGTGATACCTCATTGGGTTTTGATTTGCATTTCTCTAGTGATTAGTGATGTTGAGCATCCTTTCATGTGTTTGTTGGCAATCTGTATATCTTCTTTGGAGAAAATGTCTATTTAGGTCTTCTGCCCATTTTTGGATTGGGTTGTTTGTTTTTTTTGATATCAATTCCCTTATTTTTAACCCTAAAACATCAATGGGAGGAAAAAAAAGCCCTAGTCTACCCTTTTCCACATTTGAATTATGTCAGATGTGGTATATTTTGCTTTTTTGGGTCAGAGAGTTGAATAATCTGAGGAGAGAATAGGTTTTGTGGAAGATTTCAGGCAATGTAATTTGTTACTATGGCTACTGCTAAATAAGCACTGGAGCAATCTGTGAACTATTTTATTAGTATAAACTTTATGTAAATTGTAATCTAACAGCTGTGCGCTCTTTAAGTATGGTCCTGGACAGTGGAATTATCGGGAAGTGCATCTGGCCAAATATATAGCGTGTCTCCTTTTTTGATATCTAAGGAAAAAGTAGCTATGCTTTATTGAGAGGTCACCCTGGTTTGAGTCTATCTTTTTGGGTCCCTAGCTGAATTGTGGTATGAAACACAATCTGAGATTAATTTAACTACTTAAGTTCACTTGCCCTATCATTCTTGACAAGGCAAACCTCTGCTTTTCACACTTAGCATCAAGAACCTTCGATTTCTGAATAGTGTAATATTAGATTAAAGTAAAAACACAACCAGTTTCTAAAGTTTAATCTTGATTATTCTGTTGTAAGTCTAATCTTAATTCTTTTGTTTTAGGTTATCAGAACTCTAGTTTTATTTCTTTTTTTCTTTTTTTTTTTGTGTTTTCCTTTGGTCATTCTACTTGTAAATATTTTTTGCAGCAACAAAAGGGGAAGGAGAAGAAGATGAAACACAAATCAGCTTTTCTTTTTTTTAATCTTGTAAGCACCTGGCTTGAAAATATGCATAGAGGGCTTGGGGAACTATGAAAAAGGAGTTGAAAATATTCCAGAAAAGATTACTGAACACTTAGTTTGACCAGTTGGGTGTCTTTCAGACTGTGGAATATTTTTTTTCTCAAATTGAATTCGATATTAATTTACTTGAACTTTTTGTTGCTGCATCATGAGGTGCATTATTTTTTGTGTTTAATCTTTCCTTTTTTCAATTTCAGCTGATCCTATTACGATACTAATGCCATCACTGTCTCCTACAATGGAAGAAGGGAACATTGTGAAATGGCTGAAAAAGGAAGGTGAGCAATGCATTACTAATACCTGTGTTATTTGATCATTTTGGTTTTCTCCTAATGAGCTGGTTTACACAATACATGATATACATGAAATGATTGGTTCCTTTGCTTGTTAATCTTAATTGTTTAAATAAAAATTTCTCATGGTAATGTAGCAAAGGTTTTCTAGGTTCAGCCTGTATCTTTTCACAAGCAGAGAATGGTAAACTATTTTAGTGCTTTTTTCCAAGTTTTAGTTCTTACTCTTAGCTTTTAGTTTCAACATCATAAATTTGTCAATCCCCTAAAGTTAATTTGTGACTTTATAATAATTCTGTGTGTGTGTTTCCTGTAACTAGGCAAGCTGATTATAAATTTCATTGGAAAGAATAAATAAGTAAGAATAATAAGAAAAATTCTCATTAAAGAAGAGCAGAGAGGAGAGTTGTAGACCTACTAGATATTGAAACATGTTATTAAGCCTTTATAATAAAAACTGTGGTATTGGTGCTTAAAAAGACAGACTAACAGAACTGAATGGAAAATGAGGAAATAGACATGAATATTTAGTGTTTAAATAATGAAGGAAGACGATATTAGATTTAGTCTTTGTACTATCCCAATGATAAATTACAAGTGAATCAGTCACTTAATATACAAAAATGAAACCAGACAAGTACTAGGAAAAAAGCTGGTGAATTCCTCTGAACCTGGAAGTGGATAAGCACCCTAACTACAACTCAAAATCCAGATGCAATAAGGGAAATATAGATACATTTTATGGTAAAAATAATAACTTTATTATAGCTGTAAACATAATAAAGTAAAAAAGATGACAAATTGGAGAAGGGTATTTGCAGTTTTTAATCACAAAGGGTTAGTATTTCTGAAAAATAGAGAATAAGAAAACTATCAACTCAGCAAGAAAATGTGCAAGATATAAGAACAGATGGTTTGCAGAAAAAGAACTGCAAATTGCCTCTAACATATGAAAAGCTATTTAATATTTGTACTAATAAATATGCAGATTAATACTACACTGATACATCATTTCTTACCAATCATATTGACAGAAATTAAAAAGTTTGACAAGTTATTCTGTTGATGAGACTGTGGAGGGAATGGGGGGAAGCAGGCACTCTCTAACATTGCTGTTGGAAATGCAAAACGGTATAAGCCCTAGGGGAGAGAATTTGTCAATACCTAGAAAAATTACATTTATATTTACCCTTTCGCCAGGCAGTTCTATTTCTAGGGATCCTATCTCAAGGCAAAAATAAGAAAAGATGCACATGTGAGGCTATTTATTGCAGCGGTGTTTGTAATAGCAAAAGTTAGAAACAATCCATCTGTTGGTCAGTACACAATTTGATGAATAACGTATACTACATCCACAACTATAGAAAGGAATGAAGAGTGTCTATACTATTGTAGAGTGACCTTCAGAGGAAAAAAGCAGGGTGGTGACTAATAGATATAGTGTGTATCATTCATTGAAGAAAGGGATGGGAATACTAATATTTGGAAATTTTTTTTAAAAAAGGATAAAACAAAAATTTAACAACAAAAAAATGGTTATTTGTAGTGTGATGGAGGAAACAGTGTGGTGGATGGAGAGAGGAGCAGAAGCTAGACTTCTCTGAATACATCTTGTTTTGTCTCCTTAACTTGGAACCATATACATATTTTGCATAATTTTAACACAGAATTTAATTTTAAAAGACCCCTAAAAATGGAAACCAACTGAAACAGAAGAACCTAATTATATATTGAGTTGCTGATATAACAACCATGCAAGGAGGGGCTATTTCAAATGTCAACAAACTTGACTATCTATCGCTACTAGATTGTAATTAAAGGACAATGACATCTCTAAAAATATCTTAAATTGTTTAGAGTAATAGTATTATAGTGGTTATGTTGGTATTTTTATTCTAAGGTTTTTAAAAAATGTATTTTATGGGATAAAGCAAATGAGTGATTAAGATGGTATTATTGGGAATCCAGCCTTTGAGTGTGGTTTAAAGGAAAAACAGATGAAAGATAGCTAAGGCTAAGGAAAGATCCTGTGATGGTAAATTTTCTAGCTCTTTTTCATGGCAGGGCCTGGAAAAATGACAAACCCAGTAGCAATGAGCACCCCTAACAATGAGACTATAGTATCTAAATGCCATTTCCTACTAAAGTAAACCAAAGCTCCTTGGAAAATAGCTACTTCCCGGTCTGGGGCAGGAAATGTACAAGATGAGCTTGGAACATCTTGTCAATTTAGAAAGGAAAGCAGTTATCAAAAACTCCTGAGGGCGTCTTAAAGGACTCAGGAGCCAAAAATGGGACAATTTGAGGATCAGTAAGAATAATATCTACAGTGGATTGAAACACATTAAATATATTTAAATTTGAAGCTCACAATAATACCAAAGAAAAATACTAATAGTTGGTCTGCTTTGGGGGATGCTAGTAAATTAACTCATTTTCAAAACTGGTAATAAGTGGAAAGACTCAAGTATTTTTCCCTGCCTTTCCTATATGAACTGTAGTTTAGAGTAACCAAGTAGTTGGTGATGATAAGTTTCTAATTATTGGCATATCCCAGCTCTTAAAAGATGGAGGAATGATAGAATGTCACTGTATCACAATTTTGCAATCTCTAATGAATTAAGGGATATAGCCAGTGACCATCAATGGTTGCTAATATCACAAAAAGAGAGAAAACCAGATAGTACCACCAGCTATAAGGTTGTCTTGCCAGAAAATTGAGCTGAATTGATCAAGCCTGTAGTTCTTGCTACCAATTTCCAGGAAATATAGGGGAAAGAGGCATGTATCCAATGACACCAAGAGGAGTATATCAGCATAACCCGGACTGTGGGGATTTCTACAGGCCAATTTCATCAACAAATTCATGTCAAGGGATGGGAAGATGGGGAAAGGAAGGAGGTAGGGGAACCTATAGCTTCAAGGAGATTTAAGAGACCAGTTCCAATGTAGGGACCTTATTTTGTTTATGATTCAAGCGAATAAAACATTTGGGGAATTTGAAAATTATATGTTTAATTAGATTAAGGAATTAATCATTTTAGAGGTTTAATGATACTATGCTAATAATTTTTAAAATCTTACCTATAAGAAATATGAGTTGAAATACTTACGTATGAAATGATAGTACGTCTGGCCTTAACTTCACAATACCTCTGGTGGGAGGATAAGAGTATAAGTATTCATGAGTCAGTTGACAGTTGTAATAGTTATAAAAGTTGGTTCATTAACTTTCCTTATAACTTTTGTGTATGTTTGAACTTTTTGTACTAATATATATTTTCTAAAGTTGTCCAATCAGTAGCCTTTGGGATATAACATGGAGTGAGAAACTACTCTTTCCTCAGCTTTTTATGAGCTCCAAGTGAATTTGAATCTTGCTGTTACTAAGAAAATACTTGCTACAATACTACCTACAAAGCTATATTAATCTATTGTTTATAGCAACCATTTTGCCAGATTTTTTAAAATTTATTTTTTTACTGAGGTAACATTGGTTTATAACATTGTATATTTCATGTGTACAACCTTATATTTCTACTTTTGTATATGCTACAGCATGCTCACCACCAAAAACTTAGTTTCCGTCTGTCACCATACAGTTGATCCTCTTTGCCCATTTTGTCCTCCCCTCCTTCCCCTGGCCCTTCTGCTCTGGTAACCACTACTCTGTTCTCTGTAGCTACATGTTTGTTTCTGTTTGGTTTGCTTTGTTCATTTCTTTTGTTTTGTTTTGTTTGTTATATTCTACATATCGTGAAATTCTACAGTATTTGTCTTTCTTTGACTTATTTCATCTAGCACAATACCCTCAAGGTCCATCAATGTTGTTGCAAATAGTGAAATTTTCATCTTTTTATAGCTGAGTAATATTCCATTATATATATGCATATATCTCACATCTTTATCCATTTATCCATTGATGGGCACTTAGGTTGTTTCCATACCTTGGCTATTGTAAATAATTATTTTGCCAGATTTTAATACTTAGTATGGTGCTTAAAAAATAAGACTAAGCATATGAAGGCCAAAGAGATAAGGATGCTATAGCGCTCATGGTACAGAAGGAGGACAGAGGAAAAATTACTGTGAAGGAAGCTGGAGAAGGAGACTTTTTATTTTTCTGGCAGCTGCTTTCTTTTCCTTTTTCCTTCCTCTGGTCATTGCCATATGTGTCTGTAGAGTAACCAGGTACTGACTGTGGGATGGATTCTTTTAGCCACCTCCCTATGCTTTACTCATTCTGCAACATGTTAAACTTTTGGGGAGATGAATCTTCAGTCCCTTATTAGGGCTTGTTGGACAGATGCACAGAGAAATTGACCAGATGAGTTCCCCATAGCCATTATTATGCTTCAGCGTGAGAAATGGTAAACCAAGTGTTAAAAATGGAAAGAGAAAGGGAAGAGTGAGTTGAGAATGAAGGACATGGTCTGGGAGGATTTGACTGATTCCAGAGACTAGCCCTGGCAAGGACTTCTGGGGTCTCTATATGTGATTCGGTGGGCATGGGAGGTCATCCAGGCAAATGTTGATATTGAGTGGTCCAGGCTAGCGCTTATAAAATTGTATAGATTAAAAGCTTTTGCACAGCAAAGGAAACCATAAACAAGACGAAAAGACAACCCTCAGAATGGGAGAAAATATTTGCAAATGAAGCAACTGACAAAGGATTAATCTCCAAAATACACAAGCAGCTCATGAAGCTCAATATCAAAAAAACAAACAACCCAATCCAAAAATGGGCAGAAGACCTAAATAGACATCTCTCCAAAGAAGATACAGATTGCCAACAAACACATGAAAGGATGCTCAACATCACTAATCATTAGAGAAATGCAAATCAAAACTACAATGAGGTATCACCTCACACCAGTCAGAATGGCCATCATCAAAAATTCTACAAACGATAAATGCTGGAGAGGGTGTGGAGAAAAGGGAACCCTCTTGCACTGTTGGTGGGAATGTAAATTGATACAGCCACTATGGAGAACAGTATGGAGGTTCCTTAAAAAACTAAAAATAGAACTACCATATGACCCAGCAATCCCACTACTGGGCATATACCCTGAGAAAACCATAATTCAAAAAGAGACATTTAGGGCTTCCCTGGTGGCGCAGTGGTTGAGAATCTGCCTGCCAGTGCAGGGGACACGGGTTCGAGCCCTGGTCTGGGAGGATCCCGCGTGCCGCGGAGCAACTGGGCCCGTGAGTCACAATTACTGAGCCTGCGCGTCTGGAGCCTGTGCTCCGCAACAAGAGAGGCCGCGATGGTGAGAGGTCCGCGCACCGCGATGAAGAGTGGCCCCCGCTTGCCGCGGCTGGAGAAAGCCCTTGCACAGAAACACAGCCAAAAATAAATAAATAAATAAATTTAAAAAAAAAAAAGAGAGACATTTACCACAGTGTTCATTGCAGCACTATTTACAATAGCCAGGACATGGAAGCAACTTAAGTTTCCATCGACAAATGAATGGATAAAGAAGTTGTGGCACGTATATACAGTGGAATATTACTCAGCCATAAAAAGAAACAAAATTGAGTTATTTGTAGTGAGGTGGATGGACCTAGAGACTGTCATACAGAGTGAAGTAAGTCAGACAGAGAAAAACAAACCATATGCTAACACAATGTATGGAATCTAAAGGAAATAAAAAAGTGGTTCTGATGAACCTAGGGGGAGGACAGGAATAAGGACGCAGACGTAGAGAATGGAACTGAGGACACGGGGAGGGAGAAGGGTAAGCTGGGACGAAGTGAGAGAGTAGCATTGACGTATATACACTACCAAATGTAAAATAGATAGCTAGTGGGAAGCAGCCTCATAGCACAGGGAGATCAGCTCGGTGCTTTGTGACCACCCAGAGGGGTGGGATAGGGAGAGTGGGAGAGAGACGCAAGAGGGAGGGGATATGGGGATATATGTATACATATAGCTGATTCACTTTGTTATGCAGTAGAAACTAACACAATGTTGTAAAGCAATTATATTCCAATAAAGATGTTAAAAAAAAAATTGTATAGAGAGAACTTAGGCAGTGGTAAGAGTTCAGAGTCTGACCTAGTTATGCTGTGATTCTAGGAGATGAGCCGTTCATGGCAGTAAGGACAAGTGTTGGGCGTCGGGAAGAAGGCTGCAAGTATTTAGTAGCTTGGGAGTTTGAGAGAAGGCCCCAGTTCTTGCAGGTGGGGTGGGCAGGGCTGGGGTGCTAGGAAAGTCAACAAGAGAAATTACAGAATGGGCCTCACAGCAGGAGTTTGGGACTGTGGATTGGGCCAACATAGAGGATAGGAGGTGTGGCACAATGAGGCTATCCAGATGACCATGACTGGTCCTTGATGTGCTATGTACCACCTCTGATTGGAAGCACATCTTAATTCTGTTCCTTAGTGGTGAACATGTCTGAGTTTTGATATGTTTCCTTTTGTGGTTATGACTAGCATAGTAATAATCAATAGAACAGACCCAGCAGCACTGTAAGTGGCTGATCAGTAAATATATTGACAGAGGGGACGGTAAGGCAAGAGCAGGAGATGTGACAGGCATCGAGAAGGCTTTACAGATGAGGTACTATTTGAGTTGGTCCTTATGTAATATATGGGCTTTTTTTAAAAAAAAAGAAAGAAGGACATTATAAGTAATGTAAACAATTTGTCAAAATCTTGGAAGTGAGATGTCATGACATGTATTTTGGCAACCGTAGGTAGTTCTGGCTGCATTAAGGGCATGGAGGATGTGAGATAAGATAGATTATAGAAAGGATCTTGAATATCAAGCTGCAGTTTATCAGTCTGTGAGTGTCCTTATCCTAAAGCCAAGAGGTAACGACACTCATGGTTATTTTGTAGGAAGTGGTCGTTATGTGCTTTCTTGAGCCCTGATAGTAGCCTTGCACTGAATGGAACAGGCCCTAGGAGTGCTCTGGTATCAAGAGCTAACTGTAGGCAATTTAAGTAGCTCCCTTTACAGGCTCACATTGGAAAGGCCAGTCCTGAGGACTTCTAGTCAGTATGACCATCTAAACAGATGCGGTCAGGGTTCTGCTCACTTCTGGATAGAAAATTATAAGACAGATTTTTAAAATGTAAGTGAAGCTTAAACGCAGGAAAGAGGAATCACCAAATGTCAGCAATATCCAGAACAGTGAGCAGGAGTTGACTACATGCCCCGCTGGGCCTGAGCTGGAAGGGTGGAATAACGGAGATTGGGAAACAGGTGTGTTTTTTTGTGGGCAGGCGGGGAAATCAAGAATTAGGTTCAGGAGGAAACTTGCACAAGCCTCTTAGCCTCATCCACCAGAGGGCAGACAGCAGAAGCAAGAAGAACTCAAATTCTGCAGCCTGTGGAACAAAAACCACATTCACAGAAAGATAGACAAGGTGAAAAGGCAGAGGGCTATGTACCAGATGAAGGAACAAGATAAAACCCCAGAAAAACAACTAAATGAAGTGGAGATAGGCAACCTTCCAGAAAAAGAATTCAGAATAATGATAGTGAAGATGATCCAGGACCTCGGAAAAAGAACGGAGGCAAAGATCGAGAAGATGCAAGAAATGTTTAACAAAAACCTAGAAGAAATAAAGAACAAACAAAGATGAACAATACAATAACTGAAATGAAAAATACACTAGAAGGAATTAATAGCAGAATCACTGAGGCAGAAGAACGGATAAATGACCTGGAAGACAAAATGGTGGAATTCACTGCTGCAGAACAGAATAAAGAAAAAAGAATGCAAAGAAATGAAGACAGCCTAAGAGACTTCTGGGACAACATTAAACGCAACAACATTTGCATTATATGGGTCCCAGAAGGACAAGAGAGAGAGAAAGGACCTGAGAAAATATTTGAAGAGATTATAGTGGAAAACTTCGTAACATGGGAAAGGAAATAGCCACCCAAGTCCAGGAAGGACAGAGAGTCCCATACAGGATAAACCCAAGGAGAAACACGCCAAGACACATAGTAATCAAATTGGCAAAAATTAAAGACAAAGAAAAATTATTGAAAGCAAGGGAAAAACGACAAATAACATACAAGGGAACTCCCATAAGGTTAACAACTGATTTCTCAGCAGAAATTCTACAAGCCAGAAGGGAGTGGCATGATATACTTAAAGTGATGAAAGGGAAGAACCTACAACCAAGATTACTGTACCTGGTAAGGATCTCATTCATATTTGATGGAGAAATCAAAAGCTTTACAGACAAGCAAAAGCTAAGAGAATTCAGCACCACCAAACCAGCTCTACAACAAATGCTAAAGGAACTTCTCTAAGTGGGAAACACAAGAGAAGAAAAGGACCTACAAAAACAAACCCAAAACAATTAAGAAAATGGTCGTAGGAACATACATATCAATAATTACCTTAAATGTGAATGGATTAAATGCTCCAACCAAAAGATACAGGTTCGCTGGATGGATACAAAAACAGGACCCATATTTATGCTGTCTACAAGAGACCCACTTCAGACCTAGGGACACATTCAGACTGGAAGTGAGGGGATGGAAAAAGATATTCCATGCAAATGGAAATCAAAAGAAAGCTGGAGTAGCAATACTCATATCAGATAAAATAGACTTTAAAATAAAGAATGTTACAAGAGACAAGGAAGGACACTACATAATGATCAAGGGATCAATCCAAGAAGAAGATATAATAATTATAAATATATATGCACCCAACATAGGAGCACCTCAATACATATGGCAACTGCTAAGAGCTATAAAAGAGGAAATCGACAGTAACACAATAATAGTGGGGGACTTTAACACCTCACTTACACCAATGGACAGATCATCCAGACAGAATATTAGTAGGGAAACAGAAGCTTTAAATGACACAATAGACCAGATAGATTTAATTGATATTTATAGGACATTCCATCCCAAAACAGCAGATTACACTTTCTTCTCAAGTGCGCACGGAACATTCTCCAGGATAGATCACATCTTGGGTCACAAATCAAGCCTCAATAAATTTAAGAAAATTGAAATCATATCAAGCATCTTTTCTGACCACAATGCTATGAGATTAGAAATGAATTACAGGGAGAAAAACGTAAAAAGCACAAACACATGGAGGCTAAACAATACGTTACTAAATAACCAAGAGATCGCTGAAGAAATCAAAGAGGAAATCAAAAAATACCTAGAGACAAATGACAATGAAAACACGACGATCCAAAACCTATGGGATGCAGCAAAAGATGTTCTAAGAGGGAAGTTTATAGCTATACAAGCCTACCTCAAGAAACAAGAAAAATCTCAAATAAACAATCTAACCTTACACCTAAAGGAACTAGAGAAAGAAGAACAAACAAAACCCAAAGTTAGCAGAAGGAAAGAAATCATAAAGATCAGAGCAGAAATAAATGAAATAGAAACAAAGAAAACAATAGCAAAGATCAATTAAACTAAAAGCTGTTTCTTTGAGAAGATAAACAAAATTGATAAACCATTAGCCAGACTTATCAAGAAAAAGAGGGAGAGGACTCAAATCAATAAAACTAGAAATGAAAAAGGAGAAGTTACAACAGACACCACAGAAATACAAAGCATCCTAAGAGACTACTACAAGCAACTCTATGCCAATAAAATGGACAACCTGGAAGAAATGGACAAATTCTTAGAAAGGTATAACCTTCCAAGACTGAACCAGGAAGAAGTAGAAAATATGAACAGACCAATCACAAGTAATGAAATTGAAACTGACTAAAAATCTTCCAACAAACAGAAGTCCAGGACCAGATGGCTTCACAGATCAATTCTGTCAAACATTTAGAGAAGACCTAACACCCATCCTTCTCAAACTCGTCCCAAAAATTGCAGAGGAAGGAACACTCCCAAACTCATTCTATTAGGCCACCATCACCTGATACCAAAACCAGACAAAGATACTACAAAAAAAGGAAATTACACGCCAATATCACTGATGAATGTAGATGCAAAAATCCTCAACAAAATACTAGCAAACAGAATCCAACAACACATTAAAAAGATCATACACCATGATCAAGTGAGATTTATCCCAGGGATGCAAACATTCTTCAATATATGCAAATCAATCAATGTGATACACCAATTAACAAACTGAAGAAGAAAAACCATGTGATCATCTCAATAGATGCAGAAAAAGCTTTTGACAAAATTCAACACCCATTTATGATAAAAACTCTCTAGAAAGTGGGCATAGAGGGAACCTGCCTCAACATAATAAAGGCCATATACAACAAACTCACAGTAAACATCATTCTCAATGGTGAAAAACTGAAAGCAGTTCCTCTAAGATCGGGAACAAGACACGGGTGCCCACTCTCGCCACTATTATTCAACATAGTTTTGGAAGTCCTAGCCACGGCAATCAGAGAAGGAAAAGAAATAAAAGGAATACAAATTGGAAAAGAAGAAGTAAAACTGTCACTGTTTGCAGATGACATGATACTATACATAGAGAATCCTAAAGATGCCACCAGAAAACTACTAGAGTTAATCAGTGAATTTGGTAAAGTTGCAGGATACAAAATTAATGCACAGAAATCTCTTGCATTCCTATACACTAATGATGAAAAATCTGAAAGAAAAATTAAGGAAACACTCACATTTACCATTGCAACAAAAAGAATAAAATAACTAGGAATAAACCTACCTGAGGAGATAAAAGACCTGTATTCAGAAAACTATAAGACACTGTTGAAAGAAATTAATGATGATACCAACAGATGGAGAGATATACCATGTTCTTGGATTGGAAGAATCAGTATTGTGAAAATGGCTATACTACCCAAAGCAATCTACAGATTCAATGCAATCCCTATCAAATTACCAATGGCATTTTTTATGGAACTAGAACAAAAAATCTTAAAATTTGTGTGGAAACACAAAAGACCCCGAATAGCCAAAGCAGTCTTGAGGGAAAAAAACGGAGCGGGAGGAATCAGACTCCCTGACTTCAGACTATACTACAAAGCTACAGTAATCAAGAAAATATGGTAGTGGCACAAAAATAGAAACATAGATCAATGGAACAGGATAGAAAGCCCAGAGATAAACCCACGTACCTATGGTCATTTAATCTATGACAAAGGATGCAAGGATATACAATGGAGAAAAAACAGTCTCTTCAATAAGTGGTGCTGGGAAAACTGGACAGCTACATGTAAAAGAATGCAATTAGAACACTCCCTAACACCATACACAAAAATAAACTCAAAATGGACTAGAGACCTAAATGTAAGACTGGACACTATAAAACTCTTAGAGGAAAACATAGGAAGAACACTCTTTGACATAAATCACAGCAAGATCTTTTTTGATCCAGCTCCTAGAGTAATGGAAATAAAAACAAAAATAAACAAATGGGACCTACTGAAACTTAAAAGCTTTTGCAAAGCAAAGGAAACTACAAACAAAATGAAAAGATAGCCCTCAGAATGGGAAAAAATATTTGCAAACGAATCAACGGACAAAGGATTAATCTCCAACATAAAGAAACAGCTCATGCGGCTTAATATTCAGAAAACAAACAACCCAATCAAAAAATGGGCAGAAGACCTAAATAGACATTTCTCCAAAGAGGACATACAGATGGCCAAGAAGCACATTAAATGCTGCTCAACATCACTGATTATTAGAGAAATGCAAATCAAAACTACAATGAGGTATCACCTCACACCAGTTAGAATGGGCATCATCAGAAAATCTGCAAACAAATGCTGGAGAGGGTGTGGAGAAAAGGGAACCCTCTTGCACTGTTGGTGAGAATGTATATTCATACAGCCACTATGGAGAACAGTATGGAGGTTCCTTAAAGAACTAAAAATAGAATTACCATATGACCCAGCAATCCCACTACTGGGCATATACCCAGAGAAAACCATAATTCAAAAAGACACATGCACCCCAATGTTCATTGCAGCACTATTTACAATAGCCAGGTCATGGAAGCAACCTAAATGCCCATCGACAGACGAATGGATAAAGAAGATGTGGTACATATATACAATGGAATATTACTCATCCATAAAAAGAAATGAAATTGGGTCATTTGTAGAGATGTGGATGAATCTAGACACTGTCATACAGAGTGAAGTAAATCAAAGAGAAAAACAAATATTGCATATTAATGCATATATGTGGAACCTGGGAAAATGGTACAGATGAACCCGTTTGCAGAGCAGAAATTGAGACACAGATGTAGAGAACAAACGTATGGACACCAAGGGGGGAAAGCGGTGGTGGGGGTGGGGATGGTGGTGTGATGAATTGGGCGATTAGGATTGACATGTATACCCTGATGTGTATAAAATGGATGACTAATAAGAACCTGCTGTATAAAAAAAAAAAAAAAGCTGGAGAAAAAAAAAGAATTAGGTTCAGGTTTGGATGTGGTAAAGTTTGAGTTCCTTATTAGATATTCAAGGGAACGTGTTCAATAGACAGTTGGTTATAGGAATTAAAGTTTAGGAGTGAAGTCTGACTTGATAGACATTTTAGAGTCACCACCCTATAGATGGAATTTAATGCCATAATATGGCTAACAGACAAATATATTTATTTGTCTTGGAATAAAAATGCTTACCTTGTTGAAAATGTTCTCTCATAGGCATTTCTTCATGAGGCTTTGGGGTTCAGATTTGTAGTATTTGCATTTTCTGGGAACCCGTAAGTAGAGGTAAAGTGGTCCTGGGCTGATAATCTTCCTTGGTTACTTGGCAGAAGCCATTATTCTGGAAGAACATCGTCTCTAATCCAACTTACACGAGATTCCCAGATAAAGTCCCCCTTAACCACAAATTCACAGTTCCAAATTTAATAATTGACATGGAAGCTGCCCTTTAGGGACAAACGTTATTAGGTGTAACAAGCAACAGGATTAGACCTCCAGGAACTTCAGCTAATTGGAATTACAGATACATAAAAATGTATGTTTGAAACGACAAAACGTGTAAGAGAAGGAGTTGAAAATATGAAAAAATACAAACACTATCCAAAAAGTCCAGATAGATTTGAAAAGGACAAATAGAACTTCTAGGAATGAAAAATGTTGTCTCTAAAATTAGAAAATGAAAAACTCAAGGTTGGGTTAAAGTGTGATTAGACGTGACTTACCAAAGGATTCGTGAAGTCCAGCCTGTTAGCGTGCATGCAGCAGCAAGAGATAAAGCAGTAGAGAATATAAAAGAGAAGCTAAGACACGAAGAATAAAATGAGAATCCTCTACTAACCCAATAGGAAGAATTCCAGAAGGAGAAAAAAGAGAGAATGAGGAAGAGGTAATATTCAACAAAAAAATGGCAGAGTTTTCTAGAATTTGAGAAAGACATATGTCATATAAATGAAAGAGACAATGCTTCATTAGGAAGCATTTTGAGCAATCGGCTCTGCATGGCTGCTGCCATCTTCTAAAATAATTATCAATATCTAAGAAAGTTTCACCTTTATAAATAATGCAGTCAGTTGGAATCTATTTTTAAGTTTCTTTTTCCTGATGAATTACAGAGCTTTGGCTATTTCCATATCCAGTATGACAGAGTGTTGGTGTCATTAAATAATGATTCAGACACAGACCAGCCTTTTAGGATTATTATAAAAAGATTAAATTTCTTCACACTTTGAGACCTTCCTTGATAGGCAAGTAGATAGGAGGATTCTTTGTACCACATTTATCTCTCAGACTTCTAGCTTGCTGGCAGTCTGATAAGTTATTCACACCCATTAAAATATGGTGAGTATAATGCAGAGCCAGGAGACAAATGGTTTCATCGTTCTGTTCTTTTTCCTTTTGATTACATGTGCTATTTTTATGCAGGACAAGCCAGGGTGTACTTTAAGCCCCTGGAGCCTGTTTCCTTGAAGGTTGCTTTTAAAATTCTGTGTTCTGCCAACTCAGGAGAAATGTTGTTTACCAGTACACATAAGTAATTGAGAGCAATCTAAATCATTGGTTCTCCATAATTCACTGGCTTCGTTTTTAGTTCATCACCTTTGTGATTTTTTTTTTGAGCATAATTCAGTTCTTTTTTTTAAGAATGTTTTAAAAAATATTTATTTATTTATTTATTTGGCTGCTCCGGGTCTTAGTGCAGCACACGGCATCTTTGTAGTGGCGTGTGGGATCTTTAGTTGCAGCATGCAGGCTCTTAGTTGCAGGATCTAGTTCCCTGACCAGGGATCGAACCCGGGCCCCCAGAATTGGGAGTCTTAACTACTGGACCACCAGGGAAGTCCCTCATAATTTAGTTCTTTAACATTTATGTATTGTACACATGGGTATAACTATATATGTCTAAGTATGTTTGGTGCTTGGTACATAACTTGGTTCAGTCGTTATGTATTAAAAACATTTATATTCTACAAGAAAACTTCTTATATACCTTTTTTCTTATTAGCTATGTTTTTAAAATCTTTTATCTTGAGATCTTTATTGTATGGTCACTTATTTAAAACTGTTTAGACCTTCAAACATTAAGGGGATTGAAATTTTTTTATGAAAAAGAATAGTGTTGTATCTAAGTTTGAATCTAGTTTATTTTTAAGCTAATGCTAATGATCTGATAACCTTTAGTGGATGGCAGTTCGGTCGTACAAACCTTTAAGATTTCTTGAAAATCTGAGACTCTGTAATTCACAACTGTTACTAATGTGTGTGTGTGTGTGTCTGTTTTAAGCCAAGGCAATAAGGGTGCAGTGAAAAGAATTCTAGTCTAGGTTTGTCCTTTGGGGTTCCCACTCTGTCATGAAATATCTGGGAGTGAGTTGAATTAGATGATTTCTAAGATATATCCTTGACTTTAGAATTCTGTGATAACTCAGTTTCTTTTTCTTTTTTGAAGTCATAGTGTTGTATCACAACCTCCTCAGGAGCTTCCTGGGTGTAATCTGAAATCGGCCCCATACATGGAGGGTAGGGAGAGATGGAAGAAAGAGGCTCCAGGTTGGTAGCTGGCAGGTTTAATAAGCAAGGGGACTTTCATGTGAGGCTTGCCTCTGGCAGCCACAAGATGGGTAGATCCCCACACTGCCTGCCAGAATCTTAAAAATATACAGAGGCCTTAACTGGGCTCGATCACGTATACTGTCCAGGTGGTCTCAGCACCACAGTACTGTCTCAAGGCTGTGTCCTTGGGCAGCTTCCAGCACTGGGAAGGCAAGCGGAGCACACATTTCACGGATGGGGAGGGGGTGAGGGACCTCCAGTTGCTCTTGCCCAGCTAAGTGGTCACGTCCTCTTGATAACCTGTCTCACCACATGGAAACATGCAGTAATACAGCATATAAATTATTCCCATCTTCATTGATCTAATGAATGTTAGAAAAGTAGTTTTGTAATGAATATTAGAATACTTAATTTCGGTCTGAGGATTAAGTAATTTAAATTTTTTAAATAATATTTTTTTAAAAATATTTATTTATTTATTTATTTGGCTGCTCCGGGTCTTAGTGCAGCACAAGGCATCTTTGTAGTGGCGTGTGGGATCTTTAGTTGCAGCATGCAGGCTCTTAGTTGCAGGATCTAGTTCCCTGACCAGGGATCGAACCCGGGCATTATTAAGTTAGTAGGGCAAACAGTTCAGAAGTGCCAGGTAACATGTACAGGTTCAAAATCTGAAAGGTGAATTGAGCCACATTCCACATTTTTATTACAAGCTTGTTATTTGGTGGGGGAAGTGTGTGTCAGATTATTTTTAGTTTAATTAAAGTGTATATAGATTATTTTTTCGTCAGTTGTAAGGTCATATCTGTTAAAATAACAAAAAGGAAGAAAATATTCTTGTTCTGCCCTTTTGTGAGAGAATATTTGAGGGTATGAAAAACATTGTTTTCTTTCTTGAGATATTTAAGAACTTATCCTGAAACACTGGAACAAAACTAGACTGAGATGGTTACGTGAGGTACTTGGCCACACGTTGTCTGGAACAGACGTAGAACTTGCTTCATTAGCCATGTTACTGCTGCTGCTCTTGGTGTTTATTTTCCTTCAGAGACTGTCATTTCATGTGGGCTCTCCTTTTTTCATGGGACTGGGAATCTTGAATATTTAAAACAATTTTTGTGTAAATCTTAGATTGTATAATTAATACAGTGTGTAAAATTCAGAAGTAAAACTGTCTTGAAGGTGTTGATCACTATTTGAATTATCACCAGGTGCTACTTAGAGAGTTAAACGGGTCTCTGGCTTCTATTGTAGATGAGGCTTTGGTTTCTGTTATTTCTGGGGATTTGTATACATGTTTGGATGCTAAAATGGAAAACTTCTGAGGTGTGCATTTTACAAATAACAAGTGTTTTTTCAGTACACTACTATTTTAACAGCTTTTGAGGTATAATTTACACACTATAACGTTCACCTATTTTAAGTGCTCAATTCAGTGATTTTTTAGTGAATATATAGAGTTCTTCAGCCATCACCAAAACTTTAGAACATTTATATCACCTCCAAAACTCCCTAGTGCTTGATTGCAGTCACTTCTTTCTCGTATCCCTATCTTGATCTGCTTTCTATCTCTAAAAATTTGCCTTTTCTGGGCATTTAGTGTAAATAGAATCGTGTATTATGAAGTCTTTTGTGACTGGCTTCTTTGATTTAGCGTGATTTTGCAGTTCATCCATGTTGTAGCATGTATCAACAGTTCATTCCTTTTGTTGCTGAATAACATTCCATCATTATGCTTTTTTACATTTGTTGTTAATATTTCTATTATGTCAGAATTATAGAATTGGTGAGATTATAGTATTATTCAGTAGAGCTTCCTGTGGTGATGGAAATGTTCCATGTCTGCACTGTCCAGTGTAGTAACCACTAGCCACATGTGTGTTGGGCACTTGAAATGGGTAATGCAGTGAAATGTAAGAGCCAGAAGGATGTAAGGGAGGTTAACTTTGCCTAGCAGTTTCCTTCTCAAACAACTACTCCTGCCTTGAGTCCTCAGAGCAGGATGCCCTAGGAGCCAGGTTGCCTGGGGTCTTGGGCCATGCAAGTAATATCTTTTCGTGTGTGATGAAAAGAGTTGGCAAACACTGACTAGGGGCCCCTTCTCTATCCTCCCACGCTGCCGTAGGCATTGACTGGATGAGATTGGCATTGCCTGCTTGTTTGTACTCTTCCTCAGTCAGACTCTCTTATTTTATTATTATTTTTGCCGTAGGGTCTTGCACAGTGTCATGCACATAGGGGCAGCCAGTAAATATTTGTTGATATACGATTGAATTATCTTTGTCTCTAAGCATAGGTGTCGTTATGGTTCAGCTTAGCACTGAGAAGAGGTTTCTTTCTTTAATGTTCATGTAGATGTGACTTGGCCTCCCACCATTACCACCACACACGCCTTTTAAATAAAGACTTTTATTCTTAACTTTAGGCAGAGCAAGATGATCTTGTGAAAGTCATAGGATGTGTTTAGTTGATAAGCATCACCATTAACTGTGTTTGATCAAGACTACACTTCATACCCAGAGTTAAAAAGAGAAAGGGAAGCCTCTGTGTACTCCAGTCCTCAGCTCTGGCAGCTGCCCATCTGGACAAAGGCACAGGATGATGATGATGCTGGCTTCGGTGCTGGGGAGCGGCCCCCGGGCGGGCCTCTGCTCTGGCCCCTCCTGGGGCCCGCACTCTCGCTCCGGGCCCGCTCCACCTCGGCTGCTGACACGCACCACGAGGAGATGGCACAGGGACACGCAGGAACACGGCAAGGCTGCCATCTCCTTCTACAACCAGTCAGCCCTCAACGTGGCAGCTGAGGAGCCGTCTGTCACCTCACACCAGCCATGATGCTCTGTGCTAGCTTCTAAGTCTTCTCCTCTAGACTCTGAACTTGTGAACAGAACCCTATCTTATTGTTTTGTTTATACCCAGTGCTTACTTACAAATGCCTTATATACTAATGTATGTTGAATGATCTGTCTGAAATGATGGCGTATGGAGTAGGGAGCTAGAATGAGTCTTGGTTCTTAATGGTTATTAATAACATACCTAACTTTTTAATCTAAAGATGTTGTGAAGTGTTACTTGAAGAGGTTTGTGAAGAGTTAACATTTGCAGTTCCATGATTTTTTTTTTTATATAATAGCTGCACATTCAAACTTTCCTTAGAGTCAGAGAGATTCAGTAACTTGGTCAAGATTACCAGTAAGTGTCAGAGCTTGGAATAAACCTGTGTGTGAGTTAGAAGAGCTTGTAACTACTGTGCCTTGCAGGTTTTCCAAGTTACAGCGCTAAATTGTTGACCAGGGCTGAAACTGAGTATATTTGGAATCTTCATGGCTCGTTATTTGTCTCAAAATTTTTCTTTGGCATTCACATTATGTTTGATTATTGATAGATAGAACCCTAGTTTTGTGATATTAGGGGTAATGTGCCTTATATAATAATACAATGTTTTAAACCTTGCTGTGGTTCCTGGGGAAGGTTCACCACACAATAGATGCTTTTCTCTATGTTTCTTTACATTTTATCTCTCTCTCAGGATTCTCATATAGCTAATATATATATATGTTTTGTGAATAGGTGCACCTTTAATTAAAACAAAATAAAAAGGAAACAGGATACCTAAGTTTTTAAATGTCAGAAACATGCTACAAATCAAATGTTAGAACTGAAAGAAACATAAAGGATGGTTTGATGTATACCTTATGAGGAAATGAGGACTTGTGATATTATTGCAATTTTCTTCTGAAGTGTTTTAATCTCAAACTCATTATGTATGAGGCAATAGCTGGAGTCCTGGGGAATCAGGTAGAATGTAAAACACTTAAAGTGTGTCCTATTCCTATTATGAAGATGCTCATAGATTGGTAAATAGAAGAAAACCAATTTTTAAAAAAGTAATTAATAGCAGTTAACATAATATTTCACAGTACAATTTGTGATTCATTTCAAATTAATTACAAATACTATAGGAATTCAGGAATAGGAACAAAATCATCTAGGTTGATCTATGGCTGAGGTAGAATTTGTGAATCGTTCTCAAAGGGTGTTTGGAATTTGAAATAGGCAAGCACAAGTGATAGAACATTATTTTATTGTTTTCCTATGGCCAGAATTTCTTTTCTAGGTGTCTAAAAGAAGTATTTAATTGCTAGGTTGCCTGGTTCAATTGTTTTTTCCATGGTTACAGCAGAAACATATTAGTGTGTGGTTCCTTTCCTTTTGAAATATAATCTGTCTTAACTGCCCTAAGACATCTGTCATATAAAGAAGTGATGTGAGATTGTATAATCTGGCACTGTAGCTTTCTCTGTATGACAGACACGTTTCCTTTTTGGGTGGGATTCCTGCTTACCTCACCAGCCTAATCTCTCATCACTTCTCTCAGGTAGCATTAGCCAGATCCTCCGAAGTTTCCTGTTTTCTTTCACCTTGAGAGCTTTGGGTGTGTTGTGCCTTCTGCCTGGATCACTTGCCCCTTTACTTGATTGTCTCCTCCTCATCTTTTCAGGCTCAGACTAGATGTCTTTTTTTTTTTTTTTTTTTTTTTTTTAAGGAAGGCTGCTCTCGCCTTTCAAAAACTGAATTAGATACCCCTGCTGAATGTTCCCATACCATCCTGACTTCACCTAATTCCACTGTTATTTCCAGTTAATTTGTCACAAGATAGTAAGGATGCTTCTTGAGGTCAGAAATCTTAACCATTTTTTTCCTCCCACTGCTGTATCCTCAGTGCTCTAATACATTTTCAATAAATATTGGTTGAGTAGGAAAATCTCTTTGGGGTTAGACCGAGCACCTTTCAGGTGTTTAATAAATATCTAACAGATAAGTTTATTTCATTAAAATAGTTTGTATTGGTGGTTCTGAACTATTTTAACTGAGATATAGTATAATCATCTGTATGAAAATCTTGATATACAGTGAAGGAGTTTCAGTACAGTGAACTTTCAGAGCATATTTGTTATGTCAGTGTTTTAGATTTTCCTTCATGTTCTTTTATTGAGTGTGCCTATTCATACTGCTGTACCAGCTGTTTTTGGTGTATATGTGAGGGGGTGTATTTGTATGCTTCACATTTTTCTATATCTTACTTTTTATTCTGTTTTTGTTTATGTCTGTCTCTTATAAGCAACATTTAACTAGATTTTATTTTTTTATTCATTTTGATAATCTCTTTTAGTCGGTGGTTTTAATCCGTTTATGTTAATTGTAATTACTGATATGTTTGGACTTCTTCCATTTTTGTGTTTTCTGTTTTTATCCTTTGCTTTTTTCTTTTCATGCATCTGCCTTCAATTGGATAATAGTTTTTGTTATTTTCTATATTTCTTGCTTTTATGAATGCTGTAGGTTATGTTTCCATTTTTATATTTTTTGGTATACACCATTAAGTTTTTAGGATACATATTTAATTATATTTTGCCAGTGCAGTCTAGAGTTATCCAGTATTTTTTCCTCCTATCTGTATCAAAGTTCTTAGCATGTTTTATCACCTAAAGATATCCTTATCCAGCCTATTGGTTTTTTTTAATGTTTGAGTTGTAAACTTTTTTAACCCCTCAGAAATTACCTTTTAAATGATTAATAGTTAACACTTTATCAGTTTCTGTGGTAACTTGTTTTGTGTAGCCCATGGATCCCCTCTGTGTCTACCTTTCTTTTTGATAAACTGCATTTTGTAATAGCTCATCAATAAGTGGTAAATTTTCTTAGCTTTTGTATGTCTGAACTTTTCCTTCATTCTTGAATGATGGTTTGGCTGCATATAAAATTCTAGACAGTTATTTTTCCTCAGCTTTTTGAAGATATTACTCCGTTGTCTTCTGACCTCTATTGCAGCTGCTGAGAAGTGTGCTCTCAGTCTGTCATTCCATTGAGGTAATCTATTTTTTTCCCTCTGATAGCTTTTAAGATTGTGTTTCAATTGTTGAAAGTATGTAATTTCTATACAGTGTATGATGTGGAGTCATGTTTATACAGTCTAATACTCTTTTTTTCTGTTTAATTCTTTTTATCAAGGTATTACCTGCACAAAGTGTAAGCTCAATTAATTTTTACATAAACATATATCCAGGTTACCAACACCTAGTCAAGATACAGAATATTTCCAGCAAGTTCCAAGGCTCCCTGTGCCCCCTCATAGTCAATACACTATAGATAACCACACTCTAAACTCGTTCAGTACTCTTTCATTTTGAAGATATATATCTCTTTTCAACTCTGGGAAATGCTCAGCAATTATCTCTTCAAGTACTGCTTGTCCACTATTCTCTCCCATCTCTTCCCTTGGAACTCCATTGGACAAACACTGCAGCCTCAATTTATGTCCCTTAACTGCTCTTTTCTACTTATCTTTTTGTCTGCCCATATTAAGTTCCAGGTAGTTCATTGAAGCTATCTTTAATTTACTAAATCATTCTTTCACTCTGTCGACTGTAGAATATATCCCATTGATTGTTTCTTGTTATTTCATTCATTGTATTTTTCATTTCCAAGATTTCTAATTAGTTTTTTTCCTTTCAACCTGATGGTGCTTTATGTCTGTACATTATTTTTCTTTTTTATCTCTTGTTCTTGTGATGGATCTTATACCTTCATTTCTATTTCTGAACATCCTTAAGATACTTATTTTAAAATCTTTGGTGGGTTGCACTAAATGGATTGCATCTGAAATGAATTTCTGTTCCAATTACTGATTTTTGTGGTTTCCTTTCTTAGCATTAAATTTCTTCATGTTTTGGAACTTTGTCTTGCAATTTACTTTTGAGTGGAATGTTTCTGTTTTAGTTTCGATGTCTTCCCACCTGTCCCCTGAGTCTCCCTTTCCCCACCCCTCAATCTAGGGATTTTGCTATTGATATTTGGGATATTGGCAGATAAAGTAATGGAACCAGAGGGTGGCTTGACTCTGTTCTGGTATTGAGGTAGTGTTTTTGTTCCCTACCTTCTTAGACCTGCATTTCTGATATAAAGCCATAGTTCTAGTCAAAGGTTTTGGTTGCAGCCAGCCCTAGCTTTAAGCAGAGAATCGATTTGAGTCCCCTGCTTCAGCAGGCCACTTTTAGTTCC
Source organism: Eubalaena glacialis (assembly GCF_028564815.1). Lineage (NCBI taxonomy): Eukaryota > Metazoa > Chordata > Mammalia > Artiodactyla > Balaenidae > Eubalaena > Eubalaena glacialis. Next base: position 97,756,298 of record NC_083725.1, read on the forward strand.
CTTTGCTCCAAAGGAAACTACTGTACTTCACCCTTCCTCCCCACAGCCTGCTTTTAGCTCCAGAAACCAGCAAGTCAGGTCCTGCTCAGCATTTTTGAATATCTATACTGTTTCTGTTGCACAGAAGTGTTTCTTATTTGACCTTAGCTGTGTCTTTGATTTTCTCTCTTTATGCTTATTAATATGTTTTTATTCATTTGTGCTCTGTGGTGCCGACAGGGTTTCTGAACTCACCTACAGTGTTAACCCAGAGGTGTTATTAATTGTAAAACTGTCCTCTTAAGGAATAATAATCAAAATATATTAAAAAGGAAGAAATATGGGGTCTGGAATTGATTTGTTTGGAGGAAGATATGCATCCCTTGCTATTCTCTATAAAATGCGATTTCATTTTTAATGTTTGCTTAATAATCTCTATAATCACTTTTTTATTATAACAGATATAATTTAGGTCCATTTATTAAGCTTTTGGAAAATGCAACAAAGCATACACATGTACACCACAGAAACACCCACGCAATATGAGAATTACTTGTAATTCCACAGCCCAGAAATAGCTATTGAGTGTTTTGGTACTTATTATCGTGTTTTACACACTTTACACACACCATCTCACATAACTAATATTCATATTTTAAAAAACAAAACAAACCCAGTCTTGTTTTGTAGGTGAAGCTGTGAGTACTGGAGATGCCTTATGTGAAATAGAGACTGACAAAGCTGTGGTTACCTTAGATGCAAGTGATGATGGCATCTTGGCCAAAATAGTGGTAAGTTTTTATTTTGATTGTCTTCAACAGGATGAAGATTTCTTAAACGTAAAGTTCTTTGAAATTGAGTTACTGTTTATTTTTACCTCTTTGTTTATAGTGTTATAGTATATCTACATAATACATTTTAAATTCAGTTGTTTTAAAATATTTTAGTGTTAAGGTCTAATAGTAGCCAGTAATGATCAAACAACATAGAACTGTTTCAACCATGATAAAGATACTCAGTGTTTTGGGTTCCCTAGTGGAAAATGAGAAGCATTCTGGCCTGAGGGATGAGAGAAGTCTATTTGAGGTGGAATTTGAAGACAAAGAAAGCAATAGGTTAAAGCTTAGAGCTAGTAATTTCCAAGTTTATAGTTGGTAAAATTTTAAAAAAGAAATGTTTTACTCTAATGGCATGAAAGCAAGAAACGCTGTCTTCATCTATCCCCAGGACTCCGAAACCTGGAAAGTGTATAAAGTGACTGTCTGCTCAGCTCCTTTCTCTAGATAAGACTATTTGAAGTCGTCCTATCCTGAGTCTTGCTTGTGGGTTTCATAGCCACACTCAGTGTCCTGGTCTACTTCTTACTCTTTCTTACAGTTTTATTCATCCTTTACATTTTTATAATTATTTAAAAATACAATTATATAAAAAGATATGTGTATGGAGTATTTCATATACTTGAATGTAGTTGACAATCTTATCTTTTGATAGCATATTTTCTGTTCCATGAGCAAAAGAAAATATACTTGTGGGTCTAGCAAAACCAAAGTCATTTCCTTTTAGATCTAAATTTTAATACATTACAGTAATTTTGAAGGCTCTTCTCTGAACAAACTTTGCTTTATAACTAATTAAAAATATGAAGCTGTAACTTGGATACTTTAGTGGCATTATTACAAGCTGAAGTTAGTACAACCCTTCAACCAAAATGTGTAGCAATACAAGAGAGGTTACTTAATTAATGGAAGGAAATATGGAATACCATGTAGCCAATGAAAAATTGTTTCTAGGAAAAATATGTGATTTCTTTCTAAGTTAACAAAAATTCAAAAAATTTTTGGGAAAATGCTTTTACAGTTGTGTGTGGACGGTGATTACAATCTTGTAGAACTTTAAAAACATAAATACAGAAAAGATTAGAAAGAAGTGTTATAAAAATTTGAGTATTTGTCTTTGGGTAGTGGAACTAAGTGATTCTCCTGCTCTGTTTTTTTCTGTTTTTCTCTATATTCTAAATTTTCTATAATAGGCATGTTATTTTTATAATGGAATATTAGAATTTATGTGAAAAGTAAGGTAAAATAAAATGCTTAAAACCTGTTTAAGGTTACATGGTATACTCACTGATGGAGCATGTTTGTTTCTTAACGTGTAGGACGTTTAATAGACAGCATGGTATATAGCAGCTAAGATTGTAAGCTCTGGAGTCACACTGCTGCCTGATTCATATAGCTAATAAGTTCTGCGGGTTACTAGTTATGTCATGATTGGCAAATTCTTTAACCTTCATAATAAAGTGGAGATAACTATAATACCTAGGTCATGGGGTAATAGTAGAGATTAAGTGAGATAATGCATATACACTCATCACAAGACCTGTCACCCACCAGGTGTCAATAAATATCACTGTTCCCATTATTATTACAGTTATTCATTCACTCTTGGTGACCATAAGCCCCCATTTCAGTCTGTATATTTGTCTAATAATTTGTGTTGGTTGTGACTAGACACTAAGCATCCATTTGTGCCTCTGTAGTTTGATTTGTACAGATAAGCTGCACGTCTATTAGTAGTCCATTGTTGATGTGGTTTTAATTCTCGGCTACCAGCTTACCTCTGCTTTGACCATGCATATAATGCCTTCCTTCATACATTCTATTCAAAGACCATACCTTGGGATGTCATGCTTGATATTTTATTTTTTACATTCTAATTTGTCAAACTTCCTTTACTTGTCATCTTCGATATTAATAGCCATGTTAAAACACATTGTGGAACATACTTCCTAGGAGGAAATATGAATGGAAGGCTAAAATTTCTGTACCTTTATAACTAGGAAAAAATAAGTGTTCGTACCAAAAATAGTTTGTTTCACTAATTTATGCAGCATTTTGAAAAGGAAAAAGGTTGTTTGAATTACCATATGTAATAAATGCAGCTACATTTTATTGTGTGTGCTTTGGCAAGCTGTGTTTTTGGCCCTAGTTCTGGATTGTTTGGCTGTGAAAGTCTTCCAGAATTGACAGCATTTTCCACTCAGGTGCTTAGTAATGCATTTCAGATTACTAATGATGTCATAGGTCAGTAGTGACTGTTCATCTGGCCCCAGAGCTCTGAAGCGGTGGGGGTGAGGGGGTGTGATTTGACAGCAGCTCTAGCGGCACAAATAGCTATTTCCTTGCCAAAGACTGTATGTTTGTAGTTTAGGGCTTTGTGCTTTATTATTATTCCACATGCATTTTGGATAATAGGAATAGGAGTATATTCATGTCACAACGTGTGCAATTTTATGGGGGAAAAATGGAGAAAAAAATTACGGTGGTTTTACTGATAGTGTTTTGTTTTTGTCTTTTTTTTTAGCCTTTCACCCCACTCCATTCTCAACCACCCCACTAGCAAGTTACAACTTTGTCTTTCATTGTGGAATAATTCTCATATTTTAGCACACATAATACATGATTTTTAAAGGGATACATATAAGAGATTTTTACTTACAGAATCAAGGAGTTGGATAATTGAGCTTGTTAAAAGGCAAGTGATGATATAAAACTCTAGTTTTTAGTTTGCCCACATTTTGAAAGATTAGGAATTATAACATTTTGCTCTTCATAGGGATTTATTTCCATAGTCTGTGAGAGGTTTTTATACTCTCCCTCTCCTCCCAATTTTATTATTTTCTTTGTACTCATAATTTTTACATCTGAATTCCATTTTAAATGTAAAATAATATTATTACATTTCAATTAGAGCCAGAAAAAAAGCTTAGAAGCTCTTAATAATATTAATAAAGAATAATTGGTATCAGTGTAGATAATTTTATGATTTCCAATTAAGTTAATTGGAGAGTTGTTCAATTCTCATTTAATCACTAGTAAGTTGTCATGCAAAAATCTTAAATTATTACACATAGATCAGTTCATAAGTTTAGTCTTAAATTATTCAGCAAATTGGATAGCAGGTGCTTTAAATGGTAATGTAATAGAATATTAGGATGACATTTTTGGAGAGTTTATTAGAGATTGTGTAGTTTGGCTTCAAATGTATTTAGGGCTACTATATAATTTGTCATACAAGTCAGGATACTTTTGAGGGTGAAGAGGGCATAGGATGTTAGGATTATTTAAACTTATATAATTAAAAAAAATTTTAACTTACATAATTTTAGAAAATTTTAGTTTGTTGACTGGCAATGCATTCATTGATAGAGTTTTATTTTATTGGTAAGCCGTTACTCTTCAAAACAATTTTCAGAAACAGAATTCTTTCTAAAACCTACCATCCATGGATATTAAAACAGATTTTTAAAAAACTCTTTATTGATCATCTGAATATTACAAAAACAACAGATCATAATTATTTTTGGTATTGTTCCTCAAATTCAGTCAATTTCTTGATTGTTTCTCACTCCAGTACTGTGTCACTGGTGTTTTCGAAAGAATGGATTTTTTCAGTAAGGTTTTATTTTTTTGTTAGATTCCCTCCTCCCCTCCATTATATTTTATTAAATTGCCTGCAGTCTCCTTCAGCGTTGCATTTTGTAGTTTGAAAGTTAATGGTTGAAATTTGAAGTTGTAAGACCTTCAGTTGATTCTTCTCTGTAGACTGTAATATTTTTAACTGAGAAAATACCCTCTCAAAGCTCAGAGCAAATTCTACTAATTGGGAGATACTCTCAGTTCTAATTTTTTTAATACTGAAATGGGTAAATGACATTGAAGTAGTAAATGAGTCTATGTTCCCCATGAATTAAAAGCTAAATCATTTATAATCTACTCTTCTTTTTTAAGCTTCTTTGTAAAAATAGTAGCACTGTCTTGAGGTGCTGTATGATCATTTTGATTGAGCGAATATAATTTACAGATTGGGTACTGATCATATTGAATGTTGTCTCTAGTGTCACACTGCATTGACTCCTTGCTAACTAGCCCTGTGATCTTGAGCAAGTTATTTAACCTTTCTCTGCCTCAGTTTCCTTATCTGTAAATGGGAATAATAATAACACTTCATAAGGTTTTTAAGAGAATTAAATGAGTTAATACTGTGCTAGAACAGTGCCCGGCACTTGAGTACCAGACAAACTGGTATTCAAGGACTTAGTGAATGTCTCTTCTCCCCTCTGCATTTTAGCTTGTCATTGATTTGTTTTCTGCTTCATTGTTTCCATGTGTCTTCCTTTTAAACCAAAGTTCATTGTGCATATAAGTTAAATATATATATTAAAGAATAAAAACAATTTAAAACTGTATAATGGTTCAAACTATGATGGAAAATCTGTACTGTTTTCAAACCAACTAAGCCAGTCATGTGACTCAGCTTATCTCCACTAACCATTGTGCATGCTCCTTCAGTACTCACTTAGCAGCTCTCAAACTGTTCTGTTTTAAAGAAGAAAAATATTTAAATAATTTCTTAACTTACTGATTATTTTTTAATGTCAGAATCAAAGCAGGCAGTATTTACCAGCACCTTTAATGGAGTGAACCCTCTCAAACAATTTCTCTGTTGGGAAATACTGCTGTAGATATTTTGTGTCTTCAGCATCTCATATCCTTGGGTACACTGGAGCTTATTAAGGGGGCTGTATTTATAGCACATTTGCAGATAATACATTTCAGCTTTTGGGGATGTCTCTGGTAAAGAGGACTCATACTAGGGGTCTGGGCCTAGGGATAGAATTCAGACTCTATAGGTATATGTATACTGAGAAATAGTTTGTCACAGAAATAGTTTGTCTCAATGTCTCACATGTCGCTGTTTACCCAGCCTCATGCTGGGCCTTTTGGTATGAATTTACAGCGCTTCCCAATCGGGACACTCCTCTGTAGTTCAGTCTTGATCCATGTTGAGTATATTTTTGTTTTAAAAATAACTTGGAGGAAAACATCACCGCAATCATAATAATAGCACCTTTCCAATTTATGTAGTACTCACTAGATGTCTGGTACTATTCTGAGTGTCTTGTATATAACTCATTTATTTCTTATGATAATTCTGTGAAGTAGTTACTATTATTATTTCCATTTTACAGATGAAGAAACAGGCATGGTGAGATGAAGAAACCTCACCAAGGTCACATAACTAATAAGTAGCAGAGCCAGCATTGAAACCCAGGGAGCCTATAGAAAACTGTGAGGGAAGGCTAGTAGTTTAAATGACAGACTCCAGATCCAATATTTGAGCATTAATGGGCTGTTTTAGCAGAACTAAGTATAAAAATCTTGCATTTAATATTAAATCAGTGACACAAGAGTAAGGGAGAATTTTGATCAAGTAAGTCAAATGCCTGGGAAAAGACCTGGGCCTCTGAGGTGTCACAAAGCTCCAGATGCTGTAGTGGAGCAGAGCGCATCCACAGTGCTAACTCAGAGGGAGCACTAACAAAGGCTCATTTGGTTTCTCAGCACAGTTTTGAAAAGAGCATATTCTTCCATTACTGAGTCTACACCAATTTTAAATATTTGCTGACCACAACATAAGCACATGTCTACAGGAAACTAGCACACCTCTAAAAGATCTCTTATTTCACTAAGGGAATAGAAAAAGAGAAGTGATCTTAAATTTGTATAGTGATTTTAATGACTTTAAATGGAACTATAATAGGCATTATTTTCTTATAACTTCTATTAATATGTTCAAGTTGTGTGGTAGTATATCATTGTTCATGGTATTTGGATTTCATGTTTCATCATGTCATTTTTTAATGGAAAAAATATGAGTAGTTAAAAATAAAATTTACTTGATATTTAGATATGGTAAAAATGGAAATGATACTAAATGCTCATTATTGCCCACTTATGAAGGTGTCAATAAGTAGGGTATATACGGAATCATTTATATGATTTATTGTAGTAAATGAAACAAGGTGAGGTATCAGTTTCAGATTCTATACAGTATCTGATTCAGGTTTTAGAAACCTATTGATATTTTTAAAATAAAACTTTCCTTTTTTTAAAGAATGCTTTTTATTTGAGTGATGTTCTTTGAACTTGGATATTGATCCTATTTCTGGTTCAGTTTTGATAGGAATTAACATCAAGTGTACTTCATATCACTTAATGCTTTTTTCTATCAATTTTTTTAGAAAATAGATCATTTTACTTTGTGATTTTGAGTTAGCAGTTCATAAGCAGGTAAATAGACATTTTCAGAAGAAGGAAAAGTGTTAACGCATTAGTAATCTTAACTCATCTTTTTGACATAGTAAAGAAAAATGAGCAGTCCACAGAAGTGAAACTTTTTAGTATGTGACAAACAACTAAACAAATTGTTCTTGGGTTGTTTAGCATTTTTCTTTCCTCAGCCACAATTCATTAAACATCCTTATTTAGTTTTATATACCCATTTCTTATATATATTTACTGTTCTTCTCCATCAGTAGTTAGTAAACTTAGAAAGCTTCCTAACTCTCAGAATTTATGCCTTATTATTTTAATAGTGCACATATTAATAAGCATGAAAATTACTGTTACTTAGAAAATGTCAAACCCATTCTAAGAGTTATGCTTTTACTTATAATTACTATATTAGTGACTGTCCTGCAGTCTATCATTCTATTATTCATTAGATTACATCTCTAATGAACCTTATTTAAAGTAATTGAAAGGGAACGATAGAAAACTTTGAAGGAATGACATTTTCTTCCAGTACTGAACTTATATTATCATCTGAAGGTTCTCTAGGGACTTCTTTTAATAAGTAAATAAGAATCAACTCTTTCTTTATAAATTAATGCTGCTGAAATGCTTAAAATATATTTGAGTTTAAAAAAATCATCTTCGATCTCATTTATATTTTTAATTGGCATTATCTATGAAAAAATGGTTAGCTGAGACACCACCATGTTTCTCATGTACTTACAGAAAATTCATGAGGTTTTTATTTTCTTTCTTAGGTCTTGCAAATATACATACAAGGAAGAAATTAAATATAGAGAAATGTGGAAAGTATATTTAACATTATTAACCACAGTAGTTAACCAATTCTCTCTATAGAATGGGACGTTCTTTTTTCCAGAGACTAAGTTTACTGAAAAGATTTTACTTTAAATTAATTTTCATAAATATGACTTATTTGAAGGAGTTAAACCCTTATGAAATGTTGGAATTCTCTAAGCCATTGTGGAAACTGTCTGGGAAAGACAAATATTTAAGATATGTTACTACAACTCCTGTTTTGGATTTGTACTGAATGACATCAAATGGAAGATGGTAATGGTAGCTCTTTTATATTTGAAGCCTGTCAGAAAGAGGAGAGAGTCTAGGTTTTTTGTTTTTTTTTTCAGGAGGTAGAATCAGTAACTGGAAGGAGGAGAGTGGTGAAGAAAGGGGTAGGTGCGGGAAGGTAGGCGAGGCACATGAAAGGCGGAGGCACGCTAGCTCGGATGCAGATTTTAGCTCACGTTAAGAGAGATTTCTAACTGGTACAGAATTATCCAAGGAATAAACTACTTCATGAAGTCATGAGTCTTTCCATCTCTGCAATTATTTTCTTTTTAAAATATAGGTTTCAGAAGGATCTAAAAATATACGGCTAGGTTCACTAATTGGTTTGCTAGTTGAAGAAGGAGAAGATTGGAAACATGTTGAAATTCCCAAGGATATAGGTCCTTTGTCACCAGCTTCAAAACCATCAGTGCCTTGCCCTTCACCAGAACCACAGATATCTACCCCTGTCAAAAAGGAGCACACGCCAGGAAAACTGCAGTGAGTATGTTTATTTGAATGATGTTATTTAAAAAAAAAAAAAAGAAATGTTACAGCAACTTTTTGAGTATTTTAATCATTATCCTTTTTAAAACACCTTTGTACATTAAGTAGGAAGTTGCTGCTCTTCCCTTTTTTTCTTTTAGGAAACTGAGGTCTAGGAATGATTATTTTACCATCATTGTTTATTCCACAGACAAATAGTATTGAATACCTACTATATTCCAGGTACTGTGAAGGCCCTGTACACCTTGTGGAGAAAAAGACAAATAGTCTGTGTCCCCACTGAGCTTGAGTTAGGTTTTAGGATTCCAGAATGGAATTCAGTGTACCAAACTTCATATGGTGTTCCCATTCGTGGAATCCTAATTACTGTAATGTGAATTACAGTTTCAAATGTATAGCTGATGTAAAATGAAATTAGCATTTTAACATGCATTCCCTTTCTAACTACCCTGCATTTGAGTTTCTGACATGTATTAGAGCTCGAGTTTGTCCAGTTGTTCTGTAACAACACAGATACTTAGTAAACATCGTTTCACTTCAGCTTTCCATAACTTTAATCGATGGACTCTGAAAATTATGTTTTATTTATTTATTTTAATATTCTCTATAATTATATGAAATTCCTTTTTTTGTAAAAAAAGTTCTTTTTAGAAAAATGGTCCTATTAAGAATGCTTTTGAGCGTAAATAAAAATGCAGACGCTTTCGTTTTTATATTTTTTTCCAGTCGTTTACCATTGTCAGTTCTTGTTAGAAGAAGTTGCCAGTGTGTTTCAAGTACTGAGTTTTAACTTTCCATTATCATGCACAGTATTTCTGACTCCATTGCCTTGACTCCTCTTTATTTTCCATGAAAATCACAAGGTAGGCTCATGGAAGTTTTGTACTTAATGCTCTTTTCCCCTTTGCAAAGGCAGTATACTCTGTGATTTTGTTAATATCCATCGTTAGAAATTTACACGGGTCTGAATGAAACCCCATGGTGTAGTTTAAAAACCAGCTGACCTGTGAACCTGCACAGTGTTGGCCCATGTAGTGATTTAAAAATTTTTCTTTCAGTTGGTTTGTTACTAGTTAATCTTACATTAAAATCTAAAATTTCAGTTTCTCTTGAAAAATCTGAAGATTTGGTACCACTGAGCCCATATCAGCTAGAGCTGTTTCCCAGAAATGCAGAAAATGCCACATTTGTTCCTCTCCTTTTCGGAGTTATAAACTTCTGGATCTAGCCCATTTTACTCATTTTTAAAAATCTGACTGTGTAGTTATTTGTGTTTGCTATTAGGCTTAAAGGTCTTATTTGAAGAGTAGACAGGCATGTGACCTTTTGGTGTGTGTCTCAGTTTCCTTGTCTATAGAATCAACATAATTGTGTTTGCCTCTCTTCTTTATATATGAAGTAAAAATGCTTGCATGTAAATACTAAGGACTTGAAAAAATATGTTAAGATGTAATTCAACAACAACAACAAAACAACCCAATTTAAATGGGTAGAGGACTCAAGTGTGCATTTCTTCCAAAGAAGATGTACAGATGGTCAGTAAACACCTAAAAAGATGTTAGGGAACTGCAAATCAAAACCACAATGAGATATCACTTCGCACTAATTAAAATGGTTGTTATCTAAAAACAAGAAAGAAAAACCCAAAACAGAAAATAACGAGTGTTGCTGAGGATATAGAGAAATTAGTATTTCTGTGCACTGTTGGTGGGAATGTAAAATGGTGCAGTCACTCTGGAAAACAGAATTGCAGTTCCTCAAAATATTAAAAATACAATTACCATATTATCCAGCACTTCCTTTTCTGGATATACTCAAAAAGAATTAAAAGCAGGGACTTGAAGAGATATTTGTATACCCATGCTCATAGCAGCAGCATTCACAATTGCCAAAAGATGGAAACATCCCATATGTCTAAAATGTGCTATATATATACAATGGAATGTGAGTCTTAAAAAGGAAGGAAATGCTGACACATACTGTAACATGGATGAACCTTGAAGATATGCTAGGTAAAATAAACCAATCACAAAAGCACAAATGATGAATGATTTCACTTACATGAGTTACCTAGAGTAGTCAAATTAGTAAGGACAGAGAGTAGAATGATGGTTGCCAGGGGCTGGGAGGAGGGAGGGATGGGGAGTTATTGTTTAATTGGTACAGAGCTTCATTTTGGGAGAATGATAAAGTTCTGGAGGTGGGTGGTGGTGATGGTTGTACAACATTGTAATTGTACTTAATCCCACTCAATTATAACACCTAAAAATGCTTAAAATGATAAATTTTACATATATTTTACTATAATAAAAAAAAACATGAAGGAACAGCATAGTTTCTTACTGATGTATGTGGTGAGGAGCCATGTGAAAAGTGATTAGTCAAAATAGAAGCTTTCTCCCTATGAATATTCTTATTAAAAGAGTGTTTTGAAATAATAACTAGTTAAATTTGTATGAAAATGTTTTCATAGTAAAATAGACCAGGTTAGTACAGATTAATTTATTTGACTGTCACTATCTATGGGAGTCATTTTAGCTCTATTATGTTTTAATTTTTCTAATTTTCAGCAAAACTGTGGACATTTAGATATATTTGAATCAAATATAAGTGTTAATTGGTTCCATTAATTTTCATGTTTTCTTTAGGTTCCGTTTAAGTCCAGCTGCCCGCAATATTCTGGAAAAACACGCACTGGATGCTAACCAGGGCACAGCCACTGGCCCTCGGGGGATATTCACTAAAGAGTATGTGTGTGCTTTTTGTAATAACCAGTTCCATTATTTATCATGATCATCTTTTTCTGAAAGTATTTAAAGAAGGGCTTATTCAGTGTTAAGATTTAAAAGGAAATACACTGTTCTTTTGTACTTTTAATTGCTTTTGTCAGCATAAAATGTATTTCATGCAAGGGTTGTTTTTTGAATAATTGCAGCGTTACTGAAAAATGGTTCTAATTTGATAACTAAGCCAGAACCTTAGAAATTATGATAAATGGAGAAAATTAGAGTGCAGAGTGGCGAATCTTTATATTGTTTTTAAGTTTGTATGAAATAATCATGCAATCACATTTAAATTTCTGAAGCATAGTTTAAGAAAAAATTTCATTCTTAACCCATTTGGATTTTGCTCACGTGTATGATCAAAGCAATTTCCATATGCACTTGGGTCTCATTTTAGATTTTCTTTTCTATTCCATTGATCAGTCTGTCCGTGAATTAGTACCTCACTTTTTTAGGACCACACTCCTTATTAGAAATATTTTATAGTAAGCTTTAAAATCTGATAGAGCTATCCTTGCTCTTCTTTTTCAGTAAACCAGTTTTCTTGGTTTATTTTTATTTTACTATTCTTCCAAATGAATTTTAAACAGTTTGTCTAGCCCTGCTGGTGGGGTTGGGCAGGAAGACTATGTTCTTTTTATTGGGATTGTATCACATTTTAAATTAACTTTGGGAGAACTGACATCTTTATGATGTTGAGTCTTCCTGTTCAAGAACACTATGTGTTTCTATTTGTTTAACTTTTGTGTCTTTCAAGAATATATTAAAACAGATGGCCCCTGCTCTATTGAAAATTAGTTTGGTGAGGAAGACAGAGGTAAATCAAATAGGCATATGATCTAATGTGAAATTGCTATAGTGGTGTCTGCCACATTTCTACTAGAGTAATATTAAATTTTGAAATTGAGTTAATGTTTTAAAGCAATATGCTTATTCCCTGTTTATCTACTATCGATAAAAGTGATCAGTAGTATTGGCCAGAAATTTTTACAAGTTGAGGTAGAGCAAAGTTAGGAAATTATTAAGTGGCAGACCAAGTGACTTTTCTTTCTTTTCATTGGATTATTTTACTCTTCATTAAAGCATTGGTTTATTGTTGGATATTTCTTTTAACGAAAGCAATACACTTTAATTCTTAGATATCCTCATTTATCTGTACTTCAGCCTTACTGATTTGTTAATCAGACAGGTGTGTGTGGTTTTCTTAAACATATACTGTGAAGTTTGTGCCACCATACTCACATGAGTTGGAAATCAGCTCTTCTGACCCCTGGCTGAAAGGCAACATCCTGGACTGTGGATTTTTAATTAAAAGACTTAAAAGTTTCACTTAGCCATAAAAAATTAAAATAAAGAATCCTGATAGGTAGTAAAGCCTAGTTTTTCCCCACATTAATCCTTATCTAGTATATACTACTTGTATCTTAATTTTGTTAATCTTCTACCAGTCCATACCTTATGAAAAAGTCTCTAAAAATGGGAGAAAACAACTTTCTTTATAACATGGTAGACTTACCCATATATATCTGAGGGATAAGATAAAGAGTCTATATTTAATTCATTAATTGTTGAAGATTTGGTGAAATGTAAAATAATCATAGATGTAACTTAGAAAGATCAATTTTGCAAATTTGTGAAAGATAAATTGGAGCAGAAAAAGACTTGAGGTAAGGAGATAAATTAATAGGCTCATAAAATAGTCTAGCTAAGAGAGAATGAATACTCGAATGTGGGTAGGAACGTAAAAGAGAGATCACTGATGGATACAGCATTATAAGGAGAAAATCCAGAAGCCTGTAAAGGATGGATTGTAGAGCACAGACCAGGATAGCAACGAGTCAAGGGGAGAACTTGGGATTCTGTTCCAGATGATGACATTTTGGCCCCATAAATAGAAATAAGGGATTTGTGGAAGCATTTGTCTTGGTAGAATAACTAATGTGTTTGGTTTGAAGCTTATTGTCAGTGCTGACAAACCAGATTCCAGATATTAGAATCAGTGAGGTGAAGATGCATCTTGGGAGATAGTTTGGTACTAGAGAGGTAGGTTTGATAGATAATAAAGTGATAGTTACAGTTGAGATCATCAGTAGGTAAACATTTTAGAAGGCAAAAATTTCTGTGTTGGAGGATATCTAGGAGATGGATATAAGTCAAGGAGGAAGGGATCTGAGAAAAGGCTCTTGAAGTTGGTAATTAGTGACCGTTTAGAGGGCAGATCAGTGGTGTGACAGCAGTGGGGTAAAGAAGTAGAGTTTTCTTTTTCTTTCCCTTCTCTTTCTGCATGTGTTTAATACATATACAATGGACAAGTATCTTTTTTAAACCCAAGTTGAAAGTTATCATAGTAGTCTGACATCTCCTAAGGAGGACAGAATGGTGTTATCTTGTTGGATACCCTAAGGAAGCAGTATTACAGAGTTATGTTTTTGATATCTTTGCTATCTTTGTCTGCCTATTACCCAGTCCCTTCCCTGCCCTTTAACTCCCTACCATAAGAGGGTCAACCTTCGGTCTTTAAAATATGACGTATTACAAAAGATTTTATGAGGAAAATGGATCCTTAAAGCATGCATTTTTGAGAATATTTACTTTGTATACTACTAAAGATACCTTGTCTTAAGTTAAACACTGAGGTGACCTTTGGAAAAAAATTTGTCCTCGTGTCATCTACAGAAATGTCATCTTCTGGTAAGATTGACAAATTGCAGCCTTCAGCATAAGCTGCGCCCCAAATACCTTAGCACACATTCTTGAAATAATGAGGGACATCCTTCCTCCTTACCTTGTCAACTAAAAGTGCAAGTAGAAGAGAAAAGTCAGTTGCAACAGCTGAGGAGGTGTCTCTGACCCGTTGTATTTATGAGGAAAACCATAAGTGTCATGTTTGCTATTTTAATGTTGCATGAAAGCAAGCATATTGCTCAGAGTATATGTTGTGCAAAAGCATGTAGACTTTGCTTTGCCTGTACATGTAACTGTTTTAGGAAAACAAGTGCCAGGGACACTGTTGGAGGTTCTTGGCCTATAGCCTAACTTCTTTGGCATATCTACGTCTTAAGTCATACTTGTAGCTAATGTTTGTGTTCGTATCACAGCATCACAAATATAGTAGGCATGACAGTCATGTCTAGTATGTTTTCAGTGATACTTCTTTTTAAAACTAATTCATAGTACACCCAAATGACTTAAGGGATCTGGTAGAGAAGGTTCTGCCTTAAGTGAATGCCCAAAGCAGAAGTGAATGGTGTATCAGTTTTTCTCTAATTTTTATAGCTTTTAATATCTACCTGATTCTTCGAGCTTAGACTGATTAATTACTTAATGGACAGAAATCATTAAAAATCATTCTCTGCATTACAGAAACTAAATTATTGGCTGTTATTAAACAATAATGAACATTCATACTTTATGAGCTCTATAAGTGTAAAATCAGCAATAAAAGTTTACCGTGAGCCCATGGCCAGAATTGATTTTCTGCTTGTTTATGATTGATGACTCCTACTTACTTTTAGGGATGAACCTTAACTGCCTTTTCTTGATAAAAATAGTAAGTAATAGTAATGCTGATAGTGAAATAAGAATATGTCTATTTAGTGTGACCGACCTTTTTTTAAGTAGAATGTATTCAGGCATTATTTTAGATTTTTTTAGTCTCCTCAATGAACAAGTGTTTATTGTTTTCTGTTGTTGTTGTTTGTTGGTTTGTTTGTTTTTAACCGATTACTGAGGGTACACTAGTGATCCCTGTATAAAGAAATCAATGTGTCTTGTATATGCCATTCTGATGCTAAACTTTAAAACCCAGATTAATGATAGATTTTGTTAGAGAGGTGTATTTAATTACCTTATATGATGAAAGGGGACTAATAATGTTAGACTGTGGCTTGTAACAGCTCTTAAACGCTAAATATCTTTTGTTGAAGGCATTTTTCTAAAACAAAAGGCCTTATCTTATATCAGTGCTCACACTTTTATCTATGTGGCCAAGGTTTTGACTCATGACATAAATCCCCAGGAATTGTAGGGCAGTCATTTACTTCACATGTAAATGTTATCACAATTAACTGGAAAAATGGTGCTTTGGGTTATAAATATCATAAGTAAATTTAAAATTAACTTCCAAATAGGAGTAAGCTTGCTGTTAAAAAGCCTTAAGAGCACATAAGCTCATTCCCCAGGACACTCAGTCTTTCTGCCATTACCATCAGGTTTGTGGCTCATCCTTGGAGAACCAGCCTTGCCTCCAGTTATGTTCTTGTTACTTTTTGTGTGGTGGGTGAAGGGCCTTTGTCTGGAGGTCCTACTTTTAGCTACTTCAGACTGGATAGATAACTGTTCTTCATTCAATCACAGAATTGCTGTTAATCTGAGATATGCTTATTTAATTCTATTCTAGCCTTTTCTTCTGAGAAAAATTTGTTCCGACTCTGCCTAGTTTAATTGGCATACTCTGCATAGGTATTAGAAAGGTAGTAGGAGATACACAGGCTTTGGAGTTGGCCATACCCAGGTTTGGTCCCAGCCCTGGCAGCTCCTAGCTGCCTACCTCTTCAGCTTCATCCTTAAACCCTCTCCACTTTGTTCACTGCCCTCCTTCTATGCTGGGCTTCCTTCTGTTCTTAGAAGCCCTAATTTCCCTGCCTTTACACTTGCTGTTCTCTGCCTAGAAACATGCTTTTTTCCCAGCTGTTCTTGAGACTTGCTCCTTCATGTCCGTCCACAGAAATATTATTTCTTCAGGCCTTCCCTGACCACCCTGTTTTAAAGTAACACCTCCTCTCACTCATGACTCTCAATCTCATCACTCTGCTTTATTTTCTTCACTATCGATTCATTTGTTTACTTGATTAATGTATGACTCTCCTATAGAATAACACTCCTTGTTGGGAAGTGTTTTAACATTATATTTTCAACACCTAGAGTAGAGTAGGTGCTTGAGAACTACTGACTTAGAAATGGAGTTTAACCTCTTTGAACCTACTTACTCATTTATAAAGTGGGAGTAATAATACCTCCCTCACATGGCTGGTGTAAGATTACATTAACATAACCACAGTACATACATAAGAGGCTCACTTTTCCACTTTTATTCCCTCTTTCAGTACTTAAAGATCGAGAATGATACAACCTTTAAGATTTCTTCTTCAGTCTGACCTCTTATCTTAAATGTCAGCTCTTTAATTTTGAAACAAGTAACTTACTTGCACTTAATGTTAAGTTCATGTATTCCTTTCTGGACCTGATATAAAAATCGTAGACTCTCCTTCCTTAAAAATGTACCAGTACACATTGGGAGATCCCTCCCATGATGCCTCCCCAAGCTAGAGCATTCCTGCCTGTGTCAATTTTCTATTGCTGCATGACAAATTGCAACAAACAGTAGCTTAAAACAACACCCACTTATTATCTAACAGTGCTGTGGGTCAGAAGTCCTGGTCCAGCATGGCTGGGTTTCCAGCTCATGGTCTCACAAGGCTGAAATCAAGGTGTCAGCCAGGGCTAGGGTCTCATGTGAAGGTTGGAGCCCTCTTCCAGGTTCACATGGTTGTTGGCAGAATTCAGTTCCTTGGGGTAGTAGGACTCTGAGCCCTGTTTTCTTGCTTGCTGTCATCCAAGGATTGCTGTCACCTCCTGGAGGCCTCCTTCAGGTCTTTGCCACGAGGTCACCTCCATAGACAGTTCATAAATGCCTGTTTGCTTCTCCAATGCAAGCAGGAGAATCGCCATTCAAATTTCTTCTTTTAGGAATTCCCTGTTCCTTTTAAAGAACTTATCTGATATGTCTGACCCTTTCAGGATAGTTTGCCTTTTGATTAACTCAGTGTCAACTGCTTTGGGACCTTAATTATGTGTACAAAATCCATCACCTTTGTCATGTAATGTAACCTAATCATGGGAGTGACATTCATCATATTCACAGGCCCACCCACACTCAAGAGAGATTATATGGGGTATGTACACTAGGAACAGGAATATTGGGGCCATCTCAGAGTTCTGCCTAGTATGTGATAATATCAAATCATTAACTGTGTTTAAGAAATTTTAAAAATATAATTTGCCTTTAGATTTGTGTTACCCTGAAGTTGTTTTTAGACTATGTAAAACCTTTTTCATTTAAAAAAGTTTTTAGATTTAAAACATTTTTAATATAAAACATTTTTAAGTACTTCAGAATTGTCAGATTAAAATATTTGAAAAAGCTGTTTTGTTTAAGGAAGTACATGACTTTATACCACTGTAACTTTGAATGGATTGAGAGTTTGAATAGTAGTCTAATTATATCCTTTTAATAAACAAAGACACCTTTGTTTTGCAGAGTAATACAAAGGCAAGTCTGTTACTTGTTTAGTTATTTTTCATTCTAAATGCCGCTATAGGTTAGGTTTATTACATTAGATTGTGCTGATAGCATTTGAGGTATGATTTCCTGGCCATAAACAAGCTAATTTGCACCAGGATAAACAATGCTTTAGTAAATATTCTAATGAAAGTCATAGGTACAGTAAGCTTGACACTTTCTGAATGCTATATGAAAATTATTTCACAAATACCATGAATGAGGGTATGGCTTAATTTATGAACTGCTCATCTACCAAAAGACACCACCCCCAGAAATAAAGACTGATTTTCCTTTAAAAAATAACTGTCTACACCCAATACTTTGATAAAATCTGTTTGTTGTTTTGTTTTTAAAATGTGCAAATATTGTAGCCATTGGACAAATATGAATCAGTAGAACAGGTAAGAGACACGATTTTCTTGTCTAGCTCAAATCATTTTGCATTGTAGCCTTGACATCAGTATATTTCTTTATTTTCCCTTCACATCTGGCCTCCATTTTCTGAAAGTTCTTATATTCCTGGTTGCTAATCATGGTTATCTAACTCCCTTCTTATCTCCAGGGATGCTCTCAAACTGGTCCAGTTGAAACAGATGAGCAAGATCACTGAATCCAGACCCACCCCAGCCCTGCCAACCATTCCCACAGCATCTTTACCCCCACGGGCCACAGCCAGGCCATCTTATCCCCGGCCAATGATCCCTCCAGTATCAACTCCTGGACAGCCTAATGTAGCGGTAATGTCATCTGAGTAGATTTTTATTTTTCAGATTTAAGTGAGAGAGAAAATAAGAACCATTACTCTGTTTTATGAGTTCTTTTACCAGTCCATTATAGTAGTAGCTCAAAGTGATGAAGACAAAAATTCTCTAAATGTTTTGTTTTGCACATTTCCATAAACCAGATTTGTTTGTACAGTGCTAACTTCCAAATAGAATTATGATTCAATTTAAATTTGCCACAAGTTCCACAATGTCAGTGCCATGTATATGCTCTATAATCGTGATACTTTTCATGTCTTTTTTTTCTTGGGTGTGATACTAATAATTGGTAGCTGACACCAGCTCCCTTTTGTGGATATGTTTTATTTTTTGACTAAGGGAGTTGACAGTCTTACTGTGAAGAACTATAGAGATTGTATAGCTAATCATTCTTTCCTTCTTGGATACATGTAATAGCCCTTTTTTGTTTTCAAATTACTCCATTTTGCCTCTCTGTCTCCCTTTCTTAGTACCTTTTATGTCATTTGCGTCCCATCAGAAGAAATGCAGGATAATCAGGTTTGTTTAAAGCTGAATGGGCACTGAAAAAAATAAATAAATAAACCTACACTGCTTTTTCTGATGGAGAAATATATTCCAATATAGTATTTTAAAAGAATTAAGAACAGTACAAGTTTCATGAGAAACAGATTTTTTAAATGTACATTAATGATTCATGACTACATACACAAAAGTTTATGAGTAATCAAATCTTATTTCCTTAAAAAGTAAGTTATTCAAATTTGAAAGATAAACCTTACTTTAAAATTCTTACAGTATGTAGACAGCATTTATTTTATTTGATCAAGTATTTTGCTAACATAAGATGTTTAATTCCCACAGAAAGCATTTATAAAAAAAAGAAGTCAGCTGTACTTTTGGCTGTTTTGTATTATCCTAAGTGATTGTAATCCAGTCCCAGAATGGAGTGAAGGACAAAGAAGGAAATAGACATAATTTAAGGTCCATCATGTTTTTGTTAGAGGTTCAAGGAACAGAATGGAAAAGCTACAGTAAAGTTACAGGAAGATTTTATTATCCCATTCATACTTTATGAGTTTCTTGGAAATAAGATGCTCATGTGATTTTTTAATTTTTAATTACAAACCAAAATAGAAATAATTTGGCAGATTATCTAGTATTTTGGATTACCTTTTTCTCATGTATGCCATTTTTATAAGTAAAAATAGCCTGTAGTTGTTGATTTATAGATTGCTTTGAGTTTTATTAAGAAGTGATGTTTGTAACAGAAGCTACTTACAGGCTTATAGGTGATATCTCAATAAGCACACCCATGAGGGGTTTATTCATGATTTGGTACATTTCTGTTTAATCATCTTAAACATGGTAATACAGATGTTCCATTCACAACTGAAACATGAATTTTTCTGCTTTTTTTCTACAGTCATATACTATAAAGTTAAAATTCCTCAGATTTCTTATATTTCTTCTCATACTAAGAATTTTTCATAACAGTTTTACTGTATTAATCTTTATTTTCATAAGTTAGGTCATTGAGACTGGATTTCAGTTACAGTTTGTTTGCTTGTTTTTTCCAATTCTATTTATGGTTTAATGGACATGTTATTCTTTGCAGGGCACGTTCACTGAAATCCCTACTAGCAATATTAGAAGAGTTATTGCCAAGAGGTTAACTGAATCTAAATGTACTGTACCTCATGCATATGCTACTACTGACTGTGACCTTGGAGCTGTTTTAAAAGTTAGGCAAAATCTGGTCAGAGGTTAGTAAAGTTGAGTTTATTTAATGTAATACACATGCTAAACTAACTATTATGAGATCCTTTATTTATGAAATGCACATTATGTAGCTTTTTCCATCAGTTTCATCATCTGGGCATATTTTAGTACTAGAAGAGAATTGGTTCTCTTTTCCTATAAGAAATAAACTGGTTCCATAGTATTGAATACATCATACTTTTTGGTATGATATCTGAAGAAGCAGTTCTTAACATTTTGGAAAGTATAAAATCCAAAACTGATTTAAGAATGTTTTAGATTGTAAATATATCTTAGATATCACTCTTTATACATTTTAATTTTTAGTTCCTCTTCAAAATGTACTTTCATGTTATTAAATTTGTAATGTTCCTTCTCCAAATCTATTAAAACTAAGGTTGCTGAGAGACATATAAATTTTTAGAATGATCTGATGTTTTATTTTTTTCTTTCCAATCTGTATGGCTTTATTTCATTTTCTTGCCTTATTGCACTGTCTAGGACCTCTGTTACAGTGATCAGTATGTGATAAAAGCAAACATTCTTCCCTTGTTCTTGATCTTGGGGGAAAGCATTCAGTCTTTAACGTTAGCTGTTGGTTTTTTGGAAGATTCCCTTCTTCATGTTGAAGAAATTTGTATTCCTAATTTGCCAAGAATTTTAAGCATGAATGGATGTTAAGTTTTTTCAAATACTTTTTGTGTATCTTTTGAAATAATCTTTTCTTTCCTTGTTAATATGATGAATTACATTGGTTGATTTCAAATGTTGAATCACCTTTGTTTACATGAGTGATTCCTCATTAGTGAGTGATTAAAATTCATTTAATCATTAAAAATTTTCTCATATATTGCTTGATCCCATTTTCTAAAATTTAGCTAAGAATCTTTACACCTGTGCACATGAGAAATACTGGTCTGTCGTTTTTCTTTTATTGAGTTTTTTTTACTGGGTTTTTTATCACAGAATAAGTTGGGAAATGTTTCTTACTCCTTTATTTTCTGGAAGAGTTTGAGTAGAATTGGTTTTACTTGTTTTCTAATTGTTCGGTAGAATTTACCAATGAAGCTTTTTAGGGCTGCCATTTTCTTTATGGGGATTTTTAACTACAAGTTCAACTTTTAAAATAGATTAAGAGTTATTATTTTTTCCTGAATGACCTTTGGTAGTTTGCGTTTTTCAAGGAATTTGTTTATGTCTTCTAAGTTATCAAATTTATTGGCATTAAGTTGATCATATTACCTTATTATACTTTTAACGTCTATGTATACAGTTGGCCGTTCATATTCACAGCTTCTGCGTCTGTGAATTAAACCAACCATATTTTTTTTAAATTCCTGAAAATTCCAAAAAGCAGAACTTGAATTTGCCATGCACTGGTAACTATTTACATAGCATTTACATCATATTAAGTGTTACAAGTATTCTAGAGATTTAAAGTGTACGGGAGGATGTGTGTAGGTTATATGCAAATACTACACCATTTCATGCAAGGGACTTGAACATTCTCGGATTTTGGTATCCAAGGGGTGTCCTGAAACCAGTTCCCCTTGGATACGGAGGGATGACTGTAAATGAAGTGAGATTACCATTTTTTATATTAGTAATTTGTCTTCTAACTTTCTTGGTCAGTCTGGCTAGAGGTTTATCAATTTTATCAATCTCTTCAAAGAACTAGTTATTTGATTTTGCTAACTTTTTCTATTTCTATAATTTTGTTTTTATTGATTTTTACTCTCATCTTTATTATTTCATTTTTTCTATTTGCTTTGGGTTTAATTTGCCCTTTTTATCCCTAGTTTCTTAAGGTGAAAATCGATGTCAATATAATATAATAAACTTTATTTCTAACATAAGCATATGATACTTTTAAGTTCCCTTTAAGCAGTGCTTTAGCTGTAGCCCATAAATTTTGGCATGTTTTATTTTCCTTCCTACTCAATTCAAGATGTTTTCTAATTTCCCTTGTGATTTCTTTTTTGATTAATCAGTTATTTAGAAGTATAAGTTTAATTTCCAAATATTTAGGGACTTTTCAGTTTTCTTTCTTTTATGATTTCTAGTTTAACTTCACTGTGTTTATAGAACACACTTTGTATGATTTAAATCTTTTTAAGTTTGTTGAGGTTTATTTTATAGTCATAATGTTACCTGGTCCAAGCTCATACTGCTCTTTGCACAACAGGCCAATAAATTGAGAGACGAGATGTTAGGGCAAGTAATAGCAACTTTATTCAGAAAGCCAGCAGACCAAGAAGATGGCAGACTGTGTCCCAAAGAACCATCTTCCCCGGGTTAGAATTCAGGCTTATTTTATACTGAAAGGGTAGGGGGTGTGACTGGTTGTTGCAGTCTTTTTGGTGCCGGAACCCTTTGTTCTTACAGTGCCAGGGTGGTCTGGTCACAATGTGCCTGTAAACCTCCAACAAGGCAATTGCTTTCCACTCTGCAGCTTTTTATCTCTATGTGAATGGAAAAGTGTTAACACCTTTAAAGTTCAAGCCTCTGCGGCAGGGCATTGAGAAAGGGCTATTATGTATATTTCAGGCTATAGGCAATATTCTTTTACAAAGGTGCAGAGCCAGCTTGACTAAGCACAGGCAATGGAGCACAAAGGTTAGTGTCCTTGAAAAGAATGTGTGTTCTACTTTTGAGGAGTGTTTTATGAATGTTGGTTCAGTGAAGTTGGTTGATACTATTGTTCTTACCTTCTGTAAACTTACTGATTTCCTGTCTCTTTGTTTTATTAATTCTTGAAAGAGGAGCGTTAAAATCCTTAGTTATAATTGTAGATTTGTCTGTTTCCTCTCTTAGTTTTTATCAGTTTTTGCTTCATGTATTTTGAAGGTCTGTTATTAGGCATATACACATTTAGGATTTTTATGTTTTCTTGGTGAATAGACCCATCATGTAATGTCCTGTCTGTTCCTGGTATAATATTCCTTATCCTCAAACCTCCTTTGCCTGAGATTTATATAGGCATTCCAGATTTCTCTGATTAGTGTTTTTATATTATGTCTTTTTACATCTTTTTACTCTGAATGTATCTGTATCTTTATACCTCACAAATATCATGAGTTCAGTTCCAGACCACCACAATAAAGCAAATATTTCAATAAAGCAAGTCACACTTTTTTTTTTTTTCTGGTTTTCCCATGCATATAAAAGTAATGTTACACTATACTATAGTCTGTTAAGTGTGCAGTAGCATTATGTCTAACAATACTTTATTGCTAAAAATGCTAACCACCATCTGAGCCTTCAGCTGCTGGAGGGTCTTGCCTTGATGTTGAATGCTGTGGATTGATCAGGGTGGGAGTTGCTGAAGGGTGGGGTGGCTGTGGGCATTTTTAAAAGAATAAGACAGCAGTGAAGTTTGCTACATTGATTGACTGACTCTGCTCTCACAAACGACTCTATGTAGCAGCGATGCTGTTTGATAGCATTTTGTCCACAGTGGATCTTCTTTCAAAAGCGGAGTCAATCTTCTCAAACCCTGCTGCTGCTTATCAACTAAGTTTATGTAATATTCTGAATCCTTTGTTGTCATTTCTACAGTCTTCACAGCATCTTCACCAGTAGATTCCATCTCAAGAAACCACTTTCCTTCCTCATCCGTAAGAAGCAACTCCTCATCTGTTCAAGTTTTATCATGAGATTACAGCAATTCAGTCATATCTTCAGGTTCTACTTCTAATTCTAGTTTTCTTGCTGTTTCTGCCACATCTGCAGTTACTTCCTCCACTGAAGTCTTGAACCCCTCAAAGTCATTCATGAGGATTGGAATCAACTTCCAAACTCCTGCTAATGTTGATATTTTGACCTCTTTTCATGAATTACAAATGTTCTTAATGGCAGCTAGAATAGTGAATCCTTTCCAAAGTTTTTCAACCTACTTTGCCCAAGTCCATCAGAGGAATCACTGTATATGGCAGCTATAGCCTTATGAAATGTATTTCTTACAAGGACTTGAAAGTCAAAATTATGTTTGATCCACGGGCTGCATAATGGATTGTTAGCAGGCATGAAAACAACATTAATCTTGTTGTACATCTCCGTCAGAGCTCTTGGGTGACGCGGTGCATTGTCAGTGAGCAATCATATTTTAAAATCTTTTTTTCTGAGCAGTAGGTCTCCACAGGGAGCTTAAAAAATTCAGTAAACTGTTTTGTAAACAGTATGTAAACTGTATGCTGTCATACAGGCTTTTTTGTTCTATTTATAGAGCACAGGCAGAGTAGATTTAGCATAATTCTTAAGGTCCCTAGGATTTTCGGAATGGTAAATGAGCCCTGGCTTCAGCTCAAAGTCACCAGCTGCCTAACCGGAGAGTCAGCCTATCCTTTGAAGTTTTGAGGCCAGCATTGAGTTTTCTCTAGCTATGAAGTCCTAGATGGCATCTTTCAATAGAAGGCTGTTTCATCTACATTGAAAATCTGTGTTTTAATGTAGCCATCTTCTTTAATGTTCTTAGCTAGATCCTCTGGATAACTTGCTACAGCTTCTTTATCAGCACTTACTGCTTCACCTTGCACTTTTATGTTATAGAGATGGCTGTTTCCATAAACCTCATGAACCAACCTCTGCTAGCTTCAAACTTTCCTCTGCAGCTTCCTCACCTCTCTCAGCCTTTACAGAATTGAAGAGTTAGGGCCACGCTCTGGATCGGGCTTTGCTTAAGGGAATGTTGTGGCTGGTTTGATCTTCTATCCAGACTACTCAAACTTTCTTCCTATCAGCAATAAGGCTGTTTTGCTTTGTTATCATTCATGTGTTCTCTGGAGCGGCACTTTTAATTTCCTTCAAGAACTTCTCCTTTGCATTCATTTGCAACTTGGCTAATTGTTCAGCACTAGAGGCCTAGCTTTCGGCCTACCTTGTCTTTCAACATGCCTTCCTCACGAAGCTTGATCACTTTTTGCTCTTGATTTAAAGTGTGAGATGTGTGACTCTTCCTTTCACTTGAACACTTAGAGGCCATTGGATGGTTATTAATTGGCCTAATTTCAACATTGTTGAATCTCAGGGAATAAAGAGACCTGAGGAGAGGGAGAGAGACGGGAACAGCCAGTGAGTGGAGCAGTCAGAACACACGCAAATATTTATCACTTAAGTTCACCTTTTTCTGTGTGTGTGGTTCGTGGCACCCCAAAACAATTACAATAGTAACATCAAAGATCACTGATCTCAGATCACCATAACAAATATAGTAATAATGAAAAAGTTTGAAATATTGAGAGAATCACCAAAATGTGGCACAGAGACATGAAGTGAGCAAATGCTGTTGGGAAAATGGCACCAGTAGACTTCCTTGAAGCAGGGTTGCCACAAACCTTCAATTTGTTAAAAAAAAAAAAAAAAAACCCACAATATCTGCAAAGGGCAGTAAAGCAAAGCACAATAAAATGAGGTATACCTGTATTTAGATGGTTCCTTGCAGACAGCATGTAATTGGTTCTCACTTTTTTAATCCAATCCTGTGGTTTCTGTCTTTTTATTAAGATTTAAACTATTCACATTTAATGATTTGTTCTTTGTTTTTCCTTTGTAAAATTTTCTTTTGTACCATTTATTGTCCTTTGTTTTTGTCCCATCATTCTTCCTGTTTTTCCTGTTTCTTATCTCATTTTGGATTACTTTTTTATTTATGATTCCATTTTATTTCTCTCTTTTTACTCTCTCTCCTCTCTCTCATTATTTATTTATTTATTCATGTTTATTTATTTTTGTGGTTCCTTTAGGGTTTACAGTATAATTCTTTATCACATCTACCTTCATATTTTTATTGCACCACCTCATGTATAATGTAAGCACCTTACAGTATGCCTGTATTCCCTCCCTCATCCTTTATACTGTTATTCTTATGCTTTACTTCTACATATGATGTCAGCAGAATATATGTATAGTTTTTTTTTTACTTTAGCAAATCAACTATATTTTAAAGTTTTAAAAATGAGGGGAAAAAAATGTCTTTTTATACTTGTCTGTATTTTTACCAGTTTTGTCATTCTTCATTTCTTTGTACAGAACCAGAGTGCTAGCTATCTGCTATCATACTTCTGCCTGAAGAACTTTCTTAATGTTTCTTGTGGTACAGGTTGGCTGGCAAAAAATGCTTTCAGTTTTTGTCTGGAAAAGTCTATTTCTCCTTCATTTTTTTCTGTCCCTTGAATTATAAATTCTGGTAAAATATACATAACATAAAATTTACCATCTTAACCATTTTTAAATATACAGTTCTGTGGTATTAAGTACATTCATATTGTTGTGCAGCCATTGCCACCATGTATATTCACAAAACTCTTCATTGTGTAAAACTGAAGCACTGTACCTGTTAAACAGTAACTCCCTGTTCCCCTTTCCCCTCAGCCTCTAGCAACCACTGTTTTACTCTCTGTCTGTATGAATTTCACCACTCTGTATCTCATTTGAGTGGAATCATACAGTACTTGTCCTTTTGTGACAGGCTTATTTCACTTAGCATATTGTTCTCAAGGTTCATTCACAATGAGCATATGTTAGAATTTTCTTCCATTTTAAGACTGAATGATACTCCATTTTATGTATATACCACATTCTGTGTATTCATTTATCTGTCAGTGGACACTTGGTTGCTTCCACCTTTTGATTTTTATGAATATGCTGCTATGAACATGGATATACAAATATCTCTTTGCATCTCTACTTTCAGATCTTTTGGTTATATCCCCAGAAGTGTTACTGCTGAATCATATGGTAATTCTAACTCTAACTTTTTGAGGAACTAACATACTGTTTTCTGTTGTGGCTGCATCATTTTACATTCTTATCATCAGTGCACAAGGGTCCCAGTTGCTCTGTATCCTCACTAACACTTGTTATTTCTGTGATTTTGATAGTAGTCATTCTAATGGGTGTGTCTCCTTCATTTTTGAAAGATATTTTTGCTGGGTATAGAATTTTGAGTAAACAGGTTTTTTCCCCCAGTATTTTTACTTAAAGATACCATTCCATTATCTTCTGACTTGCAGAATATTTGCTGCCATTCTTAATCTGTGTTGCCCTGTATGATGTTTTCTTTCTCTCTGGTTGCCTTCAAGATTTTCTCCAATAGCAGCTTGACTATTATATGCCTAACATTTTTTGTTTTTTGTTTTTTCCCTATTGCATTTATCCTGTCTGGGTTTCTCTCAGCTTCTTGGATTTGTGGTTTGTTGTCCTTCATTAATTTTGGAAAACTCCCAGATACAGTTATTTTTAACTATATCTTCTGCTTCATGTGTTTTCTCCTTGGAACTCTAATTATAAATGTTAGACATAATTGTAAAGCTTAGATGTAACCTCAGCTCCCTAATAGGCTCAAGAATGATTTTGTAGTTTATGTTGCTTTTCCTCCCACCCTATTTGGATGGGCACAACTTTCTCTTGTGGCTTTCTACATCCTAAGTGAAATCAGAACTGATAAATCAGTATAGGTACAGGCTTTCAAACCTGACAGATTTTAATAGTCCAAGGAACCAAATGGAAAGCTATTTTAGACAGTGATCAGTGTTCAAAAAGTTAACCCTGGAAGCTCCCCTTACAGGTTTCAAATCATACTTGCTAGTTATGATATAGAGGTTATTGTGATAATAATTTTCCTGGTTCCTTCCTCTCATGAGGCAGGAAACAGTACTATTTCATTGGAGGTATGGATTAGTGTAGTATCTTTGCATGGACCAGGTTTGGTATGTCCTTTCAATTAGGGATTTTTTGATGAGTCTTCAAAGGGCCCACATTAAAGGTTATAGTATATAACATTCCGTAAGTATGTTCCACACTTTGTTTTGTAACAATATGCAAAGGAGAATATTTGATATTCCCTCACAATGTATTTCCTACTATCTTCTTAATAAATGTTACCAATGGTCTTTCTGTATGTTTGAAAATGTCCGCAATATAAAAAAAAAGCAAAAAAACTTTTCTGTATGTTTTAAATTTTATTTACAAATAAAGGAACTTGAAAAAAATCTCCTTTGCACATATTAGATTTGGGATGCCTATCAGACACGTAAGTAGAAAATGTCATGTGAGAAAGAGGGTGTATGAGTCTGAAGCTCCAGATACACCAGGATTCAAGATAGAATTTGGAGGAATCATTATCATATAAATGGTATCAAACTGAAAGTTCTCACGTGGGGAGATGTCAACATTGAGAGGAAGGGACTGAAAGTAAGTGAGCAGAGAATGGAATAAAACCAGGAGAGTCTGTGACACAGAAGTCAGAAAGAGAACGTGTTTCAAGACGAAGAAAGTGGTCAAATGTAGGAGTATGATGAGGGCAGGGAATTTTAAGTGAGGACTATGGACTTGGGCAGTAGATCTGGAAATCATCAGCTGGTAAATGGTTTGGGAAGTCTTCACTGTGGACACCTATGGATAGTAGGTAAAGTGAGAAGGAGGCTGAGAGAGGCATGAGAAGTAAGCACAGTGTGTTCATAAAATATTCTGTCTACATATTTGAACTTATGCAGACCAAATTTTCTGTATGTGGGTATCATTAAGTCTCTAAGCACTGGAAATCCGTTTGTTTTTCTGCTCCCAAAGGAGTTTTAAACAAACAAAAATGTTTGTGTTTCTGGAAATCTGAATGATAAGAGCTGTGTATTAGAAGAGCAGCTGACAGTTACCATGACAGTTTGACAGTATTTAGGTTTATGGTAATGCATCTAATCCCTTTCTGAAATCTTAGCATGCCTTTGGAATGAGATATCATTCATGTAAAATTCCATGATAGTAGAGTAACAGGATTTGTGTATCCTGCCACATACCGTCAACTGACTAGATACCGATCTTAAAGTCTTTTTATAGAAGCCCTTGCAATAAAGAATCAAATGTAGTTTACAACACTTTCATACGCACTGGGAAAAGCAGAGGTATAAACCAAATGCTTTCATTAAGATCAGCTCTTTGGGAAGGGAGGGGACCCCAGCTTTATCTTAAAACATTATACTGGAAGGAAATTGATTTAAATGGATTCACCATAAAACTAGACAGAGAACCTCATTTTATTCATTGCATTAAGACCCACGCCAACATTGCTTCATCTTTGGCATTTGCTGTATCCTGTTTTGTTAAGGTAAAAAGCAGCTCTTATTTAATGCAGTGATCTTAAATTTTTTCATTGTACACTTTGTTAGTAAAAAATTTCTGAACATACCCTCTCTCTATATATATCTATGTTTGTTTCTTTAAAGTGACTACAGCTACCACTGTTCTGATATAATCCATGTATTATAAAGAATACACAGAATACGGACGTTTGAAAAGGATGCAGAAAAAAATGAATCATCTTGTAAACTTCCTGACTATATATGCCATGGACAGACCATTTGTCTTTTTCAAGACATGGGACTTGGATCTTTTCTTTCTGATTATGGTTGTCATGTATCTTTCCGGTTCTTGTGTATGATATCTGAGCAGTTTAAAAGAACTGTAATCAGGATCAGGAGAAAACTTTTATATTCGTGGTTAATATTATTTATACAGGACCTCATATAATGCAAGTTTCTCTACTCAGAGGAACCATGACTAAGCGAACAAAACCTGTAACATTTTTTATCATTGTTTGTCAGTGCAGTCCATAATTTAAAAGTTTGAAATCATAATGGTTAACTTAAAAGTTTTATTATGAACACTAATTTTAATACACTTGTTTTTCTTTCAGATGACATCAAAGTATCAGTCAACGATTTTATCATCAAGGCAGCAGCTGTTACCCTTAAAGTAAGTAGCAAACCCCAAATAATTCTGGCTTCCAAAGTAGTCTCACATCTTGGCATTTTATATAATAAATAGAACTCTTATTTTTAAGTCACAAAAATTTTATAACTTTAATGCTAAAAATATTCTGTTATTTAATCTCACTCAGTTTTGCAGGTGGAGAAACTGAGAATCACAAAGGCTTACAACTAATTACAGCAGAATAAAGACCATTTATTCCACAAATACTAATTGATCCCCTAGCATGTGCTAAATACTAGAGATATAGTAGTGAGCAAAAACCTACACATTTTCTGCTCTCATGGGGCTTATATTCTAGTTGGGAGAGGCAAACAAATACATATGTCAGATAGCGAAAGTGCTGAGGAGAAAAAGAAAGCAGGTTAAGGGAACAGAAGAACTAGAGGTGTTATTTTCAAAAGTTAGCCGAGGAAGGCTTCTCTGGCAGGATGATAATTGCGACAAGGCCTGTGGACAGAGAGGGAGAAAACCACGTAGAGGTGTGGTAGAAGATGCTTCAGGCAGAGGGAACAGCAAACACAGAGGCTGTGAGGAGTGGATCGTGTCACCCAGAGACACGGTGCTGGGGATCAAGTGTGCCTGGAGTGGAGTTAGTGAGATTAGGAGGGTAAGAGATGAGATTAAACATAAAAGAAGAGGGAGAGGGGCTAAGGGGGTCCCGAAGTACACGAGGCCTTGGTGACCATGAGAAGGAGGAGGAATTTTATTACGAATGAGAAGGAAGTCTTTGGAGGGTTTTGAGTGAAGGATTAACATGATCTGACTTAAAACTTTAAAAAGAAAAAGGAGAGCCTGCTGCGGCGGTTGTGTGGCACACAGCTTGAGGAGAGGCAAGGGTGGAAGTGGTTACATTTCAAAGGCAGAACCACCAGGGTTTGCTGGTGGATTGGATGTGGAATGTGAGGGAAAGAAGGACAAGGGTTTTGGTCCAAGCAGTGGGAGGAAGGGAATTTCCCACGTACTAAGACTGGGAGAGGAGCAAGTTTGAGGCAGGGAATCTAGACTTCAGTTTTGGACAAATTAAGTTCAGGAAGCCTCATAGTGTCCCAGCGGGGTGGCAGGAAGGCAGGTGAACGTCAGAGCCTGCAGTTCAGCGAGGTGTCCGACTAGAGATGTAAATCCAAAGCCCAGGCTTCCTGAATCCCTGCTCAGCACCATTTGCTGTCATGCCTTCTTTCTATAACTGCGCTATTTTCTGCATCACTGCTTACTAAGTGCTGTATTTAAAGTATTTTTATAAGGAATTTATTTTTAGTTCTTGGAGAGTACAACTATAGAAAATTTTAAAGGCATGCCGTTTCGGTCGTTTGGTATCTCAGTGTTCATATGATTTTTCTCTTTTGACCAAATAATATTTTGATTTATATTAACGATCTTCTAATTATGAATCATTCTTGCCTTCTTCAAGTGAGTCTCTAGTGGTCCATTAGCTATTTGTTAAGATTTCATTTTATAATTTTGTTATCAGAAACCGTAAGTAATTGTAATTTAAATTGTGTGCTAGCTTTTTCAGGTTTTTCTTTTTTCTAAATCATTTGCTTCATAAAATGAATTTGGCTGTATTTTTCCCTTTCCTTTCTCTGTGCTTGTTTCAGTATTACAAAGATTTGTATTTCTTGAAGTTTTATAGAATTCACCAGTAAAAATATCTGAGCCTAGTTCTATTTTGAGGAAGGGGCCTTGGCAGCTTTCCCATTTTTTTCCCCTATAATTATCAAGCTGTTTGGTTTTCAGCTTTTTCTTGAATCATTTTAGAAATTTACATATTCCCAGGAAATCATTCATCTCACCTGGATTTCCAAACTTATTAGCCTAGTTATTTGAATTTGTTTCTTATAATTATTTTAATGTCCTCAATGCCTGAGTTTATTCTGAACTCTGTCTCAGTTTTATTATTGCATATTTGCTTTATCACTCCTTTTACATTGTTTCATTACATGTTCCCTCCTTCATTTCCCTAGGTTTATTTTGGTTAGAAATATCTTGTTAGAAAACTTGAATGTGTAATTCATTATAATTATTTTTTATTAATAAGAAAGTTTAAGATGAATTTTCCTTTGAATACAACTTAGGCTTTATCCTAGAGGTTTTTGTTACATAACTTTCTAATTAAATTTATTTGCCAGACATTCTTCATTTGTGAGGGTTTGTTTGTTTTGTTTTGTTTTCTTCTTTTACTTCACTGTCCATGAAGAATTTAAAATCTTCTGGGAGATTGGGACTTTATTATTTTGACAGAGTGGCATTGTTGAATGAAAGAGTTGAGCCTCGGAAGAAGAAGTGAAAATTGCAATTGAACAGTGGTGAAATGGAAATGAGTGTAGCATAAGAGTGAGAAGCCTGAGTAAAGTGGAAATTCATCTTAGGGGAGTGGTCAGGAGTAAAATTAGATTGGATGGAATCAAATTGTGGATTGCCATGCTTAAATGACATGCTGGGAGGCTTGGATCTTACTCTGCAGAAAGCAGTGAATTTTTGAGAAGAGAAATTAGTTTTTGATTTCTGTTTTTCAGCATCATTTTCTCCTGTGATGTCTGGCAACATTATCAATACACACTGTTTCCAGGCATTTAGTCATCTCCTCTGGTTTTTTTCATCCTCAGTGTAGTTGTATGTATATTAAATATATATGTGCTCATATATAGTATATAGCATATGTTTATGAAGCCTAGGAAATCTCTCTTAAATAGGGAAGTCATTTATTAAGGGCCTGCTAATATTTCCCAGGGCTGTACTAGAAAGTCAGGCTTCCTCATGCCATAGAAGTAATGTGGTTGGATGTCACTACCCCTCTGCCCTCCCCTCTTCTCCTCAAGGTCATGTCGGTCATCATATGAGACAGGAAGGTTAACAAACGTTAAATACTTTCTAGCAATGAGGTTTAACAAAGGAAGCCCTTTTCTTAACCATGATATAAAGAGATCAAAACATGTGTACGTCATCAGAATTTCCTCAAGCTTGCTTCAAAAAAGATGGTATGTTTAATTATTCTTCCCAAACATAAAAGATATTTAATATAGAGGTCCAAACCCCTTTTGTCAAATCGAAGTTTTATTTATTTCCTTCAGTCTAGCTATATTCACTTTCAAAACTACATAATAATGTTAGTTATTTTTCCGTAACAACCTTGGTCTAAAGCTACTTCTTTAGCAACATTTTTCTCTACTTCTGCTTTCTAGCAAATGCCGAGTGTTAATGTAAGCTGGGATGGAGAGAGCCCAAAGCAACTGCCCTTTATTGACATTTCAGTGGCTGTGGCAACAGATAAAGGGTTAATTACACCAGTCATCAAAGATGCTGCTGCTAAGGGTCTGCCGGAGATTGCTGACTCTGTGAAGGTAGGTTAGCATACTCTGCCACACTGTGAGATAAGTGTGTGTGTGCGCGCATAATATATATTTTTGGTATTTCCAAGTGCTTATCAATTACTTATATAGACTTTTAAGTTTTTATCCAGGTACAACCCATTTTAAGAACATTTAACATTTAAAAATTCAGAAATAACATGCATACAAGTTAGGGCCAGCTGTCTTCAAGTTGGCTGCTTTGTTTCCCAAAGTCTATAATGCAACTCTAGAGATGGTATTTTAGATAAATTTTAAAGTTAAAGCTGAAACTATATCTCTATCAAAGTGGTAATGGACAGACCTCACTTTTCACAGCGTTTTATTCTTAAAAGTTTATTCATTTCCTCTCTACAATCGAGACCGCTAGAAGTACTTGGTATTCCAGAAGCAAAAACGCTTTCTTTTTCCTGGGGTCCAATATGGAAGAGTCAGCTCTCACCAAAACATCACATTGAATAGGCGGAACGCAGGCAGTAGGCCAGCTTCAACAGTTTTAAGAGGCAGAGGCAAAGTTTAGCTCATTAGTTCCCAGTAAATTTTTTGAATGAATTAGTAAGGCATGTGATATATTTTAGAAATATTTGCTAGTCAGCTTGTATTATGTCTTGTCAACTGGATGGTTCAGGAAACACGAGCTTTGATTTTTAAGTTCACATTCCCAGGAAATACCAGTGAGAATTAGTTACTTTCAAAACCAGTGATCCTCATCAGAATCTATTCTTATTCCACGCTCTTAGGAGTTCGTTGACAGGAATATCCTGCTGATGTTTTGGGTCTGTAGAGATTTTCTTAAAGTGTATTACGTGTGCTTTGTCATCTGTTGTTGTTTTTTTTTTTAATGAATATGTTTCTTATTTGTTGTAGCCTGGTAACTCATCAGGATGTGTTACGAAAGGCAGATGCCTTTAGAGGAATGCCTTTTAAAGTTCATGTGATATGTGCTTGTTCAGATCATGTGAAGTTATTATATTGCTTAAGGCAGGAGAAATGCATTTGTAGATTGTCCTCTCTACTTCTAATATTCCAAGGACTATACAAGTCTAAATTCATCTTTTATTTTTTTCATTCTGGATCTAAATAGTTTTATAAGTAACTATATCCAAATAATATAAATCTGTAATTGATTCATTTGGCAGTAAGTGACAGTGATATGTTGAGATCGTTTTTTGATTTTTAAAGAATGTTTTATTTTTCAAAAATTAAATCATCTATGGTTCAAAATTAAGTAGTTTTCAGTGGGGATTGTAATTGTACCTTTGTTAGCTATACAATACAGAATATTAAGTAAACCCCAGATTTATATCATCTACCCAATGACAGTAGCTTATCCCTACTCTCCCCCTCATAAAGTAATTCTTCATTAATTTTTCGTATGTAATGACTCAGTCTCTGTCCCCTTGCTTTTGAAGCATTGAAAAATAAAAATTAAGATGTGTGGTTAATTGCAAGTAGAGGGAAATTCAACTACTTTTCCTCATGTAGCTCTCAGAGTGTTATCTGTCTTTCCCTCTGTAAGTTTTTAGACATCAGTTTTGTCAAGGGTGATATGAAATTACTACATTTTTACGTTCCTTGTAGCAGGGTAGACTAGCTCACAGGAAATGTTTTAGCTATAGGATCAAGAACCAAAAAAAAAAGTTCATTTTCTAGGACTTTGTAATTCCATTTCTGAGAATTTATATGAAGGAATTCAAAAGAAACGAACCAAATTACAACACTAGGAAAGTGACTAAATTGTGGCAGATGCAGTATTTAGAATGTTAAACAGACATTTAAAAATCAGTTGCAAAGACTAACAATACAGAAGATGCATATAATATTGAAAAGTAACTATAAAATTCTCTGTTTGTTTTAACAACTGTTTGAAGTTATATATATGTTGTGGGTGAAAAAGAAGCAAACACTGAAATGAAAATCAATGTGTTGGTTGTGAGATTGTTGCTGTTGAATAATTTATTTAAAAGCTACTAGAGTAACAAGAAGGGCTCTTCTAATACTTTGTCTTACAAGAAAAAATTTTATAGGCGAAATGGAAAATTTCACTGTATATATAAAAAACACGGAAACATCCTGCATAGTGTACAAGGTAATTCCAATATTTGAAGAATTTTTAAAGGGAAATGATTTTTCTAGAGTTCTGATTCACATGTGTATAGCTTCTTGGATTATCTGTGCTCTAACTCACTCATTTTTTTAAGTGTGTTAGAGAAAATTATATATATATAATTTAAAAATATATATATATACATACGTATGTATATATAGTCTCTTATAAAGTCAAGTCAAGGCATATCAAAGATGAGAGTGTACCCTATAAAAATATTTTCAAGTGACAAAATCAGCCATGTAATGTAGTGTTGGTTGTCATGCTCTGTTTGTATTTTTCTCAGGCTCTATCAAAGAAAGCTAGAGATGGAAAATTGTTACCTGAAGAATACCAAGGAGGATCTTTTAGGTAAAATTTAAACTTAATTATTTGTAGCATCAAACAGACATAAGACTTATGAAGTCCTTGTTAACCTATTTCATTTATTTTCTGAAACATTTCTTGAAAAATTTAAGCTAAATATCATACTTTATTTAGACAAGAGAATATGTGAAAATGTTCTTCAGACTAGTCTTTCATATGAATCAAAGCTAGTAGGAAGCCATTAGGGTTAGCCAGTTAACCCATTTAGATGTTCATAGAATGACATTCAGGGTCTGACATACAATAGATTTATAAACGTCAACTATTTTTTTTCTACTTGTGATTTATTTTAAGGTCCTTTGGGGTAAAATATTAACACATAGACTCTTGAGTTATTACCAGTCTATTTTTGTTTAAGTATAACTTACAGTACAGTACACTGAGTGTAGCTGGAATGTTTTATAAAGTGAAGAAAGGTGTGTAACCAACCAAAGCAAGATAATGAACATTATCTGCATCCCATAAGCCTCCCTTTACCCTTCCTAATGCTCACCCCCTTGAGGGTGGTAACCATGATTCTGAAAATTATCACCAAAGTTCTTGTTTTGCCAGCTTTGATCTTTACATAAATACATATTTTTCAGTGTCTGACTTCTTTCACTCAACATTAATGTCTGTGAGATGAACCATGCATGTTGTTGTGTGAAGCAGTCATTTATTTATTATTGCGTTATAGTATTCTGTAGTATGCTGTATAAATATGCTAGTGTCCATTTCACTGTTGGGCATTTGTGTTGTTTACAGTTTGGTGCTCGTGAACATTTTTGTTAGTGTCTTATGGTGACTATATGTACATATTTTTTTAAATTAATTAATTAATTTATTTATTTATTTTTGGCTATGTTGGGTCTTCGTTTTCTGTGCGAGGGCTTTCTCTAGTTGCAGCAAGCGGGGGCCACTCTTCATTGTGGTGCGCGGGCCTCTCACTATCGTGGCCTCTCTTGTTGCAGAGCACAGGCTTCAGACACGCAGGCTCAGTAGTTGTGGCTCACGGGCCTAGTTGCTCCGCGGCATGTGGGATCGTCCCAGACCAGGGCTCAAACCCGTGTCCCCTGCATTGGCAGGCAGATTCTCAACCACTGCGCCACCAGGGAAGCCCTGTACATATTTTTGTTGTATAGACCTGAAAGTAGAATTGCTGGGTTTATAGCTTTAGTAGATCCTGCCAGATAGTTTTCCAAAATGGTTCTACCATTTTTTTCTTCCATCAACAGTGTATGAAGAATTCCCATTGCTTCATATTCTTGTTAGCTCTTAATATTGTTAGGTTTTAAATTTTAATGAATCTTGGTGTGTGTAGTGGTACTCTTTGTGGTCAGAGAAATGCAAATTAATGATGTTGAATACCGTTTTCATTTATCTGTCAGCCATTTGGGTATCTGGTAACTCATCGGGTAAAATACCTGTTGAAGTCTTGTGTCTGTTTTTAAAAATGTTTTATAGGAGTTCCTTTTTCCCGATACACAGACTTTTATAGGATATATATTATTTGAAATACCTTCCCCACTTTGTACCTTGCCTTTGAAACTTTCTTGATGGTGTTTTTTAATGAACGGAAGTTCTGAATTTTAATAAAATCCTATTTATCAGTATTTTTCTTTATAGTTAGTACTCTGTTTTCTGCTAGGAATTATTGTCTATCCCAGAGTCATGAAGTTATTCTTCTGTGTTATCTTCAGAAGCTTTATAACTTCTCACATGTAGGTTGCAATTCATCTGAAATTAGATTTTGTCTTTGATATGGAGGTAAAGGTCACGATTCTCTTTTTTTCCCTTTGTGGATAATTAATGGACTAAGCCTCAATTATTGAAAAGATTACTTCTTCTTTGTAGCATTGAGAAGGTAACCAAGTGTGTTTGGTCCTTTTCTGTATTCTCTCCTTATCAATTGACCTGTTTGTCCTTCCCTTGCTTAATACCAGCAAACTATAACTTTTGATATATGACAATGAAAGTCTTCCAAATTTGTTCACCATCAAGATTGTCTTTCCTGGCTTTGTACTTCCAAATAAATTTTAGAATCAACTTGTCATTTTTCATACACACACACACACACACACACACACTAATCTTGCTCGGATTTTTATTGGGATTGCATTGAATTGTTTGATCAATTTAAGTTTAAGGAGAATTGACATCCTTATAGCGTTGAGTCTTCCAGTGAATGAGCATGGTATAAACCATTGTTTACTTGTTCTTTGATTTCTTTCAGTTGTGTTTTATAATTTTTTGTTTAGAGGTCTTATATATGTTTCATTAGATTTAGTCCTAGATATTTTGTATACTATTGTAAATGGTATTATTTTCTAATGAAAGCAACTTGTATATAGATGTAAATTTTTATATTGACTTATTATCTAGTGACTTAAATAAATTCATTTATTAATCTTACTAGTTTACCTATAGAGGCTTAGATTTTCTTTGTACACAATCAGTTCATCTGCGAATAATAAAGTTTTATTTCTTTTTTCTAGTCTTCATACCTTCTATTTCTTTTCCTTGCCATATTCCTCTGCCTAGGACTTCCAGTTCAATGCTGAATAAATGTTTACATTAGATACAATATTTGTGTGTTGATACTTGTTTTTTTGATCCTGCTGTAAATGGTATTCTTTGTCTTTGGTCTTTGAGTAACTTGGAATAAGGTTCTGTGGCACAGTTTTTTAATAAAGTAAAAATATATGACTCAGGGAAAGGGTTCGTTGATTAAGGCCATGCCATCTTCAGAGCTTTTTGTTTTCCCTTAGTATTTCCAACTTGGGGATGTTTGGCATCGATGAATTTACTGCAGTGATCAACCCTCCTCAGGCCTGCATTTTGGCTGTTGGGAGATTCCGACCTGTGCTGAAGCTCACTCGGGATGAAGAGGGTAATGCCAAACTGCAGCAACACCAGCTTATGACGGTCACAATGTCCAGTGACAGCCGAGTGGTAGATGATGAACTGGCTACCAGGTTTCTGGAAAGTTTTAAAGCAAACCTGGAGAATCCTATCCGACTTGCCTAATCCTCAAAGATGAGAAGTCGGTCTTTGGCTTAGTTAATTGTATCATTGTTACTGAGAAACATACACTATGGGAAAACAATTCGGTATTTAAGTGTGAAGTGAATGAAATGTTTATTTAGGGTGAAAGAGTTTGACCTGAGTTGTCTTCATTTTCAGTTTGGGTTCAGTGTTATATAAATAAATAACAAACTGTAACTAATGGAAGGAAGAGAACATTTGGTTAGTCAGATGCATTTTTAATTTAACCACTGGTGCTGTACAAAAGGGATGTTCAGCTAGATGTAAATTAAATTAGATGTTTGGCTCATTGGAGCGTTCTAGAATATTTGAGGATGTATGATAAGTTGTAAAATCAAAAAATTTTAGAACTCTACCTTAATTGTGTTGAAATTAGAAGTGGTCTTCAAAGAGAAACCCATTAATGTAGCAGTGGGACGTCACTTTTATAAGCACTGCTCTAGATATACTTGAACAATTTAATATGTACAGAAGTTTATTCTGGATACTAGTAGGTAAATAAGAATCACTCTGTATTAGGGGTTGTGGCAACATTATTGAATTTTTTATGTATATAAAGCCATATGTTTTAGAGTGGTTTCTATCAGTCTTATTTTACACTTCTATGACACTGTGAACTAAAGAAGAAGAATTAAAAAGAATCAAAGGTGAAGAAAGAGACCAAAATATTTTGTTTGCTTTGATAATAAACTACAGTTAAAATATCTAAACCTTCAGAAATAAACTGCTCCCCTTCATACTGAGTTGGAATATATTAAAGTAAGTTATGCTATTTCCTACCTAACATTTTAAGTTAGTGTTGATTTAAACACATGTTGTTACTCAGTGCATTTTAATCAAGTTTATACTGTGCAATAAAATATGAGAAAATATAAAAATTTCTATTGTATTTTAAATGTTATGCCACAGAAGTTTAGTACCTGGAAGTATATTAGTAATTTCCCTGGAATAGCTTAAAAGGGATTCTACAGGAGGAGAGAAGGAATTTAAAATCACAGTTAACCCTTGTGAGGGTGAGGGGAGCTGATCCCAAGCAGTTGAAAATCTGCGTTTAAGTTTACAGTTGGTTCTCATATCCATGGTTCTGCATCTGGGGATTCAATCAACCGGGGATCGGGTAGTACTATACTAGGTATTTATTGAAAAAACTCCACGTGTA
This sequence comes from Eubalaena glacialis, assembly GCF_028564815.1. Taxonomy (NCBI): domain Eukaryota; kingdom Metazoa; phylum Chordata; class Mammalia; order Artiodactyla; family Balaenidae; genus Eubalaena; species Eubalaena glacialis. The sequence continues at coordinate 97,796,374 of NC_083725.1, forward strand.
AGTGGACATGCACAGTTCAAACTCGTTGTTCAAGGGTCAACTGTAATATGACATTAGGAAAAAATGGATGTGAAATGTAAAACTTCAGAAAGAATAGAAGGCCTGTGAAGCAGGTGAGAACTATCCTTTTTATTCCATTGATAATATGAAAATTTGACTAATTGTTGTAAAGGTTAGAAGAGCTTATTTCTCTCTTTTAACAACTCTGCTACGACTGACAAGCTAATTGTAACTGGAATTGGATGGTGATTTAGTTAACTAGTCACAGAGTCGTGTTGCTCTCTGCTGATGAGAATCACCAGAAGAAAGACTATGTGGTACAAGTTGTATGCTCTGACATGATGAACTACTTATGCTCTAACAAAAGAGCTTTCTAGAATAATTAGAGCCCCAGTATATCAATTGCTAGGAAGATGCTTAATCCAATTAGTTTTGGCAAGCTATTCTTTAAAAATAGTCTTCAAAACTTTTGTCATATTACTGAAAATTGTAACCAAATGCTGTTTTCAAAATAACTTTCATAAGTTACATTATTTTCAATCCATTTTAACTGAAATTTTTTTTTTTTTTTTTTTTCTAATTTTTAAATCTGAGGAATAGAACGTGAGACAGCTGTAAATCACCCTTGGCTTGGAGTTCTGTTTTTCCAATGGACTGACGTGCTTAAACTGTAGTGCATCTGTTTCCCTGTAGGTGAAATGGGCGGTGATACCCGCCCCTGCCTGCCTTACAGAGCTGACATGGACTGCACAGGAGAAATGCTCTGTAAATTCAAGACATTTTAATTCTTCATGGACATCACAGCCAGGCTTTTCATATAATCAGTTGCTTCTCATGGTTTGACTTTTCATGGTTTGATTTCTCAGCTGTTGGTACAAATGCCCGTTCATTCTGACCAAAAAATATTTTCTCTAATATTTCTATACTGCTTAGGTTTATGTAAGAAAATCGTCATTTCTAAAAATAGTTTTGTTGCAGCATGAGGTCAGAGAATAACACTGATTTGAGAAAGGGGTATGGTGTCTTGATTGGGATCCTTAAACAGAGGATGAACTGTGTGCTGTATGAGCAGGCTGTCTTCCACGTTATAAATTTATACTTATTTGTAGTACTGATAGGGGTCACACTGAGAGCATATGAAAATGAAATTTTATACCTTTTTTTTTTTTTTTCTTATTTAAACAACAAAAATGACCAAAATGTTGGGAAGACTTCTAAGGAAAAGGCAACACACGTTCTAGTTAACACTTGGGCATGAAAATATCAATGAATATTAGAATTTATAAGTCAGAACGGCCCTGCTTCTCCCTGATTGTGACTTCGAGTTAACATCCTCAGGCACAGTTTGTTCACTGACTATTTTGTGGCAGATTAAAATCTTCAGTATACTGCTGGCCAGACTCCTTTGTTTGAAACGTTACTAAGAAATTGATACATACTGGTATAAGTGTTTTACATACATGTCAAATGGAACTTCTATTTTTAGATTTTTTTTTTTTCCTTTCTGCATTTTAGACTTAATTTCACACTAAATTGTACAGGCCAGATATTGGGCATTATGCTAAAAGTAAAACTAGTTTCCTAACCTTTTATTGAAAGATAGGTGGTGCTGTGAGTTAATATATTGTAGTTAGAGTGTGGGAGAAAAATAGAACTGACAATTCTCAGTTTTCAAGGAAAATTTGTCCTTATTACTCATTGCATCATGATGGACTTTGTCTCAGGTGAAGTGAGGAAATGAAAGAACCAAGCGTATTGCTGGTAAGAATTAACCATTATTTTAAATGTGACGTTATTAATGGGAAACTTTTGTTGACTTTTGAAAAAGGAAGTAACAGGGCAGAATTACTTCCAGGTTAATCTGGCCACAATATGCAAGGTAGGTCAAAACAGAGAGGACAGCCGTCAGCAGAACCAGCTGGAAGCTTTTGCTATAATGAAAGTGTCCATTGATTAGATTCTGTACCAGGTCAGGGGCTTTAAAGAAGGGAGAAACTTAAGAATATTCGACATGTTCATTTGCTGTGGTATGTTATGTATATGCGGGGTGGGTGTGTGCTATCAGATAATGCAGCAACAATGATGCAGTTTCCCAGTCCAAAACGCTACCCTCCATGGCCTCCATCACCAGTGTACAAAAGGTTAAGATTCTGATAAGTTATGTACAGCAAGTGGTATATTTCAGGAAACATTTGAACTTTTTGTAAATGGGAAACACAACAGTTTTCTAATAAAATCATTTGAAATAGTTTTGTGGATTTTTAAAATTTATTTTCTAGTGTCTATTGATTTCAAGAGATGGGGACGGGGAGGACTGAAGGAAGGTGTGGTTTGTCTAGACTTGTAATATTGAAGACACCGTTGAATTGAAATTGTAGGGTACAAAGATGTATTTTGAAAAAACCATTTGCCTCTGTTAGTGGCAGTCTTTTATTTCTTTGACCATACAAAGTTTACTTTCACATTTACTTACTTATATTTTTTGCAACAAATCCAAGCAACCTTATTCTTCCTAACAAAGTGGCTACTTTTTAAACCTCTAATTTAACCTCTTCTATATATGATATATACAGTTAAGAGAAACTTGGGCTTCTATTAAAAGTTGAGAAATTATTAGCAAAATCATTAATTAGTCATGATTTTCCTTTATTCACACCTAAAGTAATTTATTTTTTCTGAAATTTCTTAGTCTATGAAATTATTACTCCTATAACTAAAAAAGTAGGTCTTTTAAAGATAAGGCTACTGTGGTCAGATTAAATTATATTAGTCATAGCACTTTATAAAACATAAAGTATTATATGAATATGTTAAATTTTTAATCACATAAATTGCACTTGTTCTACACTTCGTATGGCATTTATCAGGCAGCTATCATTTATTATTTACTTAATAAATTACTATCCTTATCAAATGGAGCTACTGGTCTTTAGTACATACTTCATTTCCCAAGTTTGCATGCTTAAATCAAGAGTATTTTAAGCCTAGTTTCAACTTCATCTGTAAATTACTGTGCTTTGGGTAAAAACTTTATCTCTGTGCCTCAATATTCTCTTACCTATAAAATGAGGAAACAGGAGGGAAAATTAATCATACTAATGGTTGCTTACCTTGTTTAAATCTTCTCAATTTTATAAGGTAGGTATATCTTACTTTATAACCATCATCACAAGACAGGATAAGGAAAGAAACTCAGGGATTATGTTATTTGGCCAAAGGCACACAGCTCAGAAGTGCCACAGCTGGGATTTGAACCTAGGTCTTTGCAAGTGCCAAAATTCAAGCTCACCACACTGCAGTATATAACTTTCTAGGCTGTGTTATTGCTGCAGGTATAGTTCTGTACTAACAGATAGCATTTTCTACTTGCAATAATTGGAAGGTCCTGTTCTTCAGTAATAACATGTGTCTACTACATGGCCACTCTTAATTCATATTTCTCTGTAGTGTAGTAGTTGGCTTTGTGCCTTTCTGGTGATTGATGCAGAAAGTGCTGAGGAATTTTTGTTTTCATTATGGACAGCTATTAACCTGCAATGCTGAAGTTAAGGGTTGTAACTTCTACCTCCAAATAGAAGGCTTAGAAAAATAGAAGCTTAAGAAAATTAGGGGCTTAGTTTCTCTAAGGATAAAAAACATGATATAGGACATTTTACTTTAATAAATATCTTTGGTTCAAGTCCAGAGCCAAAGGTAATTAATTACCTCAGTTTTTATTTTGGAAGCTCCAGGCTTCTATATTGACAACTGTATCTCAGGGTCAAGCCTTCTATATTGACCACCTTATCAGTCAGCATCCAATATTTGCAGCCCACTGGGTATCAGAGAAGTTCATTGCATTGCCCAGGACAGATCTGTCTGCAGTCGCCAGGGAAATATGAAGCCACCCTCCAGGGCGCAGGTAGGCCTCAGCTGAGAGGGTCACAGTGCCACTGCGGGTGGGAGGCCTGGAGCACCTGCAGTTTGTGTGGGGAGGGCCATGTGGGAAGATGGTCATCAGGCTGAGCTGGGGCTGCCATTCTGGGCACAAGGCAGGAGCAAAGCATCACTGGGTGTTCTACGCCCCCTGAGCAGTCCGGCAGCAGCTAGAATTGGCAATGTCTCCCAGGAGCCTTCTGAGAAACTTACTGTGCTTGCTGTAAAGGAGAAATGCTTAGAAGAATCATCGATTAGTGCAGAAGTTCAGAGCAGGCATTGAAGGGTACAATTGAATCTGAGAAATTAATTAGTGGCTGGCACAACAACCCAACCAGACTGGCTGGGAAATAAAATGTGATCTTGTAATTTGGAATAACTCCAAATGATAAGATATCTTAGTAAGGGATAGCAGTCTATGTTAGATCTACTTTGTGGGTAGGAATTATTTCAAATAAATTCCCCTGTTTGTTAGGTGAAACATTGATTAAAATGTGAAACAAAAGAAGATGTTGAGATATTCATTCAACAGTGGTGAGCATCTACTGTGTGTCGGCACTGAGGATTCATAGCTAATGGCCCTTACCCTCAAGCAGCTTAAACTACAGATAAATGAAATGCAATTCAGAGTTGCAATAATCAAGAGTCTGTGCATAGGACCTGGGTTGAGAGGACAGCATCACAGAGGAGGTAACATTTGAACCAGGTTTTTACATTACTGGTTATAACCAGCTCCTTATGGTTTCTGGTTTCTCTAATTTTAGTAACCAAATATTTAGCACTTGTTATACAAGCTCAGCAGTTCATTTTCCATGACCTTGACTCAGTACCTGTACCTATTACTATAATAACTTTAATCCCAACAAAGCTTAGAAACTTAGTTGGGAGGAAAGCTACCTAGTGGCAAGTTGCATGGGCAGAGAGAGCTTTACACCCTACTGCTCGCAAAGAAAATATTCTTTGCCAGCTCGTCATGCCTAAAGAAAGAGGCTGAGTTTGGAAGAAACAGTCACGCTTTTTATGATGGAAATGTGTTTCATACCTCCACTCTCCTACCTCTTCTCCAGGCCCTACTTTTTTGAAGGTGTCTTGTGTGTGCAAATGCATTTTGTTAATAGAATAAGTTATCTGCCAGGACAGCCACTTCTTTAGGTAATCTTCACACCCATTGTTTTGCTTCTCAAGGGACCGTCCGTCGAATTTATTTTCAGAGAATCAGGATCATCTTTTGAGTTCTCCAGCTGAGCAAAAATATAGGAGCAGGTAAAAATCAAGTTTTACTTTTACCATTCGGTATTTCTAATGCTAAATATCAAGCTAGTTTGTTCTTTAAATTTATTAGTTGAGAACGAATGCTTGTGAAGTGGAAGCCAACTTTACTCAGCAGTGAGCACCAGGTAGCTCTTGCCGTGCTACACAGCCACCACCGTTAACTAGGTTTCATTACTTAGTAAATAATTTGTGGGCATTCCATTTTGACACCAAATCATCTATTAATTATTGATGAATTAATAAGAATGTATCTTATCTCAACCTGTTAATTAAATACGAATTAGAATATCATGATGAGTTTCCAGGTATTCTTTTTATACCTATGCTTTGATGCAACTTTAGAAGAATGGAAATAGATGCTAAGATGTATAGATGTAAGTGTTCCTGAGAGCAAACTCTGTCCTTTTAAAATTTCAATTTTAGTCATTTTTCAGAGAATGCTTAAAGTCATTATTCCTTGCAGGTGAGAGTATATGAGCCTATGAATTAGGCAAAATTGGAAACTTGATATTCAGTGGGGTCACAGGGCTTTTGTATGTTTTGTTTCCTGGCTTTTGTATGTTTTGTTTCCTGAATGAGTCATCACAACTTTGGAAAATATTGGGAGGAATAGCTTCCTAAAAAGCCTTAAGAATGGAAAAACTGGTCAAATAAATTAATGTTTTAAAAGTATCATTTGAGAAATTCTCTACAGTACTCTTATTTTCTAGGTAGATATTTCAATATAATTTTCTAGTTACCTAGTTAGCTTCATTCCCACTAAGTAGATACAGACCTTTTCTTCAAACTATACGTATGCTGACCATGAAAATACAATACAATAGTAATAGCTAACTTACTGTGTTTCAGGCACTGTTCTCCATGTTTTATATGTATTATTAACTCAGAAGTTTTCATCATAACCTCGTAAGATAGGTATTAGTATTAATCAGCATTTCACAAAAGACATGTTAAGTAACTTGTCTAAGATTACACAGCTAACAGGTGGCGATGACAGGATTAAGACAAGCAGTTTGGTCCCAGAGCCTCACAAGAGATTCTTCTTTTAAAAACATCAATTTAATAGGAAATCCTGGAGGTTAGCACATTAAAAAGACTTGTGAGTTGGGGAAATGCCTATTAATGTAGTGAAAACACCTTGCTGAACTTCTCGGTAGCACCTGCTACAGGACTATAGAAATAAGAATATTACAGAAATAAGTCTGTAGCTAAAGCCACAGAAACGTTAATGTCCTCTAGATTTTAGTATTAATGAATGATGTATTCCTTTAACCTTCTGATTCACGAAGAGGTGGTAACTGGTGTGGATTAATAATTAAGGGTCCAACAGGAAAATACCTCAGTGTTCTCATTTAGAGGGCAAGTTATTGGGTGATAACCAAAAAGTTCTTTAGTTTTGCTATGAGATAACCAGCTATGGAAAAAGAAATGTCTAATAAATTTTAATTTAATAAATGTCTCTGTGGTTGAAAGTATGTGTTCTTTCCACACAGATACCAGAGCTTGGTAAGTAGAAATATCTCCTAGATTTTCCCCAGATTGTTTTGCAAGTGTCTTGAATATGTTTTTCTTTGAAGTGTATTGCTCCTCCACCCTCATCCTTACTATCACCAATGCAGTTATTAGTTTGTAAAGTATAACACAAGGCTCATACCTTGTAGGATACCAGGCTGATTGGGTTTCTCCCACTCTTCATCTCTCGCAGCCTCTAAATGTGTCAGTTTAACCTTCACCAAACACATTCCTTTTTTAAGGACCTGAGGAATCTTGTTGGAGCAGTTCTGTGCCTAGGTTTCAAGAACATACCGATTAAGTAGAAGTATTAGCATTTGTCAGGACTAGCCCATAACATTGTGTTTTCTCTAAGATGTTCTGAGGCCAGTTTCCCTTTTATGGTGGGTAAATATGTGAACATTTTTATGATGGTAGCATTGACTCACCTTTTATTAGGAGGTTAGAGAAGTCTTTTTGTGCATTTATATTTGCAGTACCATAAGACATTCAAAAGGAATTTACCGGAAGACTCCTTATCTACATCAATTGTGTTTTTTCATAATTGAAAAATTACACTTTAATTGGAGGATGACTCTTTAGTAGAAGTTTCTGCCACATGGTACTCATATAAAAATAACAGATATTTGGTGGACTTTTGCTTCTTTTGTTTTTAAAGAAAAATTAAGAAGTTGGAGGGGGGATAAGACTGTGACAAATGTAAAAGTACTCATAATATTGAATAGATTCATGGACTAGGACACACCAGTAACATGGACAGTCAGAAATCTGATTTGATCAGGGACAAATTTTGTTAAAACTTTAAAGTTTCATTGCAATTTTTTTTTCCAGCACTGAAGGAAACTCCTTTGTAGTTAGTGTTGGCTATTGGCATTGGCCTGAAGTTTCAAACAACAAGATTACCACACAACAGAATTTTTAAAATTTCTATACATCTTGGTTTGGTAATTGCATTTTATTTCACCTTTAGAAAGATATGTTTAAATCATAAGCAATGACAATATTCGTGTACACTTTGCTTGGTGAAAGGTGGAGGTGCTCACTGACCCTTATGTACCCCAAACATGTTCCAAATTTGACAAAAGATCAAACTCCTTGTTCACAACTTTGACGCCTCTACCCACCTCTCCTCTGCTCCCAAGGAACCATTGATGTGGATTCAAGGGGGAGGACATTTATTAGGCTATGGTGCCAAGGCTGCCTGCCACCTGTTAGGATTCTCTTATTTTTTCCACATGGCATGTGTGGTCAGATCAGCCTAAAGCTGTCCCTACTTGGAAGACAGCCTCCTTAGGAAAGGCTGGATTAGGCGGATTCAGTTATCTGCTTTGCGTCTTCAGGAAAATCTTTTCCTTTTGATTTGTGTTCTTGTACAATTCTGTGTGTTTTTCTTGACAGGGGAATGGTAAACTGAAGAGCTGAGATAAGGGCGTGGACGTATAGGATAGAAGGCATAGAAGCTGTTCAACCTGTTTTTGTTCTTGGGTTAGGCAGTGGTGTGCTGGTAAATGTTTTAACAACCAGCTCTCTGGAAAACAAATGTATATACATACATAATCAAATGTAAGTCTATTAGAAATTCTACTGATATACAAAAAATAATTTATACAATTTGCAAATTTAATGGAATATGCAATACTATTAAACAGTATCTTATAAATACAGTAAGAATTCAAAATATACAATTCACACACAATAGAATGTACAATACTCTATTGTAAATTTTTTATAGCTCACCAATTCTCAAAGAATGCTTTCATTGATTTTATGGAAGCCTTGTATCTGTAGCCAAGCTATGATTGCAGTTGATGAATAAGTCTGGTTCCTGACGTGAATGTTGATGTTTTTCTTTACATGAAAGAGTAAGATGATAGTTAAAACAACAAAGATGTCATATTTTGGAATTTCACTTGTTTGTTAATGAAGAGAGTAGCATCCTTTGTAAAATCAGACAATTTTCAAATATTTAAAGAACATTTCCTCAAATTTTGTGCTATTCCCAATGTACCAGCTACAGGCATGACATATTTTAAAGTTTAATCTGCATTATTTATATTTTTCCATCACTTTAAGGCTATAGACAACAATAAATCAAGCCCCAGTTTTTTAGCATTTGCTGATTTCCATGATATAAATGTTCTGATCTCAAGCTACCAATGTGTTGTCACTGAACATGGAGTTGGGAAGAGATGCATGGCCATGCACCATTATATAGCATTTCCCACCAGTGCATATACAACAGATGTAAAAACCTCAAGAACATAGATAATAGTAAAATGTAGTAAGTGATTAGGACATGATGAGCTTTGCATATTAGCTTTGTTTTTGATATAATTTATTTAATAGTAAGCTTATATAATCTAACTTTTGATAAGAGTTTGCAACATTCCTGAAAATTCAACAGTCAGCTTTTGTGAGCTGGTACAAGCCAGTTTCAGCACACTACTGGCCTTACACCTTCCAGCTCAGATTAGTGGTCCCTTAATGCCAGTGGTGATGGGGGCAGGAGAAGACATACCAATATGCCATGCTTTTTAAAATACAGAATCCTGGCCCCCACCCCTGGACATAAGTCTGAGATGAGACTTGAAACTGCAGTTCGAACAAAACCAAACCTCCCCGGGTGACACTGATGTGCGACTACATTTAAGAACTGTCCCTCTGGCAAGAGTGCTTATAGTTCAAGCCAGCTCACCAGGATCCATCACCTCAGAGTCTGAGTCAGGAGTCCCGTTAACAGTACGTCTTTCTTTGCCTGGCCTTGCTCTCTGCTCATATATTGTTTCCCTTTGGAACCTCAGCGGGGAGAGAAGAGAATGGGGTCTGAGGAGAACGAGTTCTCTTTTTTGAGATTCTGGGGCTCAGCCACTTTTTCTTCCCCTGTTAACATGGGGTATCTTGGCTAGCACCACTACGGATCCTACGGAAGTAGAATCTACCCCGCTTTCTCAGTTCCTGACCAGAAATTAGACTCTTAAAAGATACTCAAAAAGCAGAACTAGATATGAAAGGCTGTGGGCTAATTAGTTGGAACCATGAGATCTTTGGCTGGCTACTGACTCATGGGGAAGTTCTGTCTCAGTAGCCCCCATTTTCATGTCTTTGTTTAGTAAAGCTTAACAGCAAAGCGTGATTGGCTCTTGTGTTGGCGTGGAGCCTGCTCAACAAATGTAAAACAATGGTGGCCTCCATCATTTTTTTGAAATTAATTCATGAAAACCTGAAATTAGAACACATGAAGTAGGGAATGATGTCATTGTTTCAGAAGGGCTTTTGCTTTATGAAAAGGAGAAAGTCACCTAGAAAATACCCTTCAGATAATTTTAAACGGTGCTTACAAAATCCTCACTAATGTATATATTTGTGGAAATACTATAGCATTAAGCATACTGAACCTATGTTCATTGTACAGTGTCCAGAACCTGTCTTCTTATAGCTGGGAAATAGAAAATATGGTCCAATTGGGGTGGGGTGGGGGTAAGGGGGAGAATAGGGGAATTACATACTAGCATAAGTGTTTCTTTGGAGACAGTCACAGCACCAAAACCTTCTTCTTTGCTAGGCTGAGAGTTATTTGCAGGCAACGAGACTGAGCCAGCAATTTTGAAACTGCTTTTGTCCCTGTAACACATCCTGGCCAATGAAATTACTAATGAAAATTAAGGAACCTTAGCTTGAGTGAAAGTTTTAAACTTTTAAATTCTTGAAAAATCCATCATAAAACATATATGAGGGAAAACATTATGGGTTGTGGAGCACGGAGGCCAGTGCATGAAGTCAGATAAACCTAAAGTTGCATGTACTCATAAAATTCTGTTATTTATTAATTCACTTTACCCAAAACTTCTCATGGACAATTTAAAAAGCCAGTGTCCAGGGGTGGGGGGGTGATCTGTCCGGGATCATTAGGAGTCAAATTGTTTTCCTCATCAGTTCCCAAGTCCTCTGGTGAGCCTTAAGTACATTAGTGCACATGAGCTATGCTACAGATAGAAGCGAAAACAGATGAGTAGGGCATTACTTTTTTTTTAAGTAATGACATTTCTATCTAAAAGCTTCCTTAAGATCTGTGAATGCATAATTTCAAAGGGAGAATGTCTAACCTGATATGACAGGCAGGCTGCTCTTGGGCATGGAGAACAGAGATTGGAAACAAAAGCGAGCAAACCATGTGATTGGTTTGACTGATTTGCTAGTGCCTCACGTTTGTGCTGAGACCATTTACTCTATTTCCTTCTACCTTAGCTGGTCCAACTTGGAAATGTGTAATGTTCTGTGCAGCAATGTGGTCATGGGACAAAGGGAACCAACAGATCTGATCCCTTTCACCACGTTTCCTACCTCTTCCCCTACCCCTCTGTATTTCACATGTCACATGTGGGGCTTGCTGACTTGTGTCTCTGCCTCTGTGCATCCCCTATCTTCCCATCTACAACTGCTCTCTGCCACCTGGATCCCTCATTTCATGACCTTATGCAAAGAGATCTTGTTCCAGGAAGGCTTCCAGGATAATCACTATCCTGTAACCCGCTGCAGACCAGACTATAGAACCAGCACAGCTCTCTCTCAGAGCCTGAGGAAGGTCATTGCTATAAGTCTCTTGGAGAGGTAGACTGATGCCATGAACTGGTGGTAAGTCCTGACTAGTCTCCGCATGCTCTGTATGCTGTCCCTGGGGCCAAGAAGCAATGCCAGGTGTAGCAAATGGGGACACAGAATCTTATCATGAACTTAGCAGGGATATTGTCCTTTCATGATACCATTCTGTATGACAATCCTGCTGTCTCTTTCCTTCCAGTGGCTCCTTTTTAAGATAAAGTTAAAATTTCTTAGCCTAAGGGACAAAGCCCTTCATGATCTGGCCACGACTCTCCAGCTTCTCCCTTAATTATGTCCCTCTGCTGCATCCACATAGATCCATCTGTTTTTTGGATTCCCCCGAAATGACCACTACTTGCCTTTTAAAGTAAAGTTCAGGCAAGCATCACTTCTTGGCTACTTGGATGTATTCTTCTGGGATCTTCCAGGTGGAGTCAAACAGTCCTCTGCATACCTGTAAATGCCTTGTGGCTCTTTCCTTAGAGCCCTTCTTGCTTTGTCTAATCATGACCTTTCTTATTCACCATATTGTGAGCTTCCTAAAAGCAGACCATGTTTTTTTTAACTCTTATCTCCAGCACCCAGGCAGAAGTGCCAGACACGTGGTAATTCCTCAACTAGTGGCTGAATGAATAAATGTCCTATTGCATACCTGGGAATTAAAATTAATGAATATGAAGAGAGGAAAGAAAGAATAAAGATAAGAGATTATCTCTGAGCCCAACTCCTAAAAGACATCAGAATTTTAACACTGTTCAGTGACCCGTGGGAGTGACCCCCGCCTGTGATTGATGAGTGCTGGCAATCTAACAACATGTGACTCAGGTATTCCTAGGAGTAGAAAGCCCTGAGAAAGGGCAAACACACTAGTCAGGAAGAGCTTGAAATAAAAATTATCATTAAACACTGAGGGAGAGCCGCCTTTGATAAGAAGTAATGCCCTAAGAATGCATCAGGATTCAGAACAAATAAATCTAGATAAAGAAGAGATTGTATCAAAAGGAACCTGTTTCGTTAGCTGGAAAGGGAAGAAGGGTGATTCATAGCTCTCCTAGGTTGACAAAGTACAGGAGGTAAATCAATGACATGGTAGCAAAGAACCTACAGCTTCTTATTACAGTGTACTTTTAGCTCAGGAGAAGAAAGGTATTTCCTTCAGTATGATAGCATGTATGCCACATGGCCATTTAGTTGATAAGGTCAAAGAAAGTATCAATATATAGGACTTTTTCCAAGTTGGTGATAGTACCTATCAATGACCACTAGCAGCCTAAAGCTGCAAAGAACAGCATAGTTGTGTTGGTTTCCCCCAAAAGGTAATGTTTAACTTGTGGATGTGCTGGGTTGCATAAGGACAGCTGCAACCAGAGTTATATTGTGTTGTTCCCAGCCCAGCCCCACCCTGCTCCAAAAGGATTAATGATGGAAAAACCCGAAGGGCACAGAAATAAACAACACTCGTTTAACGAAACTGTTCTATAGCAATTAAGCATTGAAAAGAGGCCCAATTCAGGATCTTGGGCTCTCGCACTATGAGCTTAGAATCAAGATAGGATAAATTCTTATCACTACCTTTCTGCAGTGAATTGGCAAGAACTTTCCTGGTAGAGAGTCTTACTGGGTTTGCGGTTCTTACCGGACCTACTTTAAAAATGATCAAGCATGTTGTCTTTTCCTCGGCAAAGATCTTGCTGGACTGGTGTTGGCCTCAGTGAAAGGCACTTGCTTTTGAGGAGGCTAAAGCTAGGAGTCCAGAATAGGGCAGTTAGGACCTCAGTGGCTTTGTTTGGAAGACCCCTGGAGACAGCTTATTTTTCTAAACTAGTCTTGAAAGTAGCTCTCTTTGCCTGGCCTCTTGTGTTCCCTCATCTAATATCATTTGACTGTTTCCCCCAAACCACATCAATGCACTGATAGGTCAGTAGGTGGCAAAGAGATCCCAAGCTGATCAGTTTATTTTTTAATGATTTTAGGTTTTGCTGCCAGAATCATCCTAATTTACACCATTGCCACGAAGTGCTTGTGTTTGTCTATGGTAATGTGTGTGCTAAATAATGCAGGGGAATCCAGCAGGTGGTAGAGAGGGCACCGTCTACCTTTTGTCTTGGCTCTTTGTACATGCTGTTGAGGTAAACTGATTCTCACACTTCCTCTCTCACCTAAGCATGCGAAGAAGAGGGAAGCTGAGTCCTCCAATCTGCCGGTTATCCTGTATCCATGGTTACAAGCACTTACCTTAGAGCCAGACTGCCTGAGTTCCTACCCCCCGCTCCACCACTACTGTGTAACACAGGGCAAGCTGTTCAACCTCTCTGACTTTTACCCCATCTGAAAAATTGGGGTCATCATTATAATACCTTCCTCATAGGGTTCCAGAGAGGATTAAATGAGTTAATATATGTAAAGCACTTGAATGTTAGGTACTATTATTTTTAAGCCCTTCTGGCAGGCACAGATTCTCAGATCTTCAGCCTTGCCATTGCAAAACATAGAATTTATAGCTGAAAGAGATAGGGCTGATTGTCTAGACAGCTTCTCTTTTTTAATAAAGGAGAAAACTTAAATCCAAAGAAAAGACAGGCCTTTCCTAAAGTCAAATGGCTGTTAGGGATAGAGGGAGGAGTGGCATTTGGGCTCTCTGACATCCGAGGCATCTTTTTAGTGGTCCATGGCTCTTGGCCAGTGAGAGGATCAGACTTCCATAGAGTAAACTGGCTATATCTCAGACTAACTAGTCTTGTTTGCTTAGGCTTTCTGAATGGGCATAAAGGGGAGGACTTTATAGTTTAAGAATATAATGCCAGAGTCAATGTGCAAACTCAGGAGTCACAAAGATTTCAGAGGGAAAAATTACAAATAGCCAGTGGCCAGAACTCCCATACTTAGAGGGCCTTGGAACTCTGCTTTGGCAGGAACTGATGGCTGCATAGGTTCCAAGGTGGGCTGCATAGGAGGAGCGGGAAGTGGATTTGCCAGCCGGGGCTTAAAAAAAAAAAGACCTGTGGTCCATATACATATTCAGTTTGGCATCCAGGCAGTAAAATCAGTGTCTTTATCTTATAGTCCTGTCTCACATATTACCTGCACAAAATCCTCACCACCCCTCTCCCAAGATCGTGACTGTCCTTATCAACCAGACAAAGTAGGCATTGTGGCCCTCTTTACTGCCTCTTCTTCCCCCTTCCCCCATTTGTGGCTTCTTGACCACCCTTAATGTCCATTTCAGTGTGACTGAACCTCAGTATAAATATCAGGATGAGGCACAGTGTGAACTGCCATGATAGGAAAAAAAGAATTAAAAATCACCCTTTAAATAAAACTAGTCCACAGGCCCAAGCTGCAAGTGGTTACAAGGGTTACGCTTTGTGTGTGTGTGGGGAGCTGTCAACCTTGCTGGTCAAGTGGTCTCCCAGAGCCAGGGACAAGGGGTTACCCCCAGGACAGGAGGAGAGTTCCTCTCCAAGACTGCAGAGCACAGCATTCCTTTATTTTTGTTGCATCGAGATAGTCTCTTCATCCACCTGCAGGGTGAGGATAACTTACTGTTTATCTCTTGGGTTCTCAGGAACTGGCAGTTACCAGATTTTGTCAGTTAATTTACTTAATTAATTCTTTATGCCTCTCTGAGCCCTGGCAGGTTGGGAAGTAAGTGTAGTGTTTTCTTCCGGAACTGAGCCTGCTGACCTTTTGAAATAGCCTAGGGCAGCCCTGGTGTTGGCTCCTAGGAAGAGGCATGTAGGGTTCCCTCTTTCCCTCTGAGGTTGGGGCAACCTCCAGTGACCTTCTCCCCCTTTCCTTCAAACTAGGATGTTGCAGATGAAGGTGAAGCTGGTATGATAATGATTAGCCTGAGAAAGCCCAGCAGGATGTGAGTAAATTAAAGAATTGGGTTTTTTTCCTTTGGGTTTTTAGGCAGGGGGAACCTACCTACTATCAAAACTAAATAAAAAGTACCAACATGAATGAATGTAGGGGCAAGTCCAAAGCCAAGATACCATTTTTGCTCTAAGTAAATCCACAAAGGGAATTTCCTCCCTTTAAAAAAAAAAAAGAGCAAACTATTAGAAACTACTGCTTTCACCATTCTCTCTATGCCTAATTTTCCACTTTCTTGTGGGGTGGGGTGGGGTAGGATGGGGGGGGGGGCTCTTGGAAGCTAATCAAGGAGAATACTGTCGTTGGGTTAGATGGTTGGGGAAACTAATGACCATATATTTGGAGCCTTTATTGAAGGGGAAAGCAACTTGCTGCAGTTGACATGGGCCAAGGCGCTTGAATACAAGGCCAAGGTGACAAAATAAGGGTGAGGCTGCAGTGAGGGAGTACACCACTATGTTACTAACGAGTCTGGTGGCCCTGATTTCTTAGAGGGAGAGGGCGTCTAGCTTTGGAGTTGCCTGCCTCAAGCATTAGGAAACATTTTGCCTGCTGACTCTGTCCAGAGAGATAGAACTGGCTAAATATCTCAGTAGCCCAAATTCTAGGTCCCTGTTTGTTGAAAGAAGTCAGCCAGCATTCTGACCCTACTCAGGCTCCTAATTACTTTGAATTAGGTGGCCTGGAAAGCCCCAGAGATTTCACGTCTGATATCTGGAAGTCAGTTGAAAGAGAAACTGAGCAACAGGATCCCCAAAGAAAATATAAAAGTCAGCACCTTCTAGCAGTGGGTTCTTGGTCTCTGGAGTTTGTGTCTACATGTGGCCAGCGCCATGAGGAGTCATGCCTCTTGGTTTGGGGAAGGGCACATGGCATCGTCTCACACTGGGCAGTATAACTTTTACTTTCTCTCTAAGGTTTGCCTGCCTGAGAGAGATGTTGCTTCCTTTATTGTTGTTGCTTTGAATCACAGTTGTCTTTTATTTTGCTCTTGCCATGGAAACTGTAATAAATAAAGAGAAGCGTGATTTCTTAATGTTCTCCATCTTCAGATGCACTTTTCTGCCTGATTGCATCAGAGCATGCAGCTCATGGGAATAAAGAAGAAAGGGGAGAGGGAAGGTGAGTATTGGCAGGACTAGGTAATACATTCATGTCTGGAAAGCAGTGTACTCTTAGGCCAGTTCCTGACATTTGGTGTGGTTTTGTCTGCAAAAGGATACGGTGCATGCATTGTACAATTAAAAAAAATTTTTTTTTAATTGAGTTAAATCCAATTTTTTTTTGTATTTTGGCTATCCTTCACGTAACTTTCTTTAGGGGGGTGGTTTTCAATTACTTCAGTGTGGTGTCGCACAGACTCATTCCAGTGGAATCCAGTTAGATGGTCCAAATGCTTTTGTTCCAGAGGTAGACATGTGTTTTGATTTACATTGTGCTTGGATGGACCATGTGTATGCTTCATTCCTATGGAAGACATAATTTGCAACAGAAAACTCAGAATAGCAGCATCCTGCTTGCAAAGCTATTGAAGGAAAAAAAAAAGAAAAAGGACTTTCCGATTAATTCCAAAATCTAATACTGCTCTTCAGATAGGTACCATTTCAAGTAGTTAACCCAGTGTGATTCTCAATTCTGGGTCTACAACAACCTCACTTGAGTGCAACATTAATCCCGCCCACTCTTATTCTACCCAACCCCATCACTCCCAGTTCCAGAAAGTCCCAGTCTGTCTTGGGTGGGGGCCTTGGGATAGATAGGTAGGTAGGTAGGTAGGTAGGTAGATAGATAGATAGATAGATAGATAGATAGATAGATAGACAGATAGATAGGCTGATTGATTTTATTAAACACAAGTGAGTTTGAGCCTCAGCCATGGTTGAGAAACTGAGTTTAAAAATGTGTTTTTTTAAAAAGGCAATTTGCTTTAATGACAAATAATAGGTAAACCTAAGGATACAAAAAGAAGGAGATGCTTACAGAAATAAAGACAGCCAAATAATGTCTGTGGTCACAAGTCATCTTGTTTTATAACCAACTGCTCCCTTATCTCGTGGGGTAATTTGACTTTACATAAAGGTAAGTGCTGTAAAACTATAAAATTCCATTATGTTTTTGAAATCAAAAGCATGGGAAAAAGTCACCTCCAGCCATTAAAAAAAAAGACTGCCGTTTCACTGGGCTAAATCTGGCCTCACATACCAAGGTGACATGTATTAGTCTACAAATAAGGAGTGGTTAATTATCTGGATAGTGGTTGGCTGGTTCCTGGTAAATACAGTTTCAGTTGGATATGGACCCAAGCTTTATAAGGATTGTTCGGTACATACAACAGATAACCTGATAACAACTACTTACCGTGTGCTGGGTACTCTTCTAAGGCTTTACGTACATCACCTCCCAACATCTCTACAAAGTCGGCCTTGTTATTCCTACTTTACGAATGAGAGACTAGGTACAGACACTTGTCCACATCCTCTCGGCTAGTTGGCAGGGATTGGAACTTGGATCTGTATGGCCCCAAAGCCGTGCTGCAACCACCACACCACTTTGTCTCACCCCCTGCCCTGTGGAGTGGACCACAGTGGAACAATAAAGACCATGGAGCTGACGGCTATGCAACCACTTCAGAGAGATATGTCAGAGATTTACACACAAAGATGTGTTCTTAAGACATGTTATAGCAAAAAGCCAAATAGTCTTGTAAATGTGGCAGTGATGACTGAAGGGTTTTATTAAAAATATATTAAGTATGTACAGTGAAGTGTTAACCTCTGTTAAATCTGGGTGGTTTTATTTACCTCTCTATTTTTCTGTATGTTTGAAATATTTCATGGCTAATCATTCTTGGGCAAAAGGAAATGGAAGAAAGCTGATAAGCTCTTCTGCCTTGAGTTATTCAGGTAGTTTTGCATAAACTGGAGGGCAGATAATTGCTGATATGACCTCAAAAGAGATAAGGAAGAGAAAAGAATGTTTGCTAATTAGCTACCAAGAAAAGAGAAATGTTAGAAATAATTAAATCACCTGGTTCTGTGTACTCCTCCAAAGTATTCTCCCTGTATGCCTCTTCTGACCTAATAACTAAGAGCAATCAGCCAACAATACACTCCGGGAGAAAAGAGATCTTGTTAAGCTTTGAGTATCATGCCAGTGATGCGTGTATTTTTTTCACAAATTATATTAGTGCTCATGAACTGGAATTGCTCCACTTTAAACACTCAAAATTATGAGAGCAGCTGTCCCTAGTGGTTGCCTGGTGTTTGGAGTGAACCTCAAAGGCGATCCTTGGCTAGGAAAGACTCTTCCAGATTCCAGCAGCTTTTGTTAAAAGCAAGGCATATCTTATTTATGCTTCCTTCCAAGTTCAATGTAACATGGATGGTTGTGCTTTGATTTTTTTCTTTTGGTTCATGGAAGTAATAAATGAAGTTTAATTTTCTAATCTTGCCCTTCAGAGCAGCTGACACATCTCAGCCAATGTTTGTTGTACGTGCAAAATATAAAGAAGGAGTAGCCGCTTCTCAGTGTATTTGGCTGTGGGGCATTAATATGCATGTCTTGTTAGTGGGAGCTGTTGATTTTAAGAAAGCTACTTATATAAATAAGCTACGACAGAGGGAGTTCATCCAAGTTTTAATGAGACATCTCAACTCTCCCTCTGCTAAATTAATACATCTGCTTTGAGATTTTAATCTCTAGGAAAAGTGGCAACAGAAAGAGCAGTTGAAGAAACCCTTCTTGTACACATTCAAGATATTAATTTTTACGAAATCAAAGTTTTACTATAATTCCACTTTGTCTAAAAAAAAGTGTATAAATGCAATTAAGGCTAGAAGAATATACAAACCAGAATGTTCATAGTGACTAATTTTCTCTTGAAGGTGATATTTTAGATGATTTTTGATTTTACTTTTCTGTGTTTTCAAATTTCTCTGTAACAAGCCTATATAACTAGTTTAAAAGGAGAAAAAATACAGAAATGTTTAAGGGTCAAGAGAAAAAGAAATATAAATATGCCCCTACATGCAACAGCTAGACCATTTCTAGTGCTGGAATGTCTCAGGCTTCATTGCTCCCTTTGCAAATGAAGAACACAATGCACCTGTGACAATAGCTACTGCGATGGCCAAGAGTGACTTCTGGCTGTCCTGCAGCTTCTGCAATGGAAAGAGTCTACACAAATCCTCCTCCCCAAGGAAGGCTTTGAGAAGTGGAAGCTTCAGGAGGAACAGGCAGAAGAGATGTATATATATATTTATATATGTGCTACACACACAGAGGTAACAAAAACTTGATTTACCATAAGATATTCATTTACAAAATGAAAAGATATCACAGGTTCTTATCTGCCCACACTGGTCCTGCCACTGTACTTGTAGTCACAGTAATATTACCTATAATTATACTGATGTCTACACATATTCAAAAACAATATTAACAATGAGAGTTGTTATCTGTGGGTACAGATAGGATTGAACAGAAAAGAGTGGCCCTTTCTACCCTCTTGACCACCGCACACACGTAGGCTGTTTTCCCCCCATTTTGTTATGAACATTTTCAAACAAACAGTACAGTTGAAATAATTTCCTAGTGAACACTCTGTATCCACCACCTAGGTTCTACCATTAACCTTTTTTGTTATGCTTAGTTTATCCCATGTATATCTATTCTTCTCTCCATCCATCAATCCATCTTATTTTGTAAATTACAAATGTCAATCCATATCACCCTAAATATTACATCATGCATATTTTTAACTTGTTACTTTGAGATAAAATTTATAATACAATGAAATGCACAAATCTTATGTGGGCATTCACTGAGATTTGACAAATGCATACAGCCGTTTAATCCAAACCTACCAGGCTATAGTATATTACCATCACCCCAGAAAGTTTCCTCATGCCTCTTCCCAATCACCCCTGTCCTCACTCCCCAGGGGCAACAAATGCTATCATCTTTTTTCTACCATAGGTTAGTTTTGCCTTTTGCAGAATTTTATGCAAGTGGGATCATGCTTCCACTCAGCATAACTAACGCTCTTACTAATGAGCTCAGATAGAAGAGTGTAGGGACAATTTACTTCCTTCTGGTCTCCAGTGTGTTGAGACACTCATTTGCTGCTGCTGCCACCCCGGCTGGCCACTTGATGTAGCAGCTAGTTGTGGGTCTTGCCACAGTCTGTGAAATTGATGATAATGCCAGGCCACCATTCACTGGGATCAGAGGAAAATGGAAATCCTAAGTTAGGCATTTATGGAATGCGTGCAGGAAACAGACACTGCCCAATCCTACTGGAGAGTACATAGGGAGGAGTCAAAATAGTCTGGTGCAGTGGTTTTTGTCATTAATCAGGTAGTGCAAATCTGCAACTCTCTTATTGTTTGATAATACTTTTATTTTGCAATAAATCTTCTGGGCAACAATGAGCCGATTTTTTTTTTTAACATCTTTATTGGAGTATAATTGCTTTACAATGGTGTGTTAGTTTCTGCTTTATAACAAAGTGAATCAGCTATACATATACATATATTCCCGTATCTCCTCACTCTTGCGTCTCCCTCCCACCCTCCCTATCCCACCCCTCCAGGTGGTCACAAAGCACCGAACTGATTTCCCTGTGCTATGCGGCTGCTTCCCACTAGCTATCTATAACTAAACTAAAAGTATACATTTAGTGAACAATTAAATACTAAGCTTCTGTATCTCAAGACAAATGATGATGAAAGTGTAACGTGCACAAAATATGTTTGGCATTTACTATCAAATCCCTCACTACCAAGGGTAAGATCCCTTTTAATTAGGGTGTCATAGCCATATCACCAACCACTTGAAAACCAGAAGGCACAAATCTGCTGCAGAAGAAGCATCAGCATCTGCCTAATCCTAAGTGGATAGCTAAAGAATGTGCCCATAGATAATGACTGCAGCTACAGAATGTACATTTACAAATCACTTTAAGAAGCGTAGCATTTTCACTTAGATCAATGGAATATTTTCCTAAATTAATTTTACTTGTTTTCACTTTCAGGTTTCTTGTGCACATTTGAAAAGTGAAGTATTGGGCAACTGAGAAGGGAAAAAATGGAGAACATTGCAAACAGTTAAATAATTCCAGTTTTACCACTGTCACTTGATACTTCAGATAGAAAATCAGTTTAGTTATTTTCTGATATCGGATTTCTTTTTAAAATCCAATTCATGGAGTCCAAGGAAAGCTTTGGAAGTTCATCCTGTCCAAGGTGAAACACTTGAGGATTTTTTGAAAGTTACTATAAATTCAATTAAAATGCTTAACAACGATGATAAACTTATTTGCTTTTCCATTAATAATATAAAAGCAAATTTTGGTGAAGCATAGCCATATAGTAAAAACTGTTCTTACTGAATGAAAACAGCCTGTGGAGCCAAATTGTACTCAAAATTGGTTGGGTGAACACATAAGCCATAATTTTGTACAAACAAGTCACAGTATTTTACTAATTAAAAAAAAAGCTGTAATTGTCAAACTTTATGCACACACGTACACACACACAACTAAACTACCAAACTTTTTGTGACAAGGTTAATGTTGAAATTTAAAAAACTCCAAAACGTTGGCATAGTAATATGAGCTTTATCTCCTTGCTGCTCATAATCAATCAGATTTAAAACATTTTTAAGTCTTTGAATTTTTATTTTATAAATCTACCTAAGTGTCCTATAATGTATTGAATTTTTGTTTATTTATTTAAAAATGAGCTCTCTAAAATTTGATTGAACTTAATATAAAATCAGTTGGAAATCTTTAAAGTATGCAATAAATGGAAAGCTCCCAAAGTGCAACTTTTGAAACTTTTGGAGAACTGCCATGAATAAAAGCAAAGCTTGCAAACAAGAAGATCCTGAAATATTTTCTTATTAAAGCAAAGATGGAACTAAACAAATAAAATAATGATCACTCAAACAGTATATGAGATTTGATTTGGAATATTGGTAATTGAGTTTGGAATGTCTCAACATGTAGGAAGAATAATTTGATGGGGCTTCTATTTTTTTATTAGATAAATTGGTATTCTGTGCCAGAATGAAGTAAAAGTAAAACAAACCTATGATTTTTCACCATTTAAATCTGATGAAGCATTAAAAATAATAAATACAGGCAATCTTTACAGTAAATTTTGTCTTTAAAAATATTTGTCAAAAAAAGTTACTCCAAATGGAAGCTGAAAGATAGTATCTGAAATATTTAGGCTGAAATATTTAGTTCTTTCAATATAGAAAAATATTTTTGAGAATATCCTTCATCCTGCAAAAATCACCTTGCTCTTACCAGCATCTATAAGTTATTTTCTGAATTAAAAATATTTTTTTACTACAAATGACTCAGCTGAATATGTCAAGAATTTCAAATTAACCATAAATTACAATTTGAAGATCTCAGAAATTTTATGAAAAAAATCCACACAAAATAGAAATATACTGAAGGGACTTCCCTGGTGGTTCAGTGGTTAAGAAGCCACCTTCCAATGCAGGGGACACAGGTTCAATCCCTGGTCAGCGAACTAAGATCCCACATGCCGCAGGGCAACTACTGAGCCCACGTACCACAACTAGAGAGCCCACGTGCCGCAACTACAGAGCCCGTGCACTCTGGAGCCTGCACGCCACATCTAGAGAGAAACCCGAGAAGCCCACGCACCACAATGAAGAGCCCGCACGCCGCAAGGGAAGATCCTGACTAAGACCTGAAGCAGCCAAAAATAAATAAATAAATAAATAAATAAATATTTTTAGAAAGAAATATACTGAAAAAAGTTCTTCGGAAAAATACCAGTGACACCGTTTTAGAGTTTAAAATGGCTAAGAACGAATAAGCAGAGCACAGAAGATGTTTAGGGCAGTGAAAATACTCTGCCTGATACTATGATGGTGGATACATGTCATTACACATTTGTCCAAACTCATTGAACGTACGCCTCCAAGAATGGACCCTAATATAAACTATAGACTCTGGGAGGTAACGATGTGTCAATGCAATAAATGTACCACTCTGGTGGGAGATGTTGATAATGGGAGATGTGTGCATGTGGCAGGGGGCAGGAGGTATAAGGGCAGTCTCTACACCTTCTGCTCAGTTTTGCTGTGAATATTACTCAGCCATAAAAAAGAATGAAATTTTGCCATCTGTAGCAACATGGATGGACCTGGAGGGTATTATGCTTAGTGAAATAAGTCAGACAGAGAAAGACAAATACTCTGTATTTTCACTTATATGTGAAATCTAAAAAGTAAAACGAACGAATGAATATAACAAAACAGAAACACTCATAGATAGAGAACAAACTAGTGGTTACCTGAGGGGAGAGGAGTTGGGGGGAGGGGCAAGACAGAGGAAGGGGGTCAAGAGGTACAAACTTCTAGGTATAAAATATTAATAAATAAAATACAAAGATATAATGTGCAGCACAGTGAATATAACCAATATTTTATAATAATTTTAAATGGAGTATAAGCTATAAAAATATCAAATCACTATGTTTTACTCCTGAGAATAATATAAATCAACTATACTTCAATAAAAAAATATATATTTTAAAGGATAAAAATCACTAAGAAACTGATTGAAGAACAAGGATATGTACCAAGAATAACTATTCTAATTATTATTTTTAATGGTCATATAATCAATATTTAGACATTTAAAGTTTTTGCATAAATATACATGGATACATGTTACTTTCAGTTTATTAGAAATAATTTTTGAAAATATTTTTGAACAGTTGTCCTATCAATATAACAAAACTTTTCTCAGTCAATAAATATTTCAAAAATATGTAACAAATTATTTTAGCACTCCTTTCTCCTCTCTAAAGTGTGTTGTCATCCTACTTTTGAGGGCAGTTAAAAGAATGTTATGCATTCTGAAAGCAGTCCTAAAAAGGGAGTCACAGTAATGTTTTCAGCAAAGGCAATGGGATAACCACGGCACTTCTGAAGGAAGACACTTGATGAAGGACAATAGTCATGTAGAATACCCAGCATAAAAAAAGAAAAGGTCGGTTGCATTGACTCTGTTCTCTTGTCTGAAAAGAAAAGTTTGTCTTAAAGTAGATCCTACAAACCAGAGTGTGGGAATCACCTGGAATGCTTTAAACAAACACTGAACCCAAATCTCCATGAGTGATGGAGAAAATGCAGAAAGCCGCATTTTCAAAGGCTCCCAGGAGATGCTGAACCAGCTGCCTACTCAATAGTATGCATATACATATGTATATGATATATGTGTGTGTGCATGCACACAGATGTGTGTGTGTGTGTGTGTGTGTATATTTAACGGATATACTCCAAAAAGTTAGCCATAGTTACCTTTGGGTGGCAAACTATGGGTGATTTTTTAATGTATTTTCTCATTTTTGTTTGCCCATATTTTTTGAATTTTCTACAAGGAACATCTATTTCCTGTGCCATGTTGTAAATTTTCAAAGATGTTCTTTATTAAATGCTTTTTAATAAAAGCAAACAAAATTTTTCCATATGTGTATAAATACTTTATTTTGACCTTTTAGTTTAATCTCTGCCTCTTGAATTACTTTTCTGTGGAGAATACTTGGATAATTTTTCAAGTGATGGTAAGATACACATAACATAAAATTTACCATTTTAACCATTTTTAAGCGTACTGTTCCGTGGTATTAAGTACATTCTCATTGTTGTGCAACCATCACCACCATCCATCTTCAGAACTCTTCATTGTGCAAAACTGAAACTCTGTACTGATTGAACAACTCCATATTCTCCCCTTCCTCCAGCCCTTTGCAACAATTATTCTGCTTTATGTCTCAATACATTCTGAGTACTCGAAGTATCTCATATAAGTGGAATCATACAGTATTTGTTCTTTTGTGACTGTATGATTATTTCACTTAGCATAATGTCCTCAAGGTTCATCCATGTTGTAGCATGTGTCAGAATTTCCTTCCTTGTTAAGACTGAATAATATTCTATTGGATGTATATACCACATTTTCATTATCAATTCATTCATCCATAGACACATTGCTTCCATCTTTTGACTGTAGATAATAATGTTGCTATGAACATAGGGATACAAATATCTCCTTGAGTCTCTGCTTTCAATTGTTTTAGGTATATACCCAGAAGTGAAATTGCTAGATCATATGGTAATTCTGTTTTTAACTTTTTGAGGAACTGCCATGTCAGCTTCCATAGTGACTGCACCATTTTACATTCCCACCAACAGCACACAGGGTTGCAATGTCTCCACGTCCTTGCCAACAGTTGCTATTTTCTATTTTGTTTTGTTTTTGTAGTAGCATCCTAATGGATGTGAAGTGGTATCTCATTGTGGTTTTGATTTGCATTTCCCCAATGATTAGTGATTTTGAGCATCTTTTGATGTACTTGTTGGCAGTTTTTATATCTTCTTTAGAGAAATGTCTATTCAAGTCCTCTGCCTATTCTTTTAATTGGGTTGTTTGTCTCTTTGTTATTGAATCATGGACATTTTTTGTATATTCTGCATCTTAACGCCTTATCAGATATATGACTTGCAAATATTGTCTCCCATTCAGTGGGTTGCCTTCTCACTCTGTTGATTGTGTCCTTTGAGGCACAGAAGTTTTAAATTTGGATGTAGTCCAATTTATTTATGTTTTCCTTAGTTGTCTGTGCCTTTAATGTTATATCTAAGAGATCATTGCCAAATCCAATGTCAGGAAGCTTTTCTTCTATGTTTTGTTCTAAGAGTTTTACAGTTTGCTCTTATATTTAGGTATTTCATCCATTTTGAGTTACTTTTTTGCAGGTGGTGTAAGATAAGGTCCAACTTCATTGTTTTGCATGTGGAAATCCAGTTTTCCCAGCATCATGGATTGAAACCACTGTCCTTCTTCCCCTATATGGTCTGGGTACCCTTGTCAAAAATCATTTGAGGGCTTCCCTGCTGGTGCAGTGGTTGAGAGTCTGCCTGCCAATGCAGGGGACATAGGTTCGAGCCCTGGTCTGGGAAGATCCCACATGCCGCGGAGCAGCTAGGCCCGTGAGCCACAACTACTGAGCCTGCGCATCTGGAGCCTGTGCTCCGCAATAGGAGAGGCCACGATGGTGAGAGGCCCGCGCACCGTGATGAAGAGTGGCCCCCACTTGCCGCAACTAGAGAAAGCCCTCGCACAGAAATGAAGACCCAACACAGCCATAAATAAATAAATTAATTTAAAAAAAAATCATTTGACCATATGTGTGAGTGTTTCTGGGCTCTCTATTCTATTAAACTAGTCAAATGTCTGTCTGTATGCCTGAACCACACTATTGATCACTGAGTTTGAAATCAGGAATTGTGAGGCCTCCAGCATTGTTCTTTTTCAAGTTTGTTTCGGCTCTCCAGGGTCCTTTGAGATTCCATATGAATTTTAAGATGGATTTTTCTATTTCTGGAAAATACATCATTGGGATTTTGAGAGCGATTGCATTGCATCTATAGATCACTTTGGATAGTATTTACATCTTAACAATATTAAGTCTTCTAATCTGTGAACACTGAATGTCTTTCCACTTTTTGGTGTTTTTTTATTTCTTTCAGCAACATTTTGTAATTTTCAGTGTATAAATCTCTTGCCTCCTTGGTTAAGTTTATTCCTAAGTATTTTATTCTTTTTGATGCTATTGTAAGTGGAATTATTTTCATTTCCTTTGAAATTCCTTTTTAGTTTATAGAAATGAAACTGATTTTTGTGAGTGATTTGGGGGTATTTTTCCCCTTTTTTTGGAGTTGGAAATGTTCTATATTTTGATGTGAGTGGATTATACTGAAGTATACTTATATAAAAATTCACCAATCTGGACAGCTAAGATTTTTGTGCTTTACTACATGTAAATTAATCCTCAAAAAAGTAAAAAGTTATGAACTATTCCAAGCATCAAAAAAAGTGTGAAAGATCATCCTTTTACAGAACACTTTAAAAATAACAACTGAGTCAGTTGAAGTCTTAGGTATAGACAGGTTCTTTCCCACTCCATCCCATCCCAGGTAACCACCAATCTGAAACTGCTGAGTATTATTCTCTTCATGGTTATTTTAATGGAAAGTTCACATTATGGGTTCTCCACCCAAACCTAGAAGTCCTTATTACTTCTTGTATTTGAAATTTTAAGGTCAATTATTAAGTTCAGTGATGAAAGTTATCAGAAGAATACTTTTCCTGAAAATTATTTTTTCTTAGGAAAAAAAAAAGGAAAATCAAAACCCTCTCAGCATAGCCTCAAATGCTGTACAGTCAAGTCACCCTGCAGATGGGGATGGGCTGTTGGTCATTCTCTGGGTCAGCAGGATTGTTACTTGGACCATTCTCTCCTCAGCCTCTTGCTCCAAGTCACCCTTATACTGGCACAAAGCCTCTCTGACCTCTATGTTTTGGCAGCATGTTCTGCAATGGGATCTCAGATGTGTCAAGATCATGATTTGTTTTAAATCACTGTTTCCCACTTAATTTTTTCCTGCTTGTTGTTCTTCTTCCACTCATTTCTTTTATTTGACATTTTTCTTGTTTCCTGAGGCAGGCTTGCATCACTATAAACTTCCCTTTTAGAACTTTTCTTGTGCCCCACAGATTTTGTATCATTGTGTTTTTATTTTCATTTGTCTCCAGGTATTTTTTTATTTCACCTTTGATTTATTCAGTGACCCATTGATTGTTTGTAGCATTTTGTTTAGCTTCTATGTGTTTGTGTTTTTGAAGTTTTTTTCCTGTAGTTGATTTTTAGTCTCATAGTTTTTGTGGTGAGAAAAGATGCTTGATATGATTTCAATTTTCTTAAATTTACTGAGGCTTGTTTTGTGTCCTAGCACGTGATCTATCCTGGAGAATGTTCCATGTGCACTTGAAAAGAATGTGTTTTCTGCTGCTTTGGGATGGAATGTTCTATATGTATCTATTAAGTTCATCTGCTCTAATGTGTTGTTTAAGGCCAGGGTTGCCTTATTACTTTTATGTCTGGATGATCTGTCCATTGATATAAGTGGGGTGTTAAAGTCCCTTATTATATTGTGTTACTGTCAGTTTCTCCTTTTATGTCTGTAAATATTTGCTTTATGTATTTAGAAGTTTCTATGTTGGGTGCATATATATTTACAATTGTTATTTCTTCTTCTTGGATTGATCCCTTGATAATTATGTAATGTCCTTCTTTGTCTCTTGTTACAGTCTTTGTTTTAAAGTCTACTTTGTCTGAGATAAGTATTGCTATCCCATCTTTATTTTTGTTTCCATTTGCATGGAATACCTTTTTCCATCCCCTTCCTCACTTTCAGTCTTTGTGTGTCTTTAGATCTGAAGTGACTCTCTTGCAGACAACATATAGATGGATCTTGTTTTTGTATCCATTCAGCCACTCTATGCCTTTTTATGGTAGCAGTTAGTTCATTTACATTTAAAGTTATCATTGATAGATATATACTTCTTGCCATTTTGTTATTTGTTTTCGGGTGGTTTTTGTAGTTCTTTTCCGTTTCTTCTTCTTTTGCTCTCTTCCCTTTAGATTTGATTACTATCTTTAGCTTTATGTTTGGATTCCTTTCTCTTTTTTGTCTGTGTATCTATTATAGATTTTTGGTTTGTGTTACCATGAGGTGTGTGTGTGTGTGTGTGTGTGTGTTTTAAGTTGCTGATCTCTTAAGTTTGAACACATTTTAACAACCTTGCATTTTCACTCTCCTCACCCCCACATTTAATGTTTTTGATATCATATTTTACATATTTTGTGTGTGTGTATCCCTTCACTACTTATTGTGGATATAGATGATTTTACTACTTTTGCCTTTTAACCTGCCTACTAGCTTTATAAGTGGTTTGTCTACTACCTTTACTGTATATTTGCCTTTACCAATGAGTTTTTTCCTTTTGTAATTTTTATATATCTAGTTGTGGCTTTTTGTTTTCTTCTTAGAGAAATCCCTTTAACACTTCTTGTAAAGCTGATTTGGTGGTGCTGAACTCTTTTAAATTTTGCTTGTCTGTAAAACTCGATCTTTCCATAAAATCTGAATGATAACCTTGCTGGGTAGAGTATTTTTAGTTGCAGGTTTTTTTCCTTTCATCATTATAAATATATTGTGCCACTCCCTTCTGGCCTGCAGAGTTTCTGCTGAAAAGCCAGCTAGCTGATAGCGTTATGGGAGCTCCCTTATACATAACTAGTTACTTTTCCCTTGCTGCTTTTAAGATTCTCTCTTTCATTTTTCTCATTTTTTTTTTTAAATTTATTTATTTATTTATTTTTGGCTGTGTTGGGTCTTCGCCTCTGTGCAAGGGCTTTCTCCAGTTGCGCGAGCGGGGGCCACTCTTCATCGCAGTGCGCGGGCCTCTCACTGTCGCGGCCTCTCCCATTGCGGAGCACAGGCTCCAGACGCACAGGCTCAGTAGCCGTGGCTCACAGGCCCAGTTGCTCCGCAGCATGTGGGATCCTCCCGGACCAGGGCACGAACCCATATCCCCTGCATTGGCAGGCGGATTCCCAACCACTGCACCACCAGGGAAGCCCCCATTTTTCTCATTTTAATTACAATGCATCTTGGTGTGGTCCTCTTTGGGTTGATCCTGTTTGGGACTCTCTGTGCTTCCTGGACATGGATGTCTGTTTCCTTTCCCAGGTGAGGGAAGTTTTCAACTATTATGTCTTCAAATTTGTTCTCTGCGCTTTTTCTCTCTTATCCTTCTGGAGACCCCTATAATGTGAATGTTAGTATGCTTGATGTTGTCCCAGAGGTCTCTTAAACTGTTCAAATTTTTAAAGTTCTTCTTTCTTTTTTCTGTTCAGCTTGAGTGCTTTCCACTACTCTCACTTCCAGTTTGCTGATTTGTTCTTCTGTATTCTACTGTTGATTCCTTCTAGTGTATTTTTATTTGTTGCTGTATGCTTCAGCTCTGTTTGGTTCTTCTTTATATTTTCCTTTTGTTAAACTTGTCACTGGGTTCATCCATTCTTCTCCCAAGTTTGTAAAGCATCTTTATGATTGTTACCTTGAACTCTATTGGGAAGCTTGCTTATCTCCACTTCACTTAGTTCTTCTTCTGGGATTTTATCTTGTTCCTCGATTTGGAACATATTCAGCTGTTGCCTCATTTTGCCTAATTCTCTGTTTTTATTTCTATGTATTTGGTAGGTTGGTTACACTTCATAATCTTGGAGAAGTGGCTTTATGTAGAAGATATTTTATGGGGCCCATCAATGCACTCCCCTTTGGTCACCAGAGCTATATGCACTAAGAGTGCCCTCTAAGTGGGCTGCATGACCCTTCTGTTGTGGTGGACTGACTACTGTGGGCATGCTGGTAGGTGTGACTGGCCCCTGGTCTGGCTGGTTGCTAGTCCCTGCCTAATGCAGAGGCTGCCTGCTTCTGATGGGTTGGGTCAAGTCCTGGCACAGCTGGCTGCATGGCCCTGGGAGTCCTGGTCCTGAGGCCAGCTCATTGTTGGGCAGGGCTGTGGAGCACTAGGGGTCTTGGGGCTAGTTCTGGCCCACTGATAGGCAGAGCCGGGTCCTGGGGTAGCTGGCTGCAAGTCTGGGCGTCCTGAAGGTGTCATCCTGCTGGTATGCAGGGCCAATTCCTGACATGGCTGACTGTGGGGTCCTGGGCATCCTGGAGCTGGTGTCAGCCCACTGGTTGGGGAGGCCATGTCCCCGGGGTTGTTGGGGGCTCAGGGGTCCTATGGAAACTGGCCTGCTCTTGGATGGAACTGTTTCCCTGCCTGGCTAGCTGCTTGGCCTGGGGTGTCCCAGGACTGGTGCCTACTGGCTGGTGGGCAAGGCCAGGTCCTAGTGCTAATAAGCTACAGGGAGGATTCCAAAATGGTGCTTACCAGTACTAGTGTTCTCATGTTAAAATGAACTCTCAAAAATGGCTGCTGCCAGCATCTATGTCCCCAATGGGAGTCCCAGTTGACTCCTACCTCTTCTTGAGGCTCCCCAAGATCAGCAGGTCGGTCTGACCAAGGCTCCTTTCAAATTACTTCTGCCCTTGGTTTCAGAGCATGTCAGATTTTGTGTGTGCCCTTTAAGAGTGGAGTCTGTTTCCCATAGCCCTCTGGCTCTACTGAAAATAATTCCCACTGACCTTCAAAGCCAAATGTTCTGGGGCCTTATATTCCTGGTGCAGGAGCCCTGGGCGGGGGAGTCCAATGTGGGACTCAGACCCCTCACTCCTTGAGGAGAACCTCTGCAATTGTAATTATCCTCCCATTTGTGGGTTGCCTACCTAAGGGTATGGGTCTTGACTATATTGCATCTCTGCCCCTCCTACCCATCTCATTGTTGTTCCTTTTTATATTTTTAGTTGTGGAAGATCTTTTCTGCTAGTTTTTTTCTGTAGGTCATTTTCATAGATAGCGCTCTGTAAATAGTTGTAATTTTGGTGGGCCCATGGGAGTAGGTGAGCTCACTGTCTTCCTACTCTGCCATCTTGGCAACCAGAGATGTGTGTTGATTTTGTATCCTGCAACTTTGCTGAATTTGTTTGTTAGTTCTAACAGTTGTGTGTCTGTGTGTCTGTGTGTGTGTGATTTTTAGGGGTTTTACATAAAAGATCATGTCACCTGCAAATAGAGATAATTTTACTTCTTCCTTTCCAGTTTGGACGCCTTTTATTTCTTTTTCTTGTCCAATTGCTCTAGCCAGGACTTCTAGTATTATGTCAAATAAAAGTGGCAAAAGTGGGCATCCTTGTCTTGTTACGGACCTTACAAGAAAAACTTTTAGTCTTTCACCATTTAGTATGATGTTATCTGTGGGATTTTTATATATGGCCCTTATTAGGTTGAAGTAGTTTTTTTCTGTTCCTACTTCCTTGAGAATGTTTTCTTTATCATGAAAGTGTGCTGAATTTTGTCAAAGGTTTTTTCTACATCACTTGAAATGATCATGTGGATTTTTTTCTTTATTCTGTTGGTGTGATGGATTACATTCATTGTTTTTCATGTGTTGAACCATCTTTACACTCCAGAAATAAATCCCACTGGTCCTAGTGTAAAATCCTTGTAACATGCTGTTGAATTCTGTTTCCTCATATTTTGTTGAGGACTTTTATATCAGTATTCACCAGGGATATTGGTCTGTAGTTTTCTTTCCTTATAGTGATTTGTCTAGTTTTGATATCAGAATAATGCTGTCCACAAATGAGTTTGAAAGTGTTTCCTCCTTTTCTGGTTTTTGGAAGAGTTTGAGAAAGATTAATGTTAATTCTTCTTTCAGTGTTTTGTAGAATTTACCAATGAAATCATCTGGTCCTGGACTTCTCTTTAAGAGGTTTATTGTCACAAATTCAGTCTCCTTTCTAGTTATAAGTCTGTTCAGATTTTCTATTTCTTCATGATTCAGTCTTGGTAGGTTTTGTGTTTTAGGAATTTGCCCATTAAACAAAAATGTTAAAGGGGTAATCAGTGGTATAATCAGTGAGAAGTTTGCTCTCAATTTTATCCTCATCAATTCAGTTCCTACATTCCTCCACAGGTAACCAATTATATTTATTCCTTGGGTAGTGTTCCAGTGTTTTATATACCATTACTATAAATTGAAGTATATACTTACTTTTCCTCCTTCCTAACACAGAAGCACCTTTTGCTTTTGTTTGTTTATTTTCTATTTAAGAATGTATTATGAGGCTCTCTCCATTGTGAGCTTCCTTTGTGTGAATAAACCATACTTTATTGTTGAATGAAAACATATCTTGGTTTAGAATTTTTAAATGACAGAACTGTTGCCTCAGCACTTTAAAGATAATGATTTCATTGTTCTTTGGCATGCATTGTTGCTGATAAAAAGTATTCAGTCATTTTGATTGTTCATTACTTTTCAGGTAATCTTTTTTATTTCTGGTTGTTTTTCATTGTCCTTGGTGTTTTTCATTTTCCTCACAAATTGTTTAGGTGTGAATTTATTTTTATTTATACTGTCCAGGACTCTTCTGTACTTTTTCTGTCTGAGAACTGAGAACTTGTGATTTTCTTCAATTTTGGAAATTTCTTATTTATTATCTTTTTCAAATTATCACTTTATCCTGTATTCTCTAGTCTTGTCTTCTGGAATTCCTATCAAATAAAGGATGACATGTAAAAATTCAAGCAACACCATTTATGTTGGACACCTTGTGAAGAGTAAGTAACCTTTAGAACTGTACAACATAGCAGCCCGATTTTATATCTGCTGGATTTTCTCAATCTACCCTCCATATTTTCTATCTGTTCATTTGTATTTGCCATCTGTTCTCTGTGATATAGTCTAGGCAGTTTCCTCGGTTTTATCTCACAATTCACTAATTTTCTCAGCAGCTTTGTCTAGCCTTCTATTAATTCTTTATTTTATTGACTGCATTTCCTTTCTGTTCTTTGTCAATGTATCTTATTTTACTGTCCTCTTCTTTCACTTTGGATATTTTGTCCTCCCCCGCACTTCTTAAAACTTCTTAATTGTTTGAAACATACTTACTTTGTTGTCTCTTTTAGATTGTTCTACTAGGTCCAGCTCCTAGGAGGCTAGCTTTTTTGTTTATGGTGCCTTATGACTCCTGTGGTAGCTTATTTACTCACATAGTTTTTCATTTTACTGCTTTTGATGTTGTGAGCTTGTCTTCAGCAGGAGGCCCATGTACTCTTGATTTTGGAAGAGGGCTTTCAATAGTTCTACACCAATTTTATGTTAATTCCTTGGATATTCTGCAAAACACAGGTAGTTTAAATCCAATCACCATACCATTGCTTTCTACAGTCTTGGAGTATTTATATCTCAAGTGCAAATTTATTCATCACCTATGACCTTGACAAATGACAGGCTTCCTTTATCTTTTTTTTTCTTTTTCTTTTTTTTACTTTTATACAAATAATTATACTTTCACACAATGGATAAACTCTTGAAATTTTTCATGAATATCAAAATCATACTTTAAATGCAATGGTAGGTGTTTTCAAAAAGTAAATAATCACTTTCTAATCTACCAAAAAGTAAATAAGGACCCAGTAAGTAGGATGTTGTTTTAAATTTAATTTGGTATTGCTCATTTAAAAAGTGATTGGGCCATCTTGATATATCCCCCTGTACCCCTCACACCACCTCCCTACAAAGCAGAAAATTCAGCAGAAATTTGAATATTGTTCAGTGACTCTCAGCTGTCATTAAATACCGTGGATAGAAATTCACCAAAAAAAAAAAAAAAAAAAATGAGGAACTAAGGGTTTGGGTTTGCATATGAATTCAGAAGTAGCCTGGGAATTTGGGGTTTCCTAACTGTGGGTCCCCTGAGCCCTCTTTTTGGTGGTACTGACAGCTTCTTGTGAAAAGTCAAAATGCCTGTGTTTTGGGTGTGGCTCCCAAATTTGCTTCTGTAACTAGTGTGACTCATTTGTTGGGCTCACTTAATATAAAGTGGTGGGAAGTTGTGGGAAGTGAGCTACTTACCAGGAGAAAAATATAGTACTTTGGGGGTTTCTAATGGTTTCTAATGGCTTTCCTGAGACAAGGTGTCTGCTGAAATGAAATGGCATTAACACAGAAGGGTGTGTTCTGTGCCTGGCAGAAGACCTGAAGCTAGTATCATCTGATGACTTCTACTGGGAAGGAAGGAAACTGACACTGATTGAACACCCATCATATGTAGGATCCTGAGCCAGGTGCTTTGCATTAAAAGATATTGTTTTTTAATCCTCTTAAAAACTTCATTTTATAAATAAAGGGATTAAGGTTTAGAAAGTTTGACAGTCTTGTTCATGGTCACACAGCCAGCAAGTAGGTAAGGGAGCTGGGATTTTAAAGTTCATATTCTTTCTGAATCCACTGGGCCTGGAAGGATGTACAGTAAAGTCATAAATTAAATTCACTGCTGGGAAAGTATGTAAAGGGCTGAAATTAGCAACTGTACCACCTTAAGAAAAATTAAAGAGAAACTGTGTGTGGTGAAGGGAAATTTTTTCCTAGTAAAAATTGTTATCACTTTTTTGGACTTCCTGTGTCTGATGCCCTGTCGTCATAGTGAGGCCGGGCCCAGCATGAAGTCCTTGTTCTCCGTGAATATTACTCGTCTCTAATGTATTCCCTTGGTCCTTGTACGAGGCTGAATTCTGACGCCTGGGATGAGCCTCAGCAGACGTCAAACTGGTGTGTCATTTTATGAGTGAGAGCTTCTGAGCTAACTCCCATGAGCTGTGACTCACTGGGCTTCTAAGTATAACTTGTCATGGCTTCTCAGATAATGGGTTTGTCTCAATGGTTTCCAGGGACGGATTAGATCAGTCCTATATTTTGTGGGTCTTGGGTGTTCAACCAACTCGTGATATTCTTTGTGGAAATAGAGAAGAGTCTGACACGCTGTCCAGAATTTGAGTGGTGTCTCCAAGGTTTTCACAGTGACTTGACAATGCCTCTTAGCAAGTGCTCCCAGGGTTCAGATGTCCGTGGTGGAGTTTGGCAGTCTTGCTTCAGGTCTCAACACAGGAGTGTACAAATCCTGAAAGAGCTTTGGCATCACAAGGACATTAATACCCCATGGCTGTGACGGTGGTGATGGGCGATAGACTTTACACCCCACAGATGCAGCAACTCAGGGAACAACAGAGGCAATAGCACTAGAGAGGGCGAATAGAGGGCAGGTTCAGAAGAGGAAAGAGTGTCATCTGACCTGTGGAAACTGACAGAACGTGTACTTATGGGGCACCTCCTGGTGACTTTTGGGAGTAACTGGGGAGACACTGCCGGCAGTTAGTAGCCCTGCAAAGCAGATAACAACAGCCTCTGAAACACAGGCTACATTGCCACACACTGCTGTGTCTGAAAGGGACCTGAGAGGTCCAACATTTAATTGTCACCCTTTACAGATCAACCACACCTCATAAAGGCTAAATGATTTTCCAGCATTTCACAGCTGGTTAGGACCCACTTCTTTTCAAGCCCCCAATTAGTTTTTTGTTTTTGTGTGTGTTTCTTTGGCTGCACCACGTGGCATGTGGGATCTTAGTTCCCCGACCAGGGATCGAGCCCGCACCCCCTGCAGTGGAAGCACAGAGTCTTAATCGCTGGACAATCAGGGAAGTCCTCCCAAGTAGCATTTTTGATGCACAACAAATATCTAAGTTTCTCCTCCAAAATTAAAATATTTTTCTGTGTTTCTGATTCAGTTGACTAAAACTGGGTGGGGGGGGGGAGTTGGGGTCATTTAAAAAAACACGGACAGTGTAATTCAGTGGTATATTTCCAACTGTAGGATCTTCAGAATGTGACACCATGTCTAAAGCTCTGTATCTGTACGGTTCACGCAGAAATTTTTACAGTGGGCTCAGAGCTCAGGATTTGGAGGATGAATCTGCACTGAGACTTCTCCTTTTCTGTCATTCGTATTGTCCCTACTTTACCTCTGCTCCTCAGATGCCTCATCCAACCCTGACCAAATAGCTGAGACAGCTCATTATGGGGTGGGGATGAAGAGGAACCAGACAAAGGGCAAGAGGAACCTGGGGGCAAGTCTCAGCCTGAGTCAGATTTGAAAGAGACCAAGACCACATGCTAAGTGTAAAGGACCAAAGTCAAAGTAGCCGCAAACTTGGGAGCAAGGCAAAGACAAGGTTCAAAGAGAATAGGAGCAAGCAAAGGAGAAGGGTCTATGGAGGGAAGAGCAGAGAGCTTTCCTATCACTTCAGCAGAGAGATTGCCAACATTTATCAACTGATAGGAGCTACTAGAGCAATGGATTAGGGATCAACCTTGGTGGGATTGTTTTGTAATTGACCAGTGATGTCTGCTCTGAACGACAAAGGAAGAGTGAATGCACAGTGTATTTCCAGTATGTGGGAGTATTGCCAGCTGGTTAAAAGTGCAAACTCTCCAGACTTTCTCATCTCTACCCCTTATGGCTGGTGACCTTGGACAAGTCACTTACCTTTTCAGTGTCTTATTTTCCCCACTTGTAAAATGGGATTAAAAACCCATAAAGGTTTTGTGAACATTAAATGCAATAATGAAAGTATATTACCTAGCACAGTGCCTGAGATGGAGGCAGCATTCAATAAATGTTAACTGTTATTACAGTGCTATCCCTTATCTTGGACCACTGCCCTGAACAGCTTTGGGGTGTTCATAATATGTAAGGATGAGGATCAGAAATAAAAGGCCACAAAGAACATGAGGTTAATTGGACAACTTCACTTTTTCTGACAATACCTATAAGACATTTTGAGTCTAGAGTATTTAAAACAAAACTTAAAAGTATGTTTTGAACCTGAATGCTGGAGCGGGGGGATTGGGTTGTGGGGATGCTCTTAAAACAATGTGGATTTCATAAAAGCAGCCTCCATCTAATCCACATTGGTGCTAAGTGTGGGTTTTTGTTTAAACCAGTCATGACATTTAATTGGCTTGCTCTCTGGTTAGTTTTAGTCTTCAAACTTTTGAAAATCCTCCCTCTGCCCTGGAATTAGGGGGTTGGGGAGATGGGAGTGAAGAAGCTTTGACCATGCAGGCTTGGACCTCATATTGTGTAACAGATTTTGCTGTGTGCAGATGGGGCTTGAAGGTGGTGTGACCTCTTCTCTGAACACTTGTTACCCTACTGGGACCGGCAGCCTGTGAGTCCACCACTCACCTCCAGGTCTATGACCCAGAGATTTTGTTCACTTACACCCCTCATACTTCAGGTCAAAGAGGGAAGGAAGCATCCCATTTTTCCCACCTGTCCTATTCTAAAATTTTAATTTTATTTTTGGCTGCATTGGGTCTTGGTTGCTGCGCGCAGGCTTTTCTCTAGTTGCGTTGAGCAGGGGCTACTCTTCGTTGCGGTGCGCGGGTTTCTCATTGTGGTGGCTTCTCTTGTTGTGGAGCACCGGCTCTAGGTGCGTGGTCTTCAGTAGTTGCGGTACGCAGGCTCAGTAGTTGTGGCTCATGGGCTTAGTTGCTCCGCGGCATGTGGGATCTTCCTGGACGAGGGCTCGAACCCATGTCCCCTGCATTGGCAGGTGGATTCTTTTTTTTTTTTTTTTTTTGGATTCTTAACCACTGTGCCACCAGGGAAGCCCTCCCACCTGTCCCTTTAAGATGTATACTGTCGTGCTATTTTCTCTTTCTCTGTCCCTCTCTTTCTCTCTTTGCCTTTCTCTGTCTCTCTGTCTATCTCTCAGTATTTCTGCCCTCAATGCTGGCCATACCTTGTTTTCTGAGGATGTAAACCTCTGCCTTCCTCTCTAAGTCAAATCCCATTGTTAGTCTCAGCGACTCAACTTTCAGGTGGACAGTTATCCCGTTCCTAGTTCCTTGGTTCCTTGAATCCCTCATGACCAATGACCACCCCTCCACCCCACCTCAGCCACCCACTCATCTTTTCACTGTCATCACCAGAGAGTATACCACCTTTGAAATCTGTCAATGTCACTCTTTCTGACCATCACCTCTTACCTTCCATCTCACCTCCTCTATCTGAGATATCATACTTTATCTCAGAGACAAACCTTTTATTCCCCACCACTCCCTCCCTACTCAGCAGCTCTTTCCTTTATTCACATCCCATCTTATCCTAGCTTAGATTTCATGGCCCACCATTTTAATCTCTCTTGCAAATACTCTCAACTTTGTCTCATCCTTTGTCCTATTCACCTGACACAACTCAAACTCCTTAACGAATCCAGCTTTCTATCTTCTGCCTTCTCTATGCTTATATGTGAACAATTGGACATTGCAGGAGAAAAATCAAAGAATGCAGTTCACTGGTTTCACTATAAATTCATGATCACAATTTTAAAAGATATCTAGTAATCCTACCACTTTTTGAATAGAAGTCTGGCCTTCCCAGTTTCCAAGGTGACTAGTATTCAAAACATACTGTCTTCCTTTCCTTATTTCTGGGGTCCCTCCCCCCAAACTTCACTAATAAAAGTGGCCAGACATGCACAACCTTTATTTCCCTAGCATAACATAAAAGCTACAATCCTGTCTACATGCTGTCCCTCTTCTCCAAACTTCCTGTTTCAGAGCACAAAGTGTCTCATCTAACCAAGGACCACTCTTTCCGGTCTTCTCTCATTTTATCAAGGATACTTTACTCATCTCCTTTCTATATTTCTAATGTATCTCTCTTCTACCATGTTATTCCCATCACTATATAGATATAATGTAATAGTATTTACCTTAAAAAACAAAACAAAGAGAAAAACTCCCATCCTTCATTAACTTAACAGTCCTCCACCAGTTCTGCTCTTCTTAGCCAAAATTCTTGAAAAGCTCCGACATATTCTGTCCTGTATCTTCTTCTATTTCATCTTCAACTCATTCTGGCTTCCATCCCCACTTCTTAAATGAAATTGTTTTATCAAAGTTACCGATGACCTTGAAATTCAAGAGATACTTTTCTAGCCTCTTCTTTATCAACCCAGTTGAGCATCTGCTCCTTGGAATGCTTTCTTTTGCTGACTTTCCTTACCTCATAACCTGACCCTTCTCATTCCCTCAATATCCTAGTGATAGGACCAAAGGTTCAGTCCTAGACATTTTCTGTCTACACACTCATGTCAAGACCTTAAGGGTCATCTATGTTGGCATAGCCATCTCTGTAATGGTGGTTCCCAAATTCATATGCCCCACTTTGATAGCTCGCATGAGTTCCGGGTTCTAACAATAACAATAATATTAACTACAGTAACAACAACAAAAGTAACTAACACTGGAATGTTGACCACATGCCAGGCCTGTGTGAAGCACTTATATGATTGAATCGTTGATCTTTATCACATAGCTTTGAAGTAGATCCACTGTAATCCTCACCTTATAGATGGGGAGACTGAGACACAGGTGCTTGTGTATCTTGCCACCCCCAATTTGTAAAGCATAGATCTGGAATTTTAAACTAAGCAATTGATTTTATCTACTAGACAGAAATTTTAGTACCTATCCATCCAACGTGTTTTCATGACATGTTACACAAGACAGAAATCTGAAAGCCATCTTTGGATTATTTCTTTCTCTCACTCTCCACATATAATTTCTTTGGAATTCCTGGTAATTTCAGGTTAAACACACATCTTGAATCCAATTACATCTTCCCATTTTTCCTGCCATCACCTAGTCCAGGTTTTGTCTACCTTGGGACAATTTACATTAGGGGTTGGATAAATCCTTGTGGTGGGGACCTCTCATGTGCATTTGTAAGATGTTTCGCAGAATCCTTGGCCTCTCCCACTAGATGCCAGCAGCACCGGCCCCCGCCCCCAGCCCCAGTCATGACCACCAAAAATGTCTCCAGACATTGCCAAGTGTCCCTGGAGGACTGAGGACAACTAACTTAATCCAAGTCCTCACCATTTCTTGACTGAAACTACAACAATAGTCTTCTGCCTGGACTTCTTGCTTCAAGTTTTATTCCTATTTTTATTTTGTCGTCCACAAAAAAAAACAGCAAATGAAAATAAGATTACAGTATCCTTCTGTCTAAAATGCCTTAATGCTTTCCTAGTGAACTTGGAAAAAAAAGTTTAAGGAAAACTATCACATTTTTCAAAGGCTTTGTGTGATCTGGCCTCTGCAAATTCACCAGTCTCATTTTATATTACCTTCCCCTTTGCTTCAGCCACGTAAGATTTCTTTCAGCTCCTTGAATCAGTTGTTTTCTACCAACATGCTCTTCCCACTGCCAATAAAGCTGCTGCCTGCCTCACCACACACACACCATACACACACCACACACACACCATACACAACACACACACACACCATACACACCACACACACCATACACACACCACACACACCACACACACACCATACACACCACACACACCACACACACACACCACACACACACACCACACACACGACACACACCACACACATGACACACCACACACACACCACACACACACCATACACACCACACACACCATACACACCACACACACACAAACCACAAGCACCACACACACCACACACACGACACACACGACACACAGCACACACACGATGCACACCACACCACACACACCACACACACACCACACACACCACACACACCACACACCACACACACACCACACACACCACACACCACACACACACACACCACACACACCACACACACCACAGACAAACCACAGACACCACACACACCACACACACCACACACACCACACACACACCACACACTACACACACACCACACACATCACACACACACCACACACACCACACACACCACACACACACCATACACACCACACACACCACACACACACCACACACACCACACACACCACACACACCACACACATACCACACACTACACACACACCACACACACCACACACACACACCACACGCACACCACACACACCACACACACACCACACACACCACACACACCACACACACACCATACACAACACACACACACACCATACACACCACACACACCATACACACCACACACACCACACACACCACACACACACCATACACACCACACACACACCACACACACCACACACACCACACACATGACACACCACACACACACCACACACACACCATACACACCACACACACCATACACACCACACACACACAAACCACAAGCACCACACACAACACACACACAACACACAGCACACACACGATGCACACCACACCACACACAGCACACACACACCACACACACCACACACCACACACACACCACACACACCACACACCACACACACACACACCACACACACACCACACACACCACACACACCACAGACAAACCACAGACACCACACACACCACACACACCACACACACCACACACACACCACACACACCACACACACACACCACACACACACCACACACACACACCACACACTACACACACACTGCACACACTGCACACACCACACACACCGCACACACCACGCACACCACACAAACCACACACCCTACACACCGCTCCTACCCTATCCTGTTTCATAATATTGGCTCCTTGTGATTCTTCAGGTCTCTGCTTTAATGTCACCTTCATGGAGAGACCTTCTCTATTTACTCTATGAAAATATGTTCCCATTGTCCCTCCCGTAATTCTCCATCACTGCACTGCACTCTGCTTCTTTTGTTATTTCACTCACTGTAGTTATATATTATTTGTATGATTTCCGTCTCCCACATCAGACTGTAAGTCCCATGCAGGCACAGGACATGTCAGTCCTGTTTACTGTGGTGTTCCTGACACCTGGCACAGGGCCTGCCACATACAGACAATAGTCACTCAATGGAGAGGCTGATAAAATGCATGGCACTTAGAATGACTGAATAATTTCAAAGACTTCCCCAAAACCCCTGATGATGGAGCGCAGTGCAATTTGGGAATAATGATACGAGTAAAGGAGGGGAATTTAGCCACAACCAGTTTCATCAGAGCCAACGTGGTTTGTCTTGGAAAAAAGGAAATCCTAGCTGGGCCAACACTGTGCATTCCCCAGCACTGGTCTTTCCCAGGTCAGGCTTGTTATT
This sequence comes from Eubalaena glacialis, assembly GCF_028564815.1. Lineage (NCBI taxonomy): Eukaryota > Metazoa > Chordata > Mammalia > Artiodactyla > Balaenidae > Eubalaena > Eubalaena glacialis. The sequence goes on from NC_083725.1 coordinate 97,839,051, forward strand.
TCTGGCCCCAGTTACCCACTGGCTAAGTCCTCGGGTAGCATGCATGGTTTTTTCCCTTTCAGTCTGTGGTTTGTAACTTGGGGAAGTACCCCATTATCAGTTCTGCTGGGCCTCCCATTCAGGATGTTAGGAAACGGGAATCAAGTATAACTCCCTTGGGACCGTTTTAACAGCTGTGGTTTTTGAGAAAGTTCGCCTCTCCCAGAGCCAGCCTCAGAAGAGAGGAGATGCACAGCAAGGGTAGTATTCTATGACTTCTTCTGGGAGTATTGCATCACTCCCACCATCATCCCTGGTGTGGTGTGTGTGTGTGTACACATGTGCGCATACGCATATACTAGAAGTGGCCTCATCATTTCTAAAGCTGGAAGAATCTTTAGGCATATGTAGCATAACCTTCTCATTTGATGGAAAGAAATTTAGGCCTTGAGAAATTTGACTTGTCTAATGTCCTGCACCTAGTTAATGAAAAAGCTGGAGTCAAACAAAAGTCAGGCCTCCTTCCACCATATCTCACTGTCTGAAAGGCTCATTTCAAAACAGAATATTTGATTATTTTTTCTGATGATAGACTAACATGTGGAGGAAGATTCCGAGTGCTCTGGGTTCAGTTAACCCTCAGAAGGACCACCTCCAGCTTCCCTTCTAAGAGATGGCCCTTGGCAGAGGCATTGTCAGCAGGAGCCTGTCTCTAGGTGAAGTCCCAGCCTTGTTCTCTGACCTCAGCCCAACCCTTGCACTCCTACCCTGTTGGTTTCTTTGTTTCAGCCATGAGTTATCAACCACCAGCTGGCCTGCTGGGGCTCCTCCTCTGGCCCGTTGTCAGTGGTCCTGCCTTCTCCACCTGGCCAATCCCCGCCACGACTCCAGCCCCCTTATCTGGCCTAGTTCTTGCTTATCCTGAGCACGTATTAGTCACACGCAACACCTTTGGACGCAAGCCATCAGCCCTTTTCCTAAAAACACCTATCAACCCAGACCCTTGATCACCAAGGCAACACAAGAGCCCAGGCTGACACCCCCTTCCTTGTCAGCCTCCTGCTTCCCTGGAAGTACAGAGAGAGAGGCCACCATACAGAGCACAGGGCATTTTACATAGGTACAAACTGATTTGTTTCCATTTTTCATTGAACTGTTTTGCAGTGCATGAAATTTTGTGAGCCGCCACAAATCCTCCTCGGAGGCGCCCAAGGGAATAATAGATGTGAGCATAAACAATTATTTATTGTGCCAGAATTTGCCAAAGGGCTCCAAATAACGTGAGAGATGAGGGCTATACTCTACAGCTCAGAACGGGCTCGTTGATATGCGCAATATCAGATCATAAGAAGATCCAACTGCAGAGACTGTTGTATAAGGAATGAACTGTAGATTTGGCTGTTTTGGAGAAGATCGAAATATGTGGTGGACACTTACCCTTTTGTTTTTTTGGGTTGTCCACCTTTCTACTCCCTCTATTTTGGGGCATTTCCCCACCCTGATGTGTTTTGTGTTGGTAGAACCCAGTACCCTACCTCTTCCTATAGAAGTTGAAAGAGGGAGCTTCTGAGTTCTGCCACTGGGACTTGTAACCTATACTTATCCAATCAGATGCTCCTCTGTAGGACATGGAGTGTGACACAAGGCTGGGGGGGGGGACACGTAGAAAAAGTTTATCACAGCAGGAGGCAAGAGCTACACCACTGGCAGTATCCACAGCGTGTCTTAAAGGAGTTCTTCCTCAGACGTGATCTTGACATTGCTTACTGTTCCCTGAATCTCGGGAGCTGCTCTTGTCTTTGCCTTTTTCCAAACCTCACTCTCTCGCCTTCCTTTCTATTCTGTGAACTTCCCGAACTCTTCTGCTTCTGTTAATTCAGAGTTGATTTCTGTTGCTTGTGCTTAAGGACCTTGGATCATACAATGCAAGTGAGGTGAATTCACCCTCCCCAGAACTCTTCTATATGGAATACTAGAAATTCTCAAAGGCACACTTAAGTCACTGGTTTTAGAAAAGAAAAAGGGGGGCGGTGCTAGAGAGGTGCTTATATGATCTATGCTTTCCAAAGAGATAAGAGAATTGTGGGCATCAATCACAGTTTATCCTCAGATCTGCATGACTACAAACATAATATTCATTGAATGAATGAATAAATGAGTGAAATCTGTCTCCAGAGAAAATCTGGCTCATATTTGAGTTTCCCGCCCAGTTGGGAATGACTGTACCTAGCACTCCGTATCTTTATAAGCGCCTCAGAGTCTTACTTAACAGCAAAAATACTCTTTATCTGATAAATGTCTTGAGATGCAGAAGGCAATTGGATCCTGGAAGTCCTGATTCCTTAAGCTCTTCTTCTTTCAGATGTTCTAGAAGTAAGACATCAGAAGAGGGATTGATTTGTCTATGGTTACTTGAATCATTGTCATTATCTAGCACCAGGCTTATGACATATTCATGGATCAACCCTGAAACAGGCTTCTGTACTCCTGGGAAACTCTCCCGAGTTGGAAGCTAATTCCTAAATATGATTGAACATGTTTCCAAAAGGACATTAGATGACCTGCAGTGCACCATCTGGAAGCCACATGGAATACGAATTCTTCTTTGAGACCTGGTGACTAGGCAAGCAGGCTACCTCCAGGGGCTGTACCCCAACGATAGCCCCACCAGCATCATTTCTGGTGAAACATCTCATTTCGTTCATAGGGGACTGTTTCACACACCCTCCTTTTTTGTTTGTTTTGTTTTATTTCAGTGGTCTTGTAATGGGCACGTGTGGGAATCCCTTACGAAAGGCGAAAGATGGCATTTTCTCTAAAATCTAAGCCAAGACATGAGGAAGTTCCAGAATATGAGAAGGCACTTCCTTTTCTGGAAAATGAAGGTGTGGTGGACTAAAGAATTTCTCAATACGTTCCTCCACAAAGGCTGGTGCGCAGCTACTCCTCAGCTCTGAGGAGTTTTAAAGGCACAGGCTGCTACACATGCTTCCCTCCACTTCCCAAATCAAAGAGCCGGGCACATCCTGGGAGAGGTGAAACCTGAGGGCATGCTGGGGTCACTGCTAGAATCAATAGGGAACAGGCTTGGTCTTGATCAGAGAGGTAGGGGTATGAGGGAGTATGCTGAACTAATTCTGAGTCATCAGGAGGCTGACTTCTCATCTGGGGAGGGATCTAAAGAATCAATCCAGAGAAAAGGGAGTGTCGGAAGGTAGGGACACTCAGTTCGAGCTGGTTCGATAGAAACCTGGGAATAGTTAGGAGGACAGTCTGACTGATTTTGCTGAATAGCATCTTTCTCATCTACCACATGCTACTCTCGAATCCATGTCTTAGAGGGGCTGCCTTGTGTGGATCTGATAATAGAGTATGTACACATATTTAACATAAAAATTTGAGAACTTTCATCTTCAGCTATCCACATTTAGGTCTCTTGCTGCTTCTCACTGGGGCTGGGAGAATAGAGTCAAACTCACTTAGCTACCCAATTCACAGGAAGCCTTGGCTTATCTTTAGCTTATATTATTTAGCTTATAAGATGGAATTGACCATGGTCTCTCTATTTTTACTGTGCCATTTCTCTAAGGATCTCTGAGTCTTATTTTAACAGCAGAAGTGTGTTTTCCTTTGCTGATCAAAAAAAAAGTCTGAGATACAAGAAACAATGGATCCTGAAGGGTCCTCGTTCCTTAAGCTCTGCTTCCTTCAGAAATTTTGGAGGGTAGGCATCAGAAGAGGGATAGAGAGTAAGAGGGTTTTGGGAAGGTGACGAGGGAATCCCCCATTAAGAGTCTGTTTACGCACATGGTGGCCCAGACCTACGGAGATCTGGGTAGAGACAAGGGTGAAGTAAGACTGTGTTTTGGAAACTGTGGTAAGAAAGAATCGATGAGTCAGTGCTTACTATCCCCAGAAAAAGATACTGCTCACTGGGGAGGCTTTGGGGCAAAGCCTGTACATGTATCTGGGGGTGGGGTTGGAAAGGCAGATTGGCAGGTGGGAATTTGGAGGGAAAGGAGCAGGGGGGAGAGAGAGTGTGAATGAACAAAAGGTGGAAAAACACATTGGGGAAATAGTACTGAAAGTGGGACTCCAAGCGGAAAGAGCTGTCAAAACAGAAACAGAACTCCCGTGTCGTGTTGACACTGCAGGGAGATTTGCAGGTTGTTTGGGAAACCCACAGACTTAATTTCATTTATTTTTCATGCTTCTAATTTTAATTTCTTTTCAATCCAGCATGTGTGAAACAATTGTTGTTTAGAGCAATGTTGTCTTGGTCACCTTAAGGCTATACTTAATGTCCAGGTTTAGGGGTTAACCAAATATAGCATACCTGGAAACAGTCCTTTATTTATCGGTAGCTGAAATAGAAGCTGAGTCACAGAAGTGACACAAACACATCTGGTGCCTGCCTCAGACCTCCCGATTCCCCGGGGTGCTGATGAGCTTGGTCTTCACTTGCTTGGGTCTTCAATTCTCCTCTCTGTTGATATGTACACACCTGGCTCAGGGATGATCCCCCTCACACTGGTCTTTCTCTAGTTATTCGCCCAGACTTCAGTGACTAGATATTTACGGGTGACTTTCAGAGTTGAGCTATAGGGCCTCTGATCGACTAAAGTGTCAGCAATTCCACTCACTGGTCTAAACATGGGTGATGGAATAGAGCTCAGCTTTGAAATTTCAACTTTGCTTAAACTGGATTTCATCTGTGCTTGAAGGGAAGGAGGAAGCAGAGTCCATGTGGCTTGGAAAAAAATGTGTACCCTTTTCCCACCTGGTAGTAATCAACTACAATCACTGTAGTTGATTATCCCCCCAGGCCCTGGCGCTGGCACAGAGGAAGGAATAGGCTGGGATGGAGAGTACCACTCTCTCAGTGGCTCAGAGTCCATTAAAAAAAAGTGGGATGGGGCTTCCCTGGTGGCGCAGTGGTTGAGAATCTGCCTGCCAATGGACAGCGGACATGGGTTCGTGCCCTCGTCCGGGAAGATCCCACATGCCGCGGAGCAAATGGGCCCGTGAGCCACAATTACTGAGCCTGCGCGTCTGGAGCCTGTGCTCCGCAACAAGAGAGGCCGCAATAGTGAGAGACCCGCCCACCGCGATGAAGAGTGGCCCCCGCTTGCCGCAACTAGAGAAAGCCCTCACACAGAAACGAAGATCCAACACAGCCATAAATAAATAAATAAATAAAATTTAAAAAAACAAAACTTGTTATAAAAAAAAAAAAGTGGGATGGATTTACATCTGTAAGTCATGGTAGGTCATCTCCTTATTTCACACATAGTCTTTCTATCACAGATAAGACTGTGAGAATGCTCCAGTGTAAGATTTGCCTACATTAGGGGAAATCAAGATGATCCCCTGGGTGCAAGAAAATACTAGAGCCTCTATTATATTCATTTTTATCTTACCCTTTAAAATTTTTTATTTTTGTGTGTATGTTATAATATGCATTGCATATTACTATATTGGTAGATGTATGTTATCTATCATCTATCTATCATCTAATATCTCTCTATCTCATTTGTCATCTATCTATCCATCCTTCTATCACAAGGTTCGTTGAGCAGCATTTTTGGAAGGGCAAATTCATGTGAGATTCTATTTTAGTAGGCTTCAGGTAAGACCTAGGAAACTGTAGTTATCTGATTCATTTATTTTCATTAAGGAACCTTTCCTTGAAGGTAACCTTACATACAATCCTACCATGTAAAGGATAAAGCTGGGACCACTCTTTTGAAGGGGGGCTGAAGGCAAGGGTAGGGGATGGTCCCACCCTCCAAAGTTTCCCTTCCATTTGTTCTCCCCTCTGCTCTCCTTGGTCTGTGTCAACTCCCACTTGGAAACCACCTTGGTAGCTTCTGAAAGATGCATCTTTGGAGATTAACTGGTTCAGTGTTTTAAACTGGACTAAGAGGACATGGTTCCATTCTCAGGTTTGATCTTGTAAATATTTCCCACTAGCTGGATCCAACCCAGTCTGTTTTTCATGCCACGTGCCAAACACCCCCTCACAGCCCAGGCTAAGCAAAGGGACTGACATCGTAAATAGACTCCTTCTTCCTCCTAAGAGAAGGCCCCTCCCCAGGTAATTTCCCGCCTTGCAATTATTGCTTCATTTTTCCTAACATAGTGACTTCCCCACAGTAAGCAGCCAGTGTCTTCATGAAGAGTCATGTTCAATGCAGAGTATGATCAGACTTCTGCAGCAAACATTCCTCTGATCTTATTTCAGACTTGCAATTAGCTCCCTCTGCAGAAGGAGATGCTGCTTAAACTAAATGCACACCCCTATCCGAGGAGCACCTCATCCTGTAGCTAATGCAATTATGCTTATGCATGGTTATAATTTTCTTTCTGATTTTATTTAGAGATTGCCTATTTCCCAAGGGCAATTCACACTGTCATTTATAAAGTTATGTTGTCTTCATGTTTAACCTTGAGGGAGAAAATTGCTTATAGAAATAGGGGAAAACATAGGGTGTAGCAGATGCAGATAAAATACTCAGATCCTCTTTCCAGAAAGGACTCACTGCCCAGCTACCAGGAGGATAACCAGGTGACAGCCTCTCCTGTGAGCAACTTTTGAGCTAAATTCACACTCTGCTCAGAGTGGCCCTAGCCCATAACCGAGCAGGGCCATGGGATAAAGTCATGGCCATTTCCACCTGATGGGGATGCGTTCCAACAGGTAATCTTGCTCTGGAGCAACCTTTGGGGCTAACAGAGCCTGTACCACGATCAGGTGGCTTCCTCGTGGCCATTCCTGCTACCTCATATTTCCTTTCACAGGTGTTACTTCCCACAAGACCTTATGCTTCCTAATTCTGTGTTAGAGTCTGCTTCTCGGAGAACTAGAGGTTGAGGGGGGAGGGGGAGGAAGCAAGAACCAAATACAGGTTCCAATATTCTCCCAGATTCCTTGAGTTTACTATTCCCAGCCTGTGGGTATGAATAGCCCCTGGGGAACCTCAGAGTTATTGCAAGGGGTCTGCAAATATACCCACGTGCCCAACATTGCCTATAGCCCGAATACATAATATGTCCAGGTATTTTGAATAATACATGTGCTATTTTTCAAATATATGAATCACAATTCACTAAAATAGTTTTTTAAAATAGTGCATTTTTAGATCAGTGGGCTCTAATAGTTATACACACATGCACATATGAACATCAGGGGAATTTTTTCCATTGAAGAGGTGTCTTCATGTTAAAAGGGCTGAGAACCACTGTGTTAGTTGATGCGGCCCTCTGGTCTTCAGACATGAACTGGGAATTTCCAATGTAATTTCCAGATAAACTTTGGGAAAGGCTGCATAATTCTCAGATGGAACAGCTCTAATTTGACAAATGTTGATGGCTGAGGGGTGCTAGAATGGTGAACTTTAAAGGGTAATGAGATATCGTGTGGCCTCTTGGTACAATATCAAACCTCCTAAAACGTGTTTATGTTCTGACCTTCCTATTCAGAGACATGACTAGGTAAAAAGTGTTTGACTTTGGTTCAACATCTCTATTTGTTTTGGGATAAATTGCCTTGTCTTAGCATACAATAGTTATCTTTAGGGAGCAGGTACCATGTAATTTGGGATTACTATTTAGGTAGAATCTTATAACTGAAAGAGACCAGCCTTCCTGTCCTACGGAGGAGAACACTGAGACTTATTCTGGGGAAGTATAATAACTTGTCCAAAGCCACAGCTAATAAGTGGCACATGTCTCTCTTAATAGTAGATAGGAACCAAACTATGGCTTATGATTTGAGGTGTAAAATTTACTAGCCTTAACAGTCAGGATGTGCTGAACTATGCTGCTATAACAAATAACACCAAATGTTAGTGGATTAACATGAAGGAAGTTTATTACTGTTTCACCCGAAGTCCATTGTAGGTCTGAATGGTTCTCTAGGACACCTGTGCCCCAGGGATCCAGGCTGCTTTGATCTTATGACACTTCCATTTCAACAAATGGCTCCACAGTTGCCACAACAGAGGAAGAGCATGCTGCAAGATCTCTCACTGGCAGTTAAACACCTTGGTCCCTCATGACACAGGTGATAGACTGTATCTATAATAAAAGGTGAGGAGAGCTGGATAAAAATAAGCACTCGACTTCCCTGGTGACGCAGTGGTTGAGAATCCGCGTACCAGTGCAGGGGACACGGGTTCGAGCCCTGCTCCGGGAAGATCCCACATGCCGCAGAGCAACTAAGCCCGTGCGCCACAACTACTGAACCTGCGCTCTAGAGCCCACAAGCTACAACTACTGAGCCTGCATGCCTAGAGCCCATGCTCTGCAACAAGGGAAGCCACCACCATGAGAAGCCCATGCACCACAACGAAGAGTATCCCCTGCTCGCCACAACTAGAGAAAGCCCGCGTGCAGCAATGAAGACCCAACGCAGCCAAAAATAAATAAATTAAATAAATTAATTTAAAAAAAATCACCACCTTGAGCATTCTCAGAGAAGAAAATGGCTAGGTTGTTTAAAAAAAAAAAAAAAGCACTCAACATCCCTACCATACCAGCCTCTCAGAGTGCCAGAAAAATTTCATTAGTTATTTTTAGGGTAAATTTCACATTTTTAGGGTAAAATTCATTATCACTCAATAGCATACATCATGAATTAGTTTATCAGTTTAGGTTTAGTGACTAATACTTTGAAAAAATGGACAGCTGTGGTGGAAATACACTTTAAGAGCCCCTCTTAATAAAAGACAGCTGAGGGGTTTGGACTGGCCAGACAGAGTTGTGTGGGAGACACTTGGGAGACCCCAGCTCTGGTGATGGATGGTAGTTGAGGGCAATGAGTGTTTGAAGGAGAAGACTTTCTAAGGGCAGATGGGGCACTGAAAGATGGTAGAGGCTGCCTGTGACCAACTTCCTTGAGTTCAACACTTCGCCCCAGGCTGCTCAGGTGAGCAAAGCAACTTTCAAATGTCCGTGGATGTATTTGAATGATACCAAGTCTTATCAAACTTTTGATATTATGTTTGTCTCCAGTCTGCCTTCCCTCCCTGGCTGCCAAACACTGCTTTGAAAATAATATGTTGCAAACCTAGACTATTGGGTTTCCTGCCACATTTTGTTGTCTGCAGTGCTAGGGAGACCAAAATGGCAGAGAGAGACACTGCAGAAGGAAGCCAAGCTTGGTTTCAGCGTGAATTACTGCCATTTTTCAGGCTACTACTTCCATTGGCCTGGCTCACCGGGCTGAGGTCACTGGTCTCCACTGGGAGCTTTGAAGTTTTCAAGCTGAGTGTTTACCTAAGTTCTTTAAGCCATCTGGGCCTATGGAATGGACTTGGACACCATCTTTTTTGAGATCTTCCGCATTTTCACTCTGAGCTGAAAATATTAGTGAAGAGCCACTTCTGTCTCTAGCGGATATGGGATGTTTACTCTCAGACTAAGACGTGTTACAAATGAGGATCAGATTAGAATAGAACAAAGTCTAAGGGTCTGGCCAATTTACTCTAATGGAATTTTTCTTCAAAAATGGGCTAATAGACATGTGACTTTCTAATCCAGTTCATGACTTTGGAGGCAGTCTGCTTGGGCTCATATGCTGACTCAACCATTTACTAATTATGTGTTTGTAGACAGATTACTTAATCTTTCTGCGTCCCAGATTTTCTTAAACTTTAAAATAAAAACAACTGCATCTACTTCAATAAATTTGAAGCCCATAGAGGCACTCAATAAATATGAACTATGATTGTTTTTGTAGTGCTTTAGAGAGATTTGGGGGGAGAAGTGTGATAATTTGACGTCTAAGACCACCGTTGTTATTGTCAGTAATAATACTACAAGATCTAATGTGATATACTGGCAGCTACTTCAGTTTCCTCATCCACAAAATGGGACTGATGTTGCTGGCCCTTCCTACCTTAGTGGATTATGTGGTGCATCAAATGAAGTGAGAGATACCTTGAAAAATAAACACATACTATGGAGATGGGAGATCTTGTCCATGCTGTGCAAAGTAACAGCAGCGATAGCAGTGGTAGTTGTAGAGTGTCTTTGTCCATCCTGTTGCCACTTAGGTTGTTGCAATCTCTGCATGTGACTGTGAATGAAGAGCTGGATTTTGCTGGGGTGGGTGGGGCTAGTTCTTACTGCCCTGCTTTTTTTTTTTTTTTTTTTTAATTTTTTTAATGATATTCTTGTCTGCTTACATTCTTTTTATTTATGTATGTATGTATGTATGTATGGCTGTGTTGGGTCTTCGTTTCCGTGCGAGGGCTTTCTCCAGTTGTGGCAAGCGGGGGCCACTCTTCATCGCGGTGCGCGGGCCTCTCACTATCGCGGCCTCTCGCCGCCGAGCACAGGCTCCAGACGCGCAGGCTCAGCAATTGTGGCTCACGGGCCTAGTCGCTCCGCGGCATGTGGGATCCTCCCAGACCAGGGCTCGAACCCGCGTCCCCTGCATTGGCAGGCAGATTCTCAACCACTGCGCCACCAGGGAAGCCCTACTGCCCTGCTTTGACAGAACCTCGTGCTGATGAGGGCATTGCTTTCTTTTTTTTTTTTTCATTTTCGAGTAGTATTTATGGATTTTTTCCAATTTGAAAGTAACACATAATCATTATTGAAAATTTAAAAAATATGGAGAAGCTTAAAGAAGGCAATTAAAATCACCCATAATCCCATTACTAAGAGACCAGATGACTTTTGTGCTCTCCCACTCTGCCCTCCCCTTCTGTTTCTGGTTCTGGTTCTCCGTGCATGCACACACATGTGTATGCACGTGCACACACACACACACACACACAGAGGCATCGTGTTGTCGGTGCACTTTTACAGGCTCTTGTCAATTAACAGCATGTCAGGGGCATTTCTTACCTTGCTTAATATTTTTCATGGCATTCCTTCTCCTCACCCACTCTCTGAGTATATGGAGCCCTACCTCCTAAGGAAGGTCCTCCCACCACCACCCCATACCTCCGTCCCACCCCTCTGGCCTTGCACGCGTCTGAGGGCGTTGTTTTCTGACACCCAACACTTCTATCCATGGAGTCAGAGGTGCTTCTGCTAGGAGTTGTCTGTCTCTGAGAGGTCAGTGCCAGAGCCTGGTCTCCAGTTCCGAAAACCACAGGATGAGCAAAGCCAAGTCCTGCAGCAGCAATATACCAGGCTCCGGCGGTGGGCTGGCCCTCGCTCCCTCTCTCATCTAAAGAGTCTTTTTGAGGCTGGATTTGCTTGGCTGCCCCTGGTTGGGAAATAGTAAGAAGCTTGCATTCGTGGAAAAAGGAAGGAAAAAACAATCACCAATGCTTTCATAAGACCCAGCCTGTCACAGTTCCTGTTTAAGGAGGAGGACTCATTTTTCCCTAAGTTGAAAATATTTGAGCCAGGATGGGAGGTGGGGGGATGGGGGGAGAAATTGCCCTCTGTCCAGAGCCAGGCAGAGATTTGCATATACAGTGACATATACTGGGGCTCTCATTTTAGGGAGAGTTCTTTGGTTCCAAGCAAAAGAAACCAACTTTAGATAATTTAAGCAAAAAAAATAAAAAAACTAAAAATACACACACAGATACATCATGCCACACACACATACATGTTAGAAGGCCACAGAGCAGCTCACAGAATCAAATAAAAAGCTAAAGAATCTGGCTTTTTATGGGACAGGAAACTAGGTGATCTAGGTGGGAGAGACTAATGGACTCTCCATTAGTTAGGAATCCCTGTGTCCCTTCACCCAGGATTTCTGTTCCCTGGAGAGAGTAAACTGGCTTTGCTTGGTGACATGCCAACTACTTGACCCGCAGAAGGTGAGACACCTTGCTTCAGGCTCTGTTAGAAGGGAGGATGGGATGCTGAGCAGGCCATAGAGCAGATGTCTACCAGTCTGCTTTTTATCATCAGCCTCATTGCTATAATTAGTTCCCCGAGGCTGCCTGGATTTACATGCATCTAAATGGAGTTAATGTGTTTCTGTTTTATAGCATCCTTAATAAAAATTAAACCATGTTAAAAGTGGACTACAGTCTTCTCACTCAAGACAAGATCTCTGCCTTGTCCTTGTGGTCCAACTGGAGAAAAGGTGCTTAGGCCTTCCTGAAGCAGTCTCTTGCTTCACCTGGCTTCCCTTTGATAGCTCCATGCTCTGGATTCTGGAAGTTTGTGCCCCAAGAGCCCTGGTTACCCAGCCTAGTTCTTGCTTTAGACAGCAAACTAAAAATAAGTGTCCCCAGGACCATTCGTGTTGGCAATGACAGTTGGGCTGCCACCTCACCACAAAGACACTTGTCATTTGGGGGTTTGGAAAAGGGAAACACTTAAGTGCTAGTTTATCAGCCAAAAGAAGCTACGACCAAAAAAACACAGCACCCGTCCAACCCACAGACTTCTGGTCAGAGTATCAACTTACAGGGGAAAAGTTTAGCCTGTTATAAATTAAAGACATAGAGGTGGTTATTTATTTACACATTTGCAGGGGGAAAGGGGAGACAATGTGAGCCCACAGCAGCAGCCTTTTAGAAGTTTCCAGGGAAACTTTAAAAGAGAACAAGCATTTTTTAAAAAAGTGTTAGAACATTTTCAAAGTATCGAGGAACAAAGAAAAGCCTGCAACAATGTACAGTATTAATATTTTGGTGTGCTTCCAATCCTGGCTTTTAGATTGGGAGGATGAGCTTAGGGGTCAACTTGCTTCCACGCCTGTCATATCTGCTCTCACTTGAGAATGAAGCCCGGAATCAAGTAAAAGTTTAATCAGTGTAGCTAGTATGCTGACAGGTTTTCATGCATGACATTCATAGGCCTCCTTTATCCACTTAATATAGCATAAGGTTTTCCCCATGTTTGAAAATTTCTTTGCCAGTTTTTTCTCAGTGGCTTTATAATATTCCATCAAATGGTTGCTCCATAACTTAACCGAAGCAGGCCTTTGACATTGCACATGAAATATCACAAGTAATGGGTATTTTTGTGCCTAAACTGGGGCCACCATTTGTCAGAGTCCAGCCTCACAACTTCTTGGGTGTGAGGTTTTTATACTGTCACTTTTTTTTCTCTTACAAGGCAGCTCTTCACTGGACAAAGTCTAATTATCCAGTTCATAGGTGATTCTACCCTAATTATTCTTCACTCTTTTCCCTCCTTTTATGGTTCTGGAAGTCATTTCCTAGATTGTTAGCAAGGGTACTAGAAAATTAAAGAGAGGACAAACTTTAAGTACTTATTGCTAAGTCATAGAAAAAACTTCCTGGGGTACTGTAAGAGCCAGAGTGAAACTTACTTAGGAAATCCATCAGACAGGTCTAGACACTGCTTTAAAAATATGGCAACTGCTCTTATAGTTTTTCAAAATATATTTTATATTGCTATTGTAAAACATGCTTCTGTTAGGCACATGGTAATTGTGTGTGTGACAATAATAGCAATAACATTTTTTTCTTTAAAGGCAAAGAAGAGGATTTACAAGCCCACTTTTTTTTTCCCTCTAGAAGTATCTAACCTTCCTCTCTTAGAAGCTCCTGGGGGCTCAGATATTAATAGTGTTCATCTTTCCTACTCCATTTATCTAGTCACCTAGGCGTGCAAATTTAGAGTATTTACTAGAACAACAATGATCAAAACAAAAACAAGAACTATCATTAACTGAATGCTTGCTGTATGCCAGGCACTGGTCTAAGACTTTGAGAGAGAGAGACCTAACAGAGGGAGGATGTAAACAGCAGATTCAGTGGACTTTTTGAGGTGATGACAGCCACAGGAAGAGCGGGGGGATAGGATGCCGGCGTGGGTGAAGGGTCCCAAGTGTGGAAGAGCGTGACCTATTCTGCCATGGACGGGGATTAGCAAGAGGGCAGGAAAGTGGCATCAAATATAGCTGGAAGAATATTTAATAAGAGAGGGACAAGATCCAATTCATATCTTAAGAAGAATGTACACATCTATATGGAGATAGATTGCAAGGGAAGTAGGGTGTTCACAGGAATGAACTGTGAATGTGTCTGGGGCAGTGGATGGCAGTGGCCTGGACTCCGGGGCTCTGGTGGAAACGGACCGAAGCAGGTGGACTTGGGATGCATTTTGGAGATAGAATTGACAGAGCTTGCTGGTGAATTGTAAAAAGGAGGTAGGGTAAGGGAGACATAAAAGCCAAGTCCTGTGTTTTTCTATTTGAGCACCTAGGCTATGGTGGTGCCATATACTTATGATGTGAAAATCTGGGGGAGTAACTGATTCATGGGTAGGAAAATGGAAGTTTCCATTCTTACCTTGTCATTTGCCAAAATGGACATACTGACCAAAGATAGAAAACAAAACAAAACAAAACTAGAAACTTAATGCTTTAATCATTTTTGTGTAGTAAAAGGAGACCAGACAGACCTAGGACTTCTATTTTCAAGTTGTACGATTTAAATTACCTAGCCACCTGCCACTGGATGCTTTAACCTCCTAATCTTTAAAAGGGAATTAATATTGCCTGTCGTGCATTTCTGTTGACGTAATATATGTGCAGCTCCTAGCCCAGTCTCTGGCACATAGTAACTCCATTTCCTAAATGTTAGTTGCAGTTCTTAGGAATAACCTGCACAAGATAGAGCTGTCATATGCAATAAATCCCTCCTTGTGAGGGTCTTGTACACACCTTAGCCTGGGTGACAGGATATATCCCTGTTACTTTCTATCAGAAGTCCCACATTTAAATGCTTTATTCCTTCAGTGGAAGGCTTTTTTCCTTACTGAAATACCAGTGGCCTTGAAAAGAGAATAGTTTAAGGCATATCTGTCAATAATAGAAAGTCATCCTAATGTAGTGATTAAGAGCATGGATTCTGGAGCCAGACTGCCTGGGTTTGAATCTTATCTCTGCCACTTATGAGCTGTGTGACTTTGGGCAAGTTACTTGACTTCTCTGTGGCTAAGTTCCCTCATCTGTGATATTGGGACATTAATGATTCCTACCTCATAGGGTTGTTATGAGTTTTGATGGAGCTAATACATATCAAATCATAAAACAATGCCTGGGAAATAGTAACCATAATGTAAGAATGTGTTAAATAAACTACAAATAGTTAAGGTGTTAGAAAACATGGCTTTGAGAAGGTGAGGAGAGAAGGATGAGGTCAGGGAGGAGAAGGAGGGCAGGAGAGACTGGGCCTCTGGAGGAAACAGAGACAGGAGGACACAGTGGGCGATCACGAGAAGGCTTTTCTGCTTTTTGGTTTTGTCTTGTCAAGCCCCCAGGGAAAGAGACTTCCAGAATGACCCCGACCCCAAATATTAGATCTAAGTTTTCCCCTCTTAGAAGCAGCCTTTAATCCATGCTTGGCTCAACGCAAGGTAACATGCACAGAAACATGCATTTCTGCTGTTGCCGCTTCTGTCGGCAGAATCTCTCTGCCTGGCCTTCATAAAGATCATGTCAAGGTGTCCCCCACCCATCTGATTTGGCCTAACTATGTGGTTTCCTATGGCTTACCAAGGTCTCAACTGAAATCCGGCCACAGACTGCTCCTCCAGAGCCTCAAGGGATGGTTCATCATTCCTGGCGTTACTATAAATGGACTGGGGAGTCCAGGAAATGTGTAAGTTTCCTTTTTTTTTTTTTTTTTAGAGACAAATGGTTTATTTGGTAACAAGGAGTAAAAAGGAATTCTTAATTCCTCTTCTCTCTTTTGATGGCTGACATGAAATGTGATAGTCAAATAGACAGCAACGCACACAGGAATTCCCTCGCAGTCCTTGATCTTCTGCACAAGCGCAGAGATGCCCAAGCCGTGCGACTTGCTGTCATTGTTTTCTAGACAGAAGCGCCGGCTGCTGTGCTTTCCAGCCCATCAGTGGTGGCTACATTCTCCTTCTTGTCTTCGGGTTTCATGGCAGGAAACAGAAGCACTTCCTTGATGTTATTGGAGTCTGTGAGAAACGTGGTGATGCGGTCGATGCCCATGCCCCAGCCACCTGCGGGGGGCAGCCCGTATTCCAGGGCGGTGCAGAAGGTTTCATCTATGAACATGGCCTCATCATCGCCAGCAGCTTTGGCCTTGGCCTGTTCTTCAAAGAGCTGCCGGAGAGGACTCCCGGAAGATGGCGGAAGAGTAAGACGCGGAGATCACCTTCCTTCCCACAGATACAGTAGAAATACATCTACACGTGGAACTGCTCCTACAGAACACCCACTGAACGCTGGCAGAAAACGTCAGACCTCCCAAAAGGCAAGAAAATCCCCACGTACTTGGGTAGGGCAAAAGAAAAAAGAAATAACAGAGACAAAAGAATAGGGACGGGACCTGCACCTGTGGGAGGGAGCTGTGAAGGAGGAAAGGTTTCCACACACTAGGAAGCCCCTTCGCGGGCGGAGACTGCGGGTGGCAGAGGGGGGAAGCTTCGGAGCCACGGAGGAGAGCGCAGCCACAGGGGTGTGGAGGGCAAAGCGGAGAGATTCCCGCACAGAGGCTCGGCGCCGAGCAGCACTCACCAGCCCGAGAGGCTTGTCTGCTCACCCGCCTGGGCGGGCGGGGGCTGGGAGCTGAGGCTCGGGCTTCAGTCGGATCGCAGGGAGAGGACTGGGGTTGGCGGCGTGAACACAGCCTGAAGGGGTTAGCGCACCACAGCTAGCCGGGAGGGAGTCCGGGAAAAAGTCTGCAGCTGCCAAAGAGGCAAGAGGCTTTTTCTTGCCTCTTTGTTTCGCGGCGCGCAAGGAGAGGGGATTCAGATCGCCGCTTAAACGAACTCCAGAGACGGTCGCGAGCCGCAGCGATCAGCGCGGACCCCAGAGACGCTAAGGCTGCTGCTGCCGCCACCAAAAATCCTGTGTGCGAGCACAGGTCACTCTCCACACCGCCCCTCCCGGGAGCCAGTGCAGCCCGCCACGGCCAGGCTCCCGTGATCCGGGGACGACTTCCCCGGGAGAACGCACGGCGCGCCTCGGGCTGGTGCAACGTCACGCAGGCCTCTGCCGCCGCAGGCTCGCCCTGCATCCGTATCCCTCCCTCCCCCCGGCCTGAGTGAGCCAGAGCCCCCGAAGCAGCTGTTCCTTTAACCCCGTTCTGTCTGGGCGGGGAACAGATGCCCTCAGGCGACCTACACGCAGAGGCGGGTCCAAATCCAAAGCTGAACCCCGGGAGCTGTGCGAACAAAGAAGAGAAAGGGAAATCTCTCCCATCAGCCTCAGAAGCAGCGGATTAAAACTCCACAAACAACTTGATGTGCCTGCATCTGTTGAATACCTGAATAGACAACAAATCATCCCAAATTCAGGAGGTGGACTTTGGGAGTAGGATATATTAATTTTTCCCCTTTTCCTTTTTTTGTGAGTGTATATGTATATGCTTCTGGGTGAGATTTTGTCTGTATAGCTTTGCTTTATAATAGCTTTATTTTACTTCACTATATTTTATCCTCTTTCTTTCTTTCTTTCTATTTTTTCTCCCTTTTACTCTGAGCCGTGTGGATGAAAGGCTCTTGGTGCTCCAGCCAGGCATCAGGGCTGTGCCTCTGAGGTGGGAGAGACAACTTCAGGACACTGGTCCACAAGAGACCTCCCAGCTCCACGTAATACCAAACGGCGAAAATCTCTCAGAGATCTCCATCTCAACATCAAGACCCAACTTCACTCAATGACCAGCAAGCTACAGTGCTGGACACCCTATGCCAAACAACTAGCAAAACAGGAACACAGCCCCATCCATTAGCAGAGAGGCTGCCTAAAATCATAATAAGGCCACAGACACCCCAAAATACACCACCAGACGTGGACGTGCCCACCAGAAAGACAAGATCCAGCCTCATCCACCAGAACACAGGCACTAGTTCCCTCCACCAGGAAGCCTACACAACCCACTGAACCAACCTTAGCCACTGGGAACAGATACCAAAAACAACGGGAACTACGAACCTGCAGCTTGTGAAAAGGAGACCCCAAACACAGTAAGATAAGCAAAAGGAGATGACAGAAAAACACACAGCAGATGAAGGAGCAGGGTCAAAACACACCAGACCTAACAAATGAAGAGGAAATAGGTAGTCTACCTGAAAAAGAATTCAGAATAATGATAGTAAGGATGATCCAAAATCTTGGAAATAGAATAGACAAAATGCAAGAAACATTTAACAAGGATGTAGAAGAACTAAAGAGGAACCAAGCAACGATGAAAAACACAATAAATGAAATTAAAAATACTCTAGATGGGATCAATAGCAGAATAACTGAGGCAGAAGAACGGATAAGTGACCTGGAGGATAAAATGGTGGAAATAACTACTGCAGAGCAGGATAAAGAAAAAAGAATGAAAAGAACTGAGGACAGTCTCAGAGACCTCTGGGACAACATTAAACGCACCAACATTCGAATTATAGGGGTCCCAGAAGAAGAAGAGAAAAAGAAAGGGACTGAGAAAATATTTGAAGAGATTATAGTTGAAAACTTCCCTAATATGGGAAAGGAAATAGTTAATCAAGTCCTGGAAACACAGAGAGTCCCATACAGGATAAATCCAAGGAGAAACACACCAAGACACATATTAATCAAACTATCAAAAATTAAATATAAAGAAAACATATTAAAAGCAGCAAGGGAAAAACAACAAATAACACACAAGGGAATCCCCATAAGGTTAACAGCTGATCTTTCAGCAGAAACGCTGCAAGCCAGAAGGGAGTGGCAGGATATACTTAAAGTGATGAAGGAGAAAAACCTACAACCAAGATTACTCTACCCAGCAAGGATCTCATTCAGATTTGATGGAGAAATTAAAACCTTTACAGACAAGCAAAAGCTGAGAGAGTTCAGCACCACCAAACCAGCTTTACAACAAATGCTAAAGGAACTTCTCTAGGCAAGAAACACAAGAGAAGGAAAACACCTACAATAACAAACCCAAAACATTTAAGAAAATGGGAATAGGAACATACATATCGATAATTACCTTAAATGTAAATGGATTAAATGCTCCCACCAAAAGACACAGACTGGCTGAATGGATACAAAAACAAGACCCTTATATATGCTGTCTACAAGAGACCCACTTCAGACCTAGAGACACATACAGACTGAAAGTGAGGGGATGGAAAAAGATATTCCATGCAAATGGAAATCAAAAGAAAGCTGGAGTAGCAATTCTCATATCAGACAAAATAGACTTTAAAATAAAGACTATTACAAGAGACAAAGAAGGACACTATATAATGATCAAGGGATCGATCCAAGAGGAAGGTATAACAATTGTAAATATTTATGCACCCAACATAGGAGCACCTCAATACATAAGGCAAATACTAACAGCCATAAAAGGGGAAATCGACAGCAACACAATCATAGTAGGGGACTTTAACACCCACTTTCACCAATGGACAGATCATCCAAAATGAAAATAAATAAGGAAACACAAGCTTTAAATGATACATTAAACAAGATGGACTTAATTGATATTTATAGGACATTCCACCCAAAAACAACAGAATACACATTTTTCTCAAGTGCTCATGGAACATTCTCCAGGATAGATCATATCTTGGGTCACAAATCAAACCTTGGTAAATTTAAGAAAATTGAAATCGTATCAAGTATCTTTTCTGACCACAACGCTATGAGACTAGATATCAATTACAGGAAAAGATCTGTAAAAAATACAAACACATGGAGGCTACACAATACACTACTTAATAACGAAGTGATCACTGAAGAAATCAAAGGGGAAATCAAAAAATACCTAGAAACAAATGACAATGGAGACACGACAACCCAAAACCTATAGGACGCAGCAAAAGCAGTGCTAAGAGGGAAGTTTATAGCAATACAAGCCTACATCAAGAAACAGGAAACATCTCGAATAAACAACCTAACCTTGCACCTGAAGCAATTAGAGAAAGAAGAACCAAAAAAACCCAAAGCTAGCAGAAGGAAAGAAATCATAAAGATCAGTTCAGAAATAAATGAAAAAGAAATGAAGGAAACAATAGCAAAAATCAATGAAACTAAAAGCTGGTTCTTTGAGAAGATAAACAAAATTGATAAACCATTAGCCAGACTCATCAAGAGAAAAAGGGAGAAGACTCAAATCAATAGAATTAGAAATGAAAAAGGAGAAGTAACCACTGACACTGCAGAAATACAAACGATCATGAGAGATTACTACAAGCAACTCTATGCCAATAAAATGGACAACCTGGAAGAAATGGACAGGTTCTTAGAAATACACAACCTGCTGAGACTGAACCAGGAAGAAATAGAAAATATGAACAGACCAATCACAAGCACTGAAATTGAAACTGTGATTAAAAATCTTCCAACAAACAAAAGCCCAGGACCAGATGGCTTCACAGGCGAATTCTATCAAACATTTAGAGAAGAGCTAACACCTATCCTTCTCAAACTCTTCCAAAATATTGCAGAGGGAGGAACACTCCCCAACTCATTCTACGAGGCCACCATCACCCTGATACCAAAACCAGACAAAGATGTCACAAAGAAAGAAAACTACAGGCCAATATCACTGATGAACATAGATGCAAAAATCCTCAACAAAATACTAGCAAACAGAATCCAACAGCACATTAAAAGGATCATACACCATGATCAAGTGGGATTTATCCCAGGAATGCAAGGATTCTTCAATATATGCAAATCAATCAACGTGATACACCATATTAACAAATTGAAGGAGAAAAACCATATGATCATCTCAATAGATGCAGAGAAAGCTTTCAACAAAATTCAACACCAATTTATGATAAAAGCCCTGCAGAAAGTAGGCATAGAGGGAACTTTCTTCAACATAATAAAGGCCATATATGACAAAACCCACAGCCAACATTGTCCTCAATGGTGAAAAACTGAAACCATTTCCACTAAGATCAGGAACAAGACAAGGTTGCCCACTCTCACCACTATTATTCAACATAGTTTTGGAAGTGTTAGCCACAGCAATCAGAGAAGAAAAAGAAATAAAAGGAATCCAAATCAGAAAAGAAGAAATAAAGCTGTCACTGTTTGCAGTTGACATGATACTATACATAGAGAATCCTAAAGATGCTACCAGAAAACTACTAGAGCTAATCAATGAATTTGGTAAAGTAGCAGGATACAAAATTAATGCACAGAAATCTCTTGCATTTCTATATACTAATGATGAAAAATCTGAAAGTGAAATTAAGAAAACACTCCCGTTTACCATTGCAACAAAAAGAATAAAATATCTAGGAATAAACCTACCTAAGGAGACAAAAGACCTGTATGCAGAAAATTATAAGACACTGATGAAAGAAATTAAAGATGATACAAATAGATGGAGAGATATACCATGCTCTTGGATTGGAAGAATCAACATTGTGAAAATGACTCTACTACCCAAAGCAATCTACAGATTCAATGCAATCCCTATCAAAGTACCACTGGCATTTTTCACAGAACTAGAACAAAAAATTTCACAATTTGTATGGAAACACAAAAGACCCCGAATAGCCAAAGCAATCTTGAGAACGAAAAATGGAGCTGGAGGAATCAGGCTCCCTGACTTCAGACTATATTACAAAGCTACAGTAATCAAGACAGTTTGGTACTGGCACAAAAACAGAAATATAGATCAATGGAACAGGATAGAAAGCCCAGAGATAAACCCACACACATATGGTCACCTTATCTTTGATAAAGGAGGCAAGCATATACAGTGGAGAAAAGACAGCCTCTTCAATAAGTGGTGCTGGGAAAATTGGACAGATACATATAAAAGTATGAAATTAGAACACTCCCTGACACCATACACAAAAATAAACTCAAAATGGATTAAAAACCTAAGTGTAAGGCCAGACACTGTCAAACTCTTAGAGGAAAACATAGGCAGAACACTCTATGACATAAATCACAGCAAGATTCTTTTTGACCCAGCTCCTAGAGAAATGGAAATAAAAACACAAATAAACAAATGGGACCTAATGAAACTTAAAAGCTTTTGCACAGCAAAGGAAACCATAAACAAGACCAAAAGACAACCCTCAGAATGGGAGAAAATATTTGCAAATGAAGCAACTGACAAAGGATTAATCTCCAAGATTTACAAGCAGCTCATGCAACTCAATAACAAATAAACGAACAACCCAATCCAAAAATGGGCAGAAGACCTAAATAGACATTTCTCCAAAGAAGATATACAGATTGCCAACAGACACATGAAAGAATGCTCAACATCATTAATCATTAGAGAAATGCAAATCAAAACTACAATGAGGTATCATCTCACACCGGTCAGATTGGCCATCATCAAAAAATCTAGAAACAATAAATGCTGGAGAGGGTGTGGAGGAAAGGGAACCCTCTTGCACTGTTGGTGGGAATGTAAATTGATACAGCCACTATGGAGAACAGTATGGAGGTTCCTTAAAAAACTACAAATAGAACTACCATACGACCCAGCAATCCCACTACTGGGCATATACCCTGAGAAAACCATAGTTCAAAAAGAGTCATGTACCAAAATGTTCATTGCAGCTCTATTTACAATAGCCAGGACATGGAAGCAACCTAAGTGTCCATCATCGGATGAATGGATAAAGAAGATGTGGCACATATATACAATGGAATATTACTCAGCCATAAAAAGAAATGAAATGGAGGTATTTGTAATGAGGTGGATGGACCTAGAGTCTGTCATACAGAGTGAAGTAAGTCAGAAAGAGAAAAACAAATACAGTATGCTAACACATATATATGGAATCTAAGAAAAAAAAAAAAAAAAAGGCCATGAAGAACCTAGTGGCAAGACGGGAATAAAGACACAGACCTACTAGAGAATGGACTTGAGGATATGGGGAGGCGGAGGGGTGAGATGTGACAGGGTGAGAGAGTGTCATGGACATATATACACTACCAAATGTACAATAGATAGCTAGTGGGAAGCAGCCGCATAGCACAGGGAGATCAGCTCGGTGCTTTGTGACCACCTAGAGGGGTGGGATGGGGAGGGTGGGAGGGAGGGAGATGCAAGAGGGAAGAGATATGGGAACATATGTATATGTATAACTGATTCACTTTGTTATAAAGCAGAAACTAACACACCGTTGTAAAGCAATTATACTTCAATAAAGATGTTTAAAAAAAAAAAAACCCCCCCCCCAAAAAAAAAAAGCTGCCGCTGTCGCATAGGGTCATTCAGCTCAGTGTAGGCATTGCATATTTCCTTTTTCATGACAAATAGCTCAAAGCGTTCAGTCAGACCCTCTTTAGAGCGGTGCCATTTGGCCAGAGGACTCATTATCTGCGGGTGATCACAGATGAATGTAGGATTGATGCACGTCACTTCCAGGAACTCCCCGACAAGCTTATCAAGGAGCCTGGCTGTGGTCCGAGGTGGAGGGCATTCAACAGCTTTTGCAACACAGATATCATCTAGAATTTTGTGAGTTTCTTTGCTTTCGAAGAGGTTAGTTTCTGGCAGTCTCATGCCCAGGGCTTTTTCAAGCTCTTCTACCACGCTGATTTTCCAGAAGGGTGGGGTGAAGTCAATCTCACAGGCTTGGCCCTCTGGGCCATCTGGATGATGGGTGGCCTTGTAACTGCCTGTAATGTGTTTCACCATCCCTGAAATCATCTCCTCTGTGATTTCCATGAGATCATGATAGTCTGCATAGGCCATGCAGAATTCACAGGTGGTGAACTCAGGATTGTGAGTCAAATCAATTCCTTCATTCCGGAACTGGCGTCCGATTTCATAAACCCGGTCAATGCCACCAACCACCAGCATCTTATGGTAGAGTTCTGGAGCAATCCTCATATATAAATTCATGTCCAGTTCGTTGTGGTCGGTGATAAAAGGCTTGGCCACAGCTCCCCCTGGGATGATGTTCATCATGGGAGTTTCAATCTCTAGGAATCCCAACTCATCCAAGAAACTTCTTATATATGTGATGATCTTAGAGCGGATGATAAACTTCTGCCTCACAAAGTCATTCAGGATCAAGTCCAAGTATCTCTGACGAAACCGTGTTTCCTTGTCTTTGAGGCCAAAGTGAAGATGAGGTAACATATGCAAGCAAGGAGACAGCAGTGTGATTTCATAGGGAATGATGCTCAGTTCGCCCTTCTTGGTTTTCCCAGGATTGCCCTGAACTCCAATTATGTCTCCCCGGCGCAGTTTGTTGTTAATACGAATAAATTCTTCTTCAGATTTATAATTCCTGGAATTGGCCATGACTTGCAACTTAAGCCCCTCTCCTCGAAGGTCATAGAAGATGAGCTTTCCCCCAGAAGCTCTTTTGGCATGGATCCTACCTGCCACCTTTAAGGTGATGTCAGTCAGGTGGTCCCCAGGCTGCGGGTGACTGTATTCTTGGATAAAGTGAGTGAGCGAGATGTCGACGTGGAACTTGTGCGGGTATGGGTCTTCCCCATTGACCTTCAGCTGGTGGACTGCCTGGCTGCGGATTTTGAAGTCTTGGTTTGGGTCCAAGCTCTCCTCCTCCGCACCCACACCATTATCAGCAGTGTGGTTGGTGGCAGCAGCGGCCTGGCTTAGTTGTTTCTCACTGAGCGCCTTCTGCTTGGCCTCCTTCTCTGCTATTTTCTTCTCAGCTTTCAGGCATCTCTTTAGCTCATTTTTGCTCAGTTTCGGCTCGCCGTCGTCCACTTTAATTTCAGCCCCCTGCACCTCAGCCATCTTCCCAGAGGGCCGGACCTAAAGAGCTAAGTTTCCTTTCTTATCATCCTCTCTTCAAGGAAAATGCTTCATGGGCTGTTGCATCTAGATGGCAGTTGGCTTTTATCATTAATTCCCATCTGAGCCAAACTAGGGACAGAGCATCAGCCTTTTTGAAAAATGGGGCAGCGGAAAGGATGTTAGTGAATCCCAAACCCACCTGGAAATCTAGCAGCATCTAAAGACTGTCCCTCAATTTTTCCAAGTGTGGTGAGGATGCAGAGAAACTACATCACTCATACATTGCTGGGAGGAGTACAAAATGGTACCACTACCCTGGAAAACAGTTTGGCAGTTTCTTAAAAAAAAAAAAATATGCCAACTACCACACAACCCAGAGATTGCACTCTTGGCCATTTATCCAGGTGAAATGAAAATCTAGTGTTCACACAAAAACCTGTACTCAAGTTTAGCAGTTTTATTGGTAATAGCCCCAAACTGGGAACAACCCAAGCGTTCTTCAGTGGCTGACTGGTTAAGCAAACTGTGGTCCATCCACACCATGAAATAGTACTTGGCAAGAAAAAAGGAATGCACTATGAATTACTCGTATAAGCAACAGCCTGGATGAAACTCCAGAGAATTATGCTAAGTGAAAAAAGCCAATCCCCAAAGATTATATACTATATGATTCCCTTTATATGATATTCTTAAAATGACCAAACAGTTGAAATGGTAAACAGGTTAGGAGATGCTAGGGGTTAAGGAGGTGGTGGGAGCAGGAGAGAAGTAGCTGAGGCTGTAAAAAGATACCATGAAGAATCCTTACGGTGACAGAGATCTTCTGTATCTTGACTGCATCAATGTTAATATCCTGGTTGTGATACTGTACCATGGTTTTTACAATGTACCATGCGGGCAAACTGGGTAAGGAAGGGTATCTGCATCATTTCTTAAAACTGGATGTGTGTCTACAATGATCTCAAAATAAAAGTTTAATTTTAATAAATAGAGACAGGATAAAGACTGTTAACTGATCCCCAAATTCATCCTGAACTCTACCAGGACCTAAGTAATGCCCTTCAACTTTCCCACATTCCTTGCTCTAAAAGAATTTTTAGTTGTAGAAAGATGTAACCAGATGCAAAATTAGGTAAACATTGATACATTGTTAGATACATTGCTTGCCACACACAGTTAGGCCCTCAGCTCACCTACTGTTCATTTTATCACTCATTCATTCAACAAACATTTACGGTGCCCCTCCAATGTATCAAAGACTATTCTAGGTATTGTGGATACAGGGAGACAGATAACAGACTCTGTACCTGAATGGAGCTTATATTATAGTAGGGAAGACAGATAATGTATAACACATACATAAAAAGATGATTTCAGAGAGTGGTAAGAACTAAGGATGCAATAAAACAAGGTGATGTGGACAGTGTCAGGAGAGGGGAACCTCTTTCAATAGGGGAGTGAAGGAAAGGCTTTCATAGCGGACAATTTGGTCTGAGAGTAAATGATGGAACAGGGCCCTAGAGCTGGGGAGAAGAGTATTGCTGCATTACCTTTACAAAAATCACTCTTGTGATGTGAAGAACACACTGATAGGAAACAAAAATGAGAGTGAGGGGACCAGTTCACAGCCATTTCAGTGGCCCATGCCTGCGGTGATGGTTTCCTCGACTAAGGTTTAGCAATGGAGACAATGGTGCCATTTTTCAAGATGAGAAGGACTGTGGGGGAAGAGGGAAGGAGGTTGGTTGGGAAAAAGAAATGGAGAGTTCTATTTAGTCATGTTCATTTTGATATGTCTAATAGACATCCACCCGCACTGGGCCACGAACATTGTTCAGCCTCATTCTTTGTCTGTCTCCCCCCAGCCAGTGCTCCAGCAGCTCTGGGTCACTCTTCCACATCCAGACATGAATGCAAATCACACCACGAGTTGGTTCCCAGCACGTCAACAATGGTTCGGATTCTGTACACCAGAAGGATAGAGTTATCTCCCTAAGGGTGAACCTGGAACAAGGGGGAATGGGAGCTAAGAGGGAGCCAGACGGATAAAGTCTTCCTTTTACCCTCTCCTATGGGCTACTCTAACCTTAGATAGATTACAATATCTTAGATTATCTTAGATTACAATATCTTCAAACAACTCTTCCAGAGAAGTCCCATATGCTGAGTGAACACAGCTGCCAAGTGACTGCTGGGTCTCTTGGCAGCTCTCTGCGAGGTGGGAACCAGGATGGGAATGCAGCTCATCACATTATTATCACACCTTCCTTTGCCTCCTTACCCTTTTTCTCTTACACCTAATACCCCAGACTTGCACCTCCCAATTAAACTGTTACTCTATTAATCCTTGCCTCGGGCTCTGTTTTATAGAGGACTCAATTAAGACAACATCCAAATGGAGATGTCAAGTAAGAAGTTAAAGTCTAGGAACTTCCCTGGCAGTCCAGTGGTTAAGACTTTGCCTTCCAATGCAGAGGGTGCAGGTTCGATCCCTGGTCGGGGAGCTAAGATCCCACATGCCTTGTGGCCAAAAAACCAAAACATAAAACAGAAGCAACAGTAACAGTAACAATTTCAATAAAGACTTTTAAAAAAAT
Organism: Eubalaena glacialis; assembly: GCF_028564815.1. NCBI lineage: Eukaryota > Metazoa > Chordata > Mammalia > Artiodactyla > Balaenidae > Eubalaena > Eubalaena glacialis. The sequence continues at coordinate 97,866,247 of NC_083725.1, forward strand.
GATCCACATCAAAAAAAATCTTTTAAAAAAGTCTAGAACTCGGGAGAGAAGTCAAGATTGGAACAACTAGCTTGGGAACCATTAGGAGGAGATATACTGTATTTAGGGCTGTAAGGCTGGCTGGTGCAGTCACTTACAGAGAGTGTGTGGTTGGAAATATGGGTCAAGGAGCAAACCTGGGGCACTTTAAAATCTACTGTTTAGGTCGAGGGGTGTGGATCCAGCTGAGGGGAACTGAGAATTATTACTCAACGAGTTAGAAGAAAAGCTGAGGGGATGTAATGACATAGGTGAAAGAAGAGGAGAATGTCACAAGAAAGATGAAAATAATCAGGTGGGTGGACGCTAGCTAAGAGGTCTAGTAACATGAGAGACAGAGGAGACCGTGGGGCTGGTAACATGGAAGTTGTGGTGGCCTTGATGAGAGCAGTTTCAGTAAGGAAGTAGCATCGGAGTGGGTCAAGGAGAGAAAGGGAGGTGAGGAAGTAGAAACAGCTAACATCATAGACAAGTCTTTAAAGAAATTTCAACAGAAATGGAGAGGAAATAAATTGGGTGAGGAAGTCCGTTTGATGGGTGCTATAACTGGGAAATGACAGTTTGAGAAGTGTATTGTCTGGAAGTCAAGAGACCTACATTCTAATCCTTCTTCTGCCATTAAGCAGCTGAAGAAGCCTTGGGTAAATCAGTTCCCTCTCTGGGCATTAATTTCCTCATTTGTCATATCAGATATCTCTCTCAGATCCCTCAAGCTCAGAAAAGCTATGTTCTATGGAGATATTGATGCTGACAGAGAAGGGACAGTGAGTGGGGAAAGGAGGATCCTTGGGAGGATGGTGTAACTCCTTAAGGGGCAGCAAAAGGGTACCTACCTCCTTGGGTGGTAGGAAGGATTAAATAGATAATGCATGCAAAGCACTTAGCACGGCGCTTGACATAACAGTAAGAACACAATACACTTTATTGCTAGAAATAATGGACGTGGTATTGGTACCAGAAACTAGCAGGGTATTGGGTGCACTGCCCTACTGCACACACTTGGAAGTGCCATTCGGAGATAAAAAAAGAAAGAAAGGACGAGAAGTGGGGATGCACCAAGTAGTGCCTGATGTGCAGTGAGGACCACCTTGGAGGCAACCTGTGGATGCAATAGGCAAATAAAGCAATGGAACAGAGTAGAAAATCTAGAAACAGACCCATGCATATTTAGGCACTTACTTTATGAAAAAGGTGGTACCTCAGAGCAATGGTACAGACTTATCAAAAAATAATCTTATCAGTAAGTGGTGCTGGATCAAATAGACATCCAAATGGAAAAATAAGAATAAAACCCCACCCCTGCCTTTTACCAGAGCAAAAAAAATCAATTGTATGTGGTCCATAGATTTTAAATATGAAAGCTTTTAGAAGATAACACAGGTCAAGAATAGCTTCTTTAACTTGAGTTAGCAAATATTCTTAAATAAGACACAGAAAGTACTAACCATAAAGAACAATATTTACATACTGAGCTTTATTAAAATTAAAAACTTGGGTTCATCAAAAGATACCATTAAGAAAGTAAAAAAAAAAAAGAGTCAAGTTACAGAGTGAGAAAAGATATTCACAGTACATATAACTGATAAAGGGCTCAATTCAGAATATATAAAGAACTCTTATAAAAGACAGACCATCCAATTAAAAATAAATAAGCAAAAGATCTGAATAAGCATCTCACAAAAATAGAATGGCCAACGAACACAAGAAAAGGTGCTCAACTAGTCATCAGGGAAATAGACATGAAAATTATATTGAGATATCGCTAACCACCCACAAGAGTGAAAATAATTAAAATGAAGAACAATACCAAGTGACTGAGAGGATGTGGAGCAACTAGGACACATACATTACCAGTGGGAATTTAGAGCGATACGGCCATTGGGGAAAGTTTGGCAGATCTACTAAACCTAAACATAATATGTTCAAAACCTGTCAAGTCTATTCCTGGGTATACATCTGACAGAAATGAGGGCTTATGTTCATCAAAGACATGCACAGAAATGTTCAGCGCAGCATTATTCATAATAGCCTCAAGACAGAAAAAACCCACATGCCCATCAAGAGTAGAGCAGATAAATACACTGTGACGTATTCATAGAGTGGAATACTGTACACAATGAAAATAAATTAACCACTGCTACGCACGACATTGATGACTCTCACAAATATAATGTGGAATGAAAGAAGCTAGTTACAGAAGAATGCATATTGTCTGATTCCATTTATACAGGGTTTGAAAGCAAGCAAAATTCACCTGTGATGTTACAAGTCAGGAGAGTGGTCCCTTTAAGGAGCAAGAAGGAGGTAGTCGTGTGAAGGGGTGGGAGGAGGGCTCTGGGGGCTGGTAACGTTCTATTTCTTGACCTGGGAGGGGGGTGCATGGGTGTGTTTACTTTGCAATAACTCATCAATAATTCATTTAAGGTCTGTGCGCTTTTCTATGTGTATGCTCTACTCAAAAAAAAGTTTATCTACAAAATGAAATGGGAAGGGTGATCTTCACTTTAAGAAATGATTAAAATGTTTCTCCCCTCTTTGTTTCTGACACCACTCCCCCATCCAAGTTCCCCACTGCATGGGAACTTGTTCTCACCAAATGAATCAATCATAATGGAACAAATTTAATGGATTTCCAAAGATTTTTTTTTTTAAGTGTAATGTCTTCCTTGTAAGGTCATTAAAAAAAAACCTCTACCTTTAAATAAAATCATCACACCTCATCCTCCCTCCCTTTATGGTGAAGAAAACTGAAATGCTAGATCCAAGAACAATAGTCATTCTGGGGCCGGAGGGTGAAAATGGATCAGAAATTCATTTGACATTTACTAAGCAGCTGCTAAACGTCAGGCATTATTCTCGGCGCGGCAGATACAGCAGTCAACGGGAGAGAAAAGATCTTTGTTCTTGTGGAACTTAAAACATAACCCGCAAATGAGCAAATGTCATAGAGAGAAACAAGTCAAGGGGCGTGGGATAGTGGGGGCCAGGGGTAAGTTTTGCTGTTGTGTAGAGGGTGGTCAGAGAAGGCCACACCCAAAAGAGAGAAACCTGAGGAAGAAGAGAGATGGCCATGCAGGTGACAGGGAAGAGTGCTCCAGGCTGAGGGAGCCTGAGGTGGGAACAGTTTCTGTGTTTGAGGAACAGCCGGGAGGCCGGTGCAGCAGGAGGGGAGTGAACAAGGACCAGAGCAGCAAGAGACAGAGTCAGAGGCCACTAGGGCCCCCCAGGTCATTGTGAGGGCTTCGGCTTTCCCTCTGAGTGAGATGGAGCCACTGGAGGGTTTTGAGTAGAAAGAGAGACATGATCTGACTTAGACTTTAAGAATCACTCAGGCTGCAGGGGGAGAATAGACAGAAGGGGGGGGGGGTAAGAGCGAAAACAAGGAGACAAGGAAGTCGTTACAGGGATACAGGTGGGAGACCCTAGCGCCCTGGAGGGCCAGTGGAGATGGGGGGAACTGGGTGTATTTCATGGCAGAGACAAACAGGGTTCAGCGTTTGGAAGTGGGTTGTGAGACAGAGTGGAGTCAAGGTTTTGGGCCTCAGCAGCTGGAAGGACAAAGTTTCTGTCAACTGACATGTGGGTGGAACAGGTGTGGGTGCAAGGTTCCGAAGTGCTGTTTGCACACTTCTAGTTGGAGATGTCTGCTAGGCATCCCAGTGGAGACCTGTAAGGAGGCAGTTGGAGATAACGAAGCCAGAGCCCGAGGGAGAAGCTGGGACTGGAGATGTAAACGTGGGTGTTGGCGCTTCAAGCCATGAGACTGGATGAAGTCACCTAGGCAGAGGATATCGCCAGAAAAGAGAAGTCATGGTCTGAGGAATGGCCCTCTGAGGTCAGTCCTGCCCCAAATCCTGCTTCCACTGTAGGAAGGGGATATCGTCACGTTGGAGGAATTGGCCCCCATTCGCCTGGTGCCAGATGGCTGATGTGTTGCAGGTGTGAGGATACACGGGGCAACACTGTGACCTGGAAACTGGTCCTCAATGGAGACCAAACATCGCGTGAGGGAAACAAGCAAACACCTTTAGCATTCCTCCTCTCCCTGTCCCTAGCTCAGGTGGGATCTAAAATAGTGACCTGGAGGGCAAGCTTCTCCATCCTAGTCCTGGTTTGCCAAGTGCCCATGGCCTTCTCCTCTGGCATTCTCTTCGTCTGTCTGCTAGTCTAGCCCAGGGCATTCTGCTCTCCTGGAAGAGTGCTTGGTTCCTGGGCAAGCAGAGCATCCTTTCACACTGAGCCAGAGATTGCAGGCTGGAGGAAGGCGGCCTTCGAGGCAACAGGGGCTTGGAGGAGAGCTGTCCTACACGTTTTACCCATTAGCTGAAAATCTCTCATAACGTTTTCCATTCCCCTTATAACGAATCGTCAGATCAGCAGGGCCCCTGCTAGAAAGTTTATAAAAATCTCACAGGATTTTAAGGTCTGAACAAAGAGAAGAAATGGCTGACTGGGGCCGTGGCAGGCTCGAGTCAGAACCTCTTTCCCTGGCTGGTCTTTATTTCTAAAACTGGATTACAAGGGAAGAAGCTTTTGAAATGCTTCTCAGTTTTCTCCCTTCCTCGGCTTTACTGTCACCATTCAGGCTCCCCAGGACTCATCTGAGGAAGTCCCAGCCAAGAAAAGCACCAACAGAGAGGAGGAAAATTGGAAAAAAACAATAGCAGCAGGGATGGTGTTTATTGACCTCAACTTTCCAGTGTCCTGTCTCACTTTCCAGAGACTCCCATTGTTTCCCCACTTGCGTTACCATTCTTTTGAATGATTCTAACATAAACTTGATTTCCCTACCCACTCCTTCCCACTCGCTGCATGATCCATCTTTTCCTTCTTTTTCCTCTCTCTGTGGTAAAGGAGCAGTGGACAGACACAGCTGTTCTATGGTCTCCTGAAGTCTCCATCAGCTGGTGCCTCTCTGAAGACCTCCCCACCCTGCCTCTCCTCACACAGTCACTAGAGACTCTACTCTCCACTTTTCCACCTGAGAGGGAAAGTGGTCCAAGGAGCCCTTTACCTGAAAGTGAGGACGGTGTTTACGCAGCTGTGCCCACCTGTTTCAGGATGGGACTCCCTCTGGGTCAGCTCTTGGAACGTGGCACACAGCAGTGAAAACTGGGGAGTTTGAGATCCCTGGAGAATTGGAAAGATGGAACTCTCTTTCTCTTACTTTCAACCAGGATCCTAGAACACAAAAATGAATTACAAGTCACTTTCTGCTTCTTGGAGGTGGTGAGAAAGTAACTGTGTTCGGTGTAGCTACACTCCACATACAAACACTGATGGAAGTCAATGGAAAGGGTACCTTTCTTGCCCTTCTTCCCCATAATGTTCCCTAATAGGTATCAGGCAAGCATTAAAAATAATCTTTTGTGCTCAACAAAAATTAGTGAAGACATTGATAATACTAGGTGCCTTTTCCACTCCAAAGGCCTCCCTCATCCAAAATTTTCATTTGCTCATTTATTCATTCAATATATTTTTATTGAATGACTACTGTGTCCCAGGCTGGCTGCTATGTGCCTCAGAAAGAATGGAGAACAAGGTAGATAAGTCTTACAGTAAAAGTGATGGGAGAGGCAAATAAATAAACAGATACATCCAAATAATTACGTATTTTAGTAAGTGCTATGAGATCTTTGTGGGCTGCTAGCCCAGAGGGTGAGGTTTGAAGAACCACGGGCTAAACATAGAAATAAAAGGAAGTTGCATTTTTTAATGACTTGCTTTTACATGTAACTTAGGAAATATTCTTTGGAGAGTCACAGCAGAATTTTAAAATGGAATTGCTTTTCCTGGAACTAGGACATCAGCAATACCCATGATCTCATGAAGGCAGATTGTAGCTCCTAAAATGCCTTCAAATGATGTGGCTTTGCCTCTTTGAGGGAAATAAACCAAAGGAACAACCCAACTGCCTCAGCCACAGACACTACTGGTTGTCTACCCAACAGCTGTTCTCTACTTGCCTGCCCCCTTTTCCATAATCTTGTGGGGAGGTCTTTGTGACCTTGTCCCTGCGAGAATGGTCTAAAACTCACTACTGGTCACCTATTTGGGAGAAATGTGTATCACGCCATCTCCTTGAGAGAGATGATGTTATGAAGGTCCAAAGGAAGTGATGTGGGTTGATACTTTCTCTTCTCACCTTGCTTTCCTGGACTTAGAGAATGAAATCTATACCATGGCCCTCTGCTTTCTCAGCTCCTCTTAAAAGGACCCAGAGCCACCAGTTCTCTTCTGTGGCAACCTGGCCAGGTGGCAATTTTCCTACTCTCTGATAGCTTACAACTGAGGTTCTGCTTGGTAGATGGGGATGAGTAATCCTATTTTCCAGAAACCCATAAACCTGGTTGCCTTCCCAAGCCTTCCCATTTCTGGAAAGAGGATGGAGATGATTCTATGGGAAGTCAGGGTAAGAAAGCCAAACTAAAGCTTCCCTCTGTTAGGTAGGGAGATGGCCTCTATCTCCATCCAAAAAGATGTATCTTTTTTCTACTCTTTTCCTGGTCCTTAAAACTGTCCCACCAGCTCAAACCACATCTCTATGCCTTCTTGTCCTTAGATCCACACAAGCAGCACCCCCTGATGTTTGAACAATTTGACCATGACCCTGCCTTACTGTTCGCAACCTGCTTCTATTTGAATCCCATCAGACCTGATCCTACAAGTTCAGTCTCTCAGTCCTTCTCCGGCCCCTCCAGTTTTGTTATTCTCCCGTGACTCTACTTGCCCTTATTTGAACCCCCTGCTTTAGTTCTAGGGAGAGCTCTATACTTGACCCCGCTTGACACAAATCCCATCAGCCCAGGACTTGCTAATGAGCTTGAGCTCTTTCCTTTCTCCTATGACACCACGGCTAGATGTGAACTTAACATGGGTGGTGCTTTCCCTGACCACGCACACCAAGCTGAGCACGAGAGGGATGCCACAGTGGTTGAGTCATGCTTGTAAAGTTCATTCCTGAACTGGTTTGCAGGTTTTCCACTTCTCCCCTCATCTCGATGGTCTCCTTACTATGCTGGCTGCCTACCAGTCCTGTCCTGGGAACCTCTCTGCCAGCTAACTTGCTCCTCGACCTGCAAGGTCTGCATCTCAGACTCAGACTAACATGTTCCCTCCTGACCTTGTGCAGTGGGCTTTTGTGTTTAGCTGTTCAGCATCCTTTGTTAGAGAGAAAACACTCCTCAGTTCTTGCTCCCCTCTGTCTCTGTCTCTGTCTGTCTCTGTCTCTCTCCCTATTGGTGCTTAGTTACAGGGTCTCGTCCACCTTTAGCTATAAGAGTGGGAATGAGGACAATTATATAATTCAAATTTGAATCTCTCTGACTTCAAAATTTAGCCAGTATACAATCCTGACTCTATTGGTGAAAACTCGGTAGAAATGGTTAGAATAAGGCTGTGCTGATAAGCTCTGTGGCTGAACTAAATGAGAAAGTGCCCACTGAGTGCTGTAGATAACACGGCAGCCAGTGGCCGCTTCACCTGGAAAGGCCACTGGGGCTGGTTCTCCGTCGTGGAGTAATTTTGTGTTTGGATAGAAGCATCTCTTTATATTTCCTGCTCAACTGTAACCTGATCTAGAATCTGCTGCTGAACCACAGTACTGCTAAGGATGAGCTCACATCTGAACAACTGTCCTATAAAGAATCATCTCTGGGGAGTGATTATGCAGCTATTAAAGTACCTCTTAGAGTACACTGTCATGGAAGGAACTTTTTTTCTGGACACGTGTAAGTAAAACTTTCTTTTCTTCCAGTTTTATTGAGATATAATTGACCTGCAACACTGTATAAATTCGAGGTGTCCAGCATAATGATTTGACTTACATACATCATGAAACGATTGTCACGGTAAGTTTAGTGAATACCCATCATCTCATATAGATACAAAATTAAAGAAATAGAAAAAATTTTCCTTCCTTTTCATGAGAACTCTTAGGATTTACGCTCTTAACTTTCATATATAACATACAGCAGTGTTAGCTATATTAATCATGTTGTACATTACATCCCTAGTACTTATTTATCTTACAACTGGAAGTTTGTACCTTTTGACCATCTTCATCCAATTCCCCCTCCCCCCAACCCCTGCCTCTGGTAACCACAAATCTGATCTCCTTTTCTGTGATTTTGTCTGTTTGTTTTTGAAGTACAATTGACCTACCACACTGTGTTAATTTCTGTTACACAATGTAGTGATTTGATATTCCTAAATTCTCATTTCAAAATGATTACCATGATAAGTCTAGTTATAATCCGTCACCATACAAAGATATTACCTAATTATTGGCCATATTCCCCACACTGTACATTTCATACTCATGACATTTATTTTTCAAGAGGAAGTTTGCATCTCTAATTCCCCTCACCTATTTCTCCCCTCCCCCCAAACCCCTCCCTTCTGGAGACCACCTATTTTTTCTCTGTATCTATGACTCTGTTTCTGTTTTGTTATATTTGTTCATTTGTTTTGGTTTTTAGATTCCACATATAAGTGAAGTAATACAGGATTTGTCCTTCTCTATCTGACTTACTTCACTTAGCATAATACCTTCTAGGTCTATCCATGTTGTCACAAATGGCAATATTTCATTATTTTTTATGGCTGAGTAATATTCCATTGTGTGTGTGTGTGTGTGTGTGTGTATGTATATGTATATACGTATATATATTTACCACATCTTAATGCATTCATCTATTGATGAGCCCTTAGGTTGCTTCCATATCTTGGCGATTGTAAATAATGCTGCAATGAACATAGGGGTGGGTATATATTTTCTAATTAGTGTTTTCATTTTCTTCAGATAAATATATCCAGGAGTGGAATTGCTGGATCATATGATAGTTCTATTTTTAATTTTTTGAGGAATCTCCATACTGTTTTCCACAGTGGTTGTACCAATTTACATTTCCACCAACAGTGCACAAGGGTTCCCTTTCCTCTACATCCTTGCCAATACTTGTTATTTGTTGTCGTTTTGATAATAGTCATTCTGACAGGTGCAAGGTGATATCTCATTGTGGTTTTGATTTGCATTTCCCTGATGGTTAGTGATGCTGAGCATATTTTCATATGCCTGTTGGCCATCTGTATGTCTTCTTTGGAAAAACATCTATTCAGATCCTTTGCCCACTTTTTAATGAGGTTGTTTGGTATTTTTCATGTTGAGTTGTGTGAGTTCTTCATATATTTTGGATATTAACTCCTTATTGGATATATCATTTGCAAATATCTTCTCCTATTCAGTAGGGGGCCTTTTAAATTTGTTGATAGCTTCCTTCACTGGGCAAAAGCTTTTTAGTTTGATGTAGTTCCATTTGTTTATTTTTCCTTTTTTTCCCTTGCCTGAAGAGACAGATCCAAAAAAAATATTACAAAGACCAATGTCAAAGAGCATACTACATATGTTTTCTTCTAGAATTTTTATTATTTTAGGTCTTACATTTAAGTCTTTAATCCATTTTGAATTTATTTTTGTGCATGGCTTGAGAAAGTAGTCCAGTTTGATTTTTTTTGCATGTAGCTGTCCAGGCTTCCCTGGACACCCTTAACTGAAGAGGCTGCCTTTTCCCCATTGCATATTCTTAGATAGATTAATAGCGCATATAAGTGTGGATTCATTTCTGGGCTGTCTATTCTGTTCCATTGATCTATGTTTCCATTTCTTGTGCCAGGACCATACTGTTTTGATTACTCTAGTTTTGTAGTATAGCTTGAAATCAGGGAGCATGATTCCTCTGGCTTTCTTTTTCTTTCTCAAGATTGTTTTGGTTACTTGGGGTCTTTTGTGTTTCCATACCAATTCTAGAATTACTTGTTCTAGTTCTGTGAAAAATGCCATCGGTATTTCAATAGGATTACATTGAATCTGTAGATTACTTTGGGTAGTATGGTCACTTTTATAACATTAATTCTTTCAATCCATGAGCATGGTATATCTTTCCATCTGTTTGTGTCATCTACAATGTCTTTCATCAGCATCTTATAGTTTCCAAGTACAAGACTTCTATCTCCTTAGTTAGATTTATTCCTGGGTATTTTATTCTTTGTGATGTGATGGTAAATGGGATCGTTTTCTTAATCTCTTTCTGATAATTTGTTGTTAGTGTATAGAAATGCAACAGATTTCTGTATATTAATTTTGTATCCTACAACTTTACTGATTTCATTGATGAGTTCTAGTAGTTTTTTGGTGGCATCTTTAGGATTTTCTATGTAAGGTATCAATGACAGTTTTACTTAATCCTTTGCAATTTGGATACCTTTTATTTCTTTTTCTTGTCTGATTGCTGTGGCAAAGACTCCAATACTATGTTGGATAAAAGTGGTGAGAATGGGCATCATTGTCTTGTTCTTGATCTTAGAGGAAATGCTTTCAGCTCTTCACCATTGAGCATAATGTTAGCTGTGGGCTTCTCATATATGGCCTGTATTATGTTGAGGTATGTTCCCTCTGTACCCACTTTGTTGAGAGTTTTTTTTTTTTATTATCATAAACAGATGTTGAATTTTGTCAAAAGCTTGTTCCACATCTATTGAGTTAATCATGTGATTTTTATTCTTCAATTTGTTAATGTGGTGCATCACAGTAATTGGATTTGCAGATATTGAACCATCCTGTCATCCCTGGGATAAATCCCACTTGATCATGGTGTGTGATCCTTTTGATGTACTGTTGAATGTGGTTTGCTACTGTTTTGTTGAGGATTTTTGCATCTATGTTCATCAGAGATATTGGCCTGTAATTTTATTTTTTTGTGATACCTTTGTCTGGTTTTGGTATCAGGGTGATGCTGGCCTTGTAGAATGAGTGCAGAAGTGTTTCTTCCTCTGCAATTTTCTGGAATAGTTTGAGTAGGATTGGTATTAACTCTTCTCTAAATGTTTGGTAGAATTCACCTGTGAAGGCTTCTGGTCCTGGACTTTTGTTTGTTGGGGGTTTTTTAATTACTGATCCAATTTCATTACTGGTAATTGGTCTGTTTATATTTTCTATTTCCTCCTGGTTCAGTCTTGGGAGATTGTACATTTCTAGAAACTTGTCCATTTCCTCTAGGTTGTTCATTTTATTGGCATATAATTGTTCATAGTAATTTCTTATGATCCTTTGTATTTCTGTGGTGTCAGTTGTAACTTCTCTTTTTTCATTTCTAATTTTATTGACTTAGGCCCTCTCCCTTTTTTTCTTCATGAGTCTAGCTAAAAGTTTATCAATTTTGTTTATCTTTAAAAAAAACAGCTTTTAGTTTTATTGATCTTTTCTATTTTTGTCTTTATTTTATTTATTTCTGCTCTGATCTTTATTATTTCTCTCCTTCTACTAACTTTGGGGTTCTGTTTGTTCTTCTTTTTCTAGTTCCCTTAGGTGTAAGGTTAGGTTGTTTATTTGAGAACTTTCTTGTTTCCACCGGCATCCTTGTGGTAGAATGATCTCTCAAAAATGGCTGCTGCCAGTGCCCATGTCCCCAGGGTGAGCTCCAGTTGCCTCCTGCCTCTCCTGGAGGCTCTCCAAGATCAGCAGGTGGGTCTGATCAGTAGGCCCCTTTCAACTTACTGCATCTGCCCTAGGTCTCAGAGCATGTGAGATTGTGTGTGTGCCTTTTCGAGGGGAGTCTCTATTTCCTACAGCCCTTTGGCTCTCCCAAAAGTAAGCCCCACTGGCCTTTAAAGCCAAATGTTCTGGAGGTTCATCTTTCCATTGTAGGACCCCCGGGCTGGGGAGCCCAATGTGAGGCTTGGATCCCTCACTCCTTGGGGAGAACCTCTGCAACTGTAATTATCCTCCTGTTTGTGGGTCACCCACCTGGACATATGGGTCCTGACTAGTTTCTGCCCCTCTTACTGTCTTGTTGTGGTTCCTTCTTTACGTCTTCATTTGTAGAAGATATTCCCTGCTAGTCTTTAGGTCTTTCTTATCAGTAGTTGCTCTATAAATTGTTGTAATATTTATGTGCCCATGGGAGGAGGTGAGCTCAGGGTCTTCCTACTCTGCCATGTTGGCCACTCCTCTGGTAAGTAACACTTTAAGAAAACCCAGTTAAAAGATTTCATCAGGAAAAAAGTTACTAAACTAAGTGACTTTCTGCTTTTAAAATGGGAGTACTGTGTAATTCTTTTAAACCTGGAACAATAATATTACCTGCTGGAGCATATTATTTTTCACAATAAAATTTGAGAACAACTCCAGCAAAACAAATGAGTGATTCCCCTTATGGGGAGGTGGAATAAATGTAATTTTTCCTATTCCTTCCATTAAGTGCAAGAGAAACCCTGAATATTACATATAAAACAAGTATAAGGAGCATCTGAAAGGGGAGAGAAGAAGACAGATTGGTTAGGGATATTGGGACCCACAGAAAAGAAAACTGGTGAGTTCCCTGGGTTTTCTCGTTGCCTCTTATATCCCAGACTTGGAGCTGACGAAGACAGCAACCTGGGAATGCCAACAGGCACAGACAAAAAAAGTCACAACAAAAGTCTGCTCTCTGTAGCCAAAGTTGTACGAAATGGGTAGCCTAGTAAGATAGAGAACTTTTAGATAGTAACAGCTCTGCTCTAGCCAAACACCACAGAGAAAGCTATGGCCTCACTCTTACTCATTCCAGCGAAGACCTGGGGGGAAACATAAATTTCCACCTTCACCAGACTGTAACTAGGCCCCCTAACACTGCAACCCCCCACCTCACAACTAGAGTGATGTTTAAAAAAAGCTAAGATGGAAATGTCTATGTAGAAGATACCAGGGAATATACAAAAACTTCCTGGTATGTTCAGCAATATCACTAGATACAAAATAAACATAGAAAAGTCAATTGTATTTCTATGTACTAACACTGAACTCGTGGATATTAAATTTTTAAATATAATACCATTTACAATTGCTCAAAAAAATTAAGCACTTAGATGTAAATTTGACAAACCATGTACAGGAGTTGTATGCTGAAAACTACAACATGTTGATGAAAGGAATCAAAGAAGATCTAAATAAATGGACAGGCATGATGTGTTTGTGGACTGGAAAACTCAACATAGTTAAGATGTTAATTCTCTGCAAACTGGCATCAAGGTTTTTTTTTGTTTTTGTTTTTTATAAATTTATTTATTTATTCATTTATTTAATTTTTGGCTGCATTGGGTCTTCGCTGCTGCACGCGGGCCTTCTCTAGTTGCAGTGAGCGGGGGCTACTCTTTGTTGCGGGGCGCAGGCTTCTCATTGTGGTGGCCTCTCCTGTTGCAGAGCACAGGCTCTAGGCGCGCGGGCTTCAGTAGTTGTGGCACACGGGCTTCAGTAGTTGTGGCTCGCGGGCTCTAGAGCGCAGGCTCAGTAATTGTGGCGCACGAGCTTCGTTGCTCCGCAGCATGTGGGATCTTCCCGGACCAGGGCTCGAACCTGTGTCCCCTGCATTGGCAGGTGGATTCTTAACCACTGCGCCACCAGGGAAGCCCCTGACATTAAGGTTTAACACATGTCCTGTCAAAATTTCTCTAAGGTTTTTTGTAAATATAGACAAGATTATTCTAAAATTTATATGGAAGGGCAAAGGAACTAAAATAGTTAAAAGCAATTTTTTAAAAGAAGAATAAGCAGCAGGAGTAGTTCTACCCCCATTTCAAGACATTATACAGCTATAGTAATCAAGACTGTGTGATATTGATAGAGGGGCAGACATAGAGATTAATGAAACAGAATACAGAGCCCATAAGTAGACCAATACATATATGCCCAGCTGATTTTTGACAAAGGTACAAAAGCAAACCAGTGAAGGAAGGGTAGCTTTTTTAACAGGGATGAAGGAGCAATTAGACATTCATAAGCAAAAAAAAAAAAAAAAAAAAAAGGAAACTTAAGTCTCATAATTTATATGACAATTTAAATGGATTGTGGATTTTTAATGTAAAATGTAAACTATAAAACTTTTAGAAAAAAATATAAAAGAAATTCTTTGGGATCTAAAACTAGGCAGAGTTCTGACACCAAATGCACTATCCATAAAAGGAAAAATTGAGAAATTGGACTTTATAAAAAATAAAACCTTTTTATCCATGAAAAGCCTTGTTAAAAAGATGAAGACTGGAAGAAAATATCTGTAAGTTATATATTTGTGATATGATTTGGATCCAAAATATTTAAAGAGTTCTCAAACTCATTATAAGAAAACAAAACAAAAAAAAACAATTTAAAAAATGGGCAAACTCTTTGAACAGCCATTTCACCAAAGAAAATATCAGATGTCAAATAAACAAATAAAAGGTTCAGATCTGAAAAATATCAAATGTTAAGTAAGAACATAAAAAGGTTCTCAACATCATTAGTCATTAGGAAAATGCTAATTAAATCCTAATGAAATACTACTACATGCATATGAGAATGGCTAAAAAAAATTTTTTTAATGGCTATACCAAGTTGGTAAGAATGCAGAAACCTGGAACTTTCATATATGACTGGTGGGAGTTTCCAAAACACTTTGGAAAACAGTTGAAATGTTTCTTAAAAGTTTAGACAGGTCCGACATATGATCTAGCCATTTTATTTCTAGGTATTTACCGATGGCAAGTGAAGGCATATAATCATATAAAGACCTATTTATGAATGTTCATAGCAGCTTTATTTTTAACAGCCCCAAACTGGAAACAGCCCAAATGTCCATCAACAGGTGAATGGATAAACAAATTGTTTTCAGACAAACTGGAATATTTTCAGTGATGAAAATAAGTGAATTGTTGATGCACATTTCAACATGGAGCAATATAAAAATAATTTTGGTGAATGAAAGAAGCCAGACAAGAAAGAGTGCATAGTGCATGGTTCAATTTATATAAAATTCTAGAAAACACAGAAAATAGATCAGTGGTTACTCAGGGATTGGAGTAGGGGAACATATGGGGAGGGATAGGAAGAAGAGATTTAAAAGGGGCATGAGGAAATATTTGGAGGTAATGAATATGTTCATTATTCTGATGGTAGTGAAGTTTCATGACAAATTTATACATATGTCAAAATTCATCAAATTGTACGCTTTAAATATGTGCAGTTTTTGTACAACAATTACACAAAAATACACCTATTAAAAAGTTCATGCTAATAAAGTTCTGACCATTGATCACAATTATTACAGAAACATTTACCTCAGTATTTGTTGAGCACCCATTTCATGCAATCAGCTATAATCAAACCACAAAACAGCAATAATGTAAAGATCTGATAGTTTTAGATTTATTCCAAAGTCATAACAATTAAGTTATAATTGTTGACTGGTTTGAAGGAGTTCAAATAACTCAGAAAGTACTCTTCCTAAGCAAGTATAGACAGTTTCAATTTGGGGATATAATGGTTATTAAAAATTTATTATAATGAAAGAAAATAAATAGAAAGCAACATTTTTTTAAATGAGGGAAGGAAGACTCCAAAATTAAAGAATAAGTTCTCTATTTAAAATAGGATTTGACTTATAAAATCTTCAATTTCACTCAACTTTTGAGAGAAATACTTATCCCGTAAAGTAAAAAGATGTGAGGAACAAGGTGGTCAGGCTGATCCAGAGCAGCAGCCTATGTCAATTAACATTATTTGAAAAGGCTTGTGCAGAGTTGTTTCAAAACTGTTGTTTTTTTCTAATTTAAAATCTTATTTTTGAAATTTATGAATTAGGTCCCAAAGTCCTACCCTTGTGAAGAAGTGGATTTAGTCATACCCATATTGAATTGCTTGTGAAGTTTGTTTTGCATTTTCATACCATAGTAAGGTCTTTCTAAGGTCATAGTGTTACTTTTAATAACAGCATCAATATTATTCATAATGTTGATTTTTCTTCATCCTGAAGCACTAAACGTGTAGTCTTGAAGCCATGCACTGTGGCTGCCTTTACCTGGTTTTGTCAGGGTTTTTTAATCATCTAAGAGAGAAGGGTTTTCTCTAAATCCATAGGTATTATAAGACAAACCCTTCCTAGCACTGGCAGGGTAGTCCCATTGACTTTTATGCAACAGTGATGCACAGAGAAGATTTCTCAGGCAGACGTCCAAAGGGAAGACAGAACCAGTCCAAAGTGTTGGCAACAAAATCTTGAACTAAGATAGTGTTTATGGAAAGAAGGAGAGTGAATCCTGGCTGCAGTGTGGAAACAAAAGCAGATGTTGGCTCGCTTAAGTGTACTCATTCTCTAGACATGCTGGGACCTCAGAGGCTGACAGAGGGCAAGAGAACAAAGCTGGGAACTGCCAGGTCCAAGACTAGAGCACCAAGATTGTAAAATAGGACTGGCCCCTGATGGGGCATGGAGCATCCATCAAAATCCTGTCTAGTAGAAAAGGCTCCCACGAGCTAATAGGTCAGCATCCACATTTAAGTGGAAACTTTGGGGCAGGAAGAGCAAGATCACAGGATTTTCTAGAACAGGGGTCAGCAAACTATGATCCGTATGCCAAATCTGGCCCATGACCTGTTTTTGTAAATAAAGTTTTATGGGAACACATGTTTGTTCATGCTACAATGGTAGAATTGAGTAGTGACAGAGACTTGGGGTTTACAAAGCCAAAAATATTTTCTATCTGGCCCTGTACAGAAAATGTTTGGCAACCCCTGTTCTACAAGAGGGTGAGGCTTGGAATCAGCATTGTGGTCCCAGGTGATATGTTTGGTTTAGAGACACACACCAGGCATGGGCTGAGAGGAACCCATGATCGAGGCAGGGTGTCAAAACCACAACTGAATGGTTTGGAGTTCAGGACCTCAGGTACAGGCAGAAACCAAGGCAAAAGCTCGATCCTATTGACTGGACAAACATGGTGGCGATTAAGGAAAGAATAAGGCTCAGTAGGCTTGTGGGATCCAAGTTTACCTTTAGTCATAGAAGATACCAAGTCTAGGACAGCAAGTCCAATTTCAGTGACCTGCTGATGGGTTTGAACCAATGGTCAGTTTGAAATGCTCAGTGTTGAGCAGAGCTGGGAAGGCAGAGGCTGACCCAGAAGGAAGGAACTTTCAAGTCCAAATAACCTGGCTCTTTCTGCTAGAAAGTAAGAGTATGGTGCTATACTCTCCATTTCTTCTTCAATATGTAGCTTATCACCCTCATCAACCCAGTGTGATGAGATTGAAATGTCTCCTGGCTTGGGTTGCCATATTTAGCAAATAAAAATACAGGAGGCAGAGTTCAATTTGAATTTCAGACAAAGAAAATATTTAATAAATAAAAGTATATCTGAAATATTTCATTGGACATGTTTATGCTAAAAATTGACTCATTATTTGAAATTCAAATTTAAGAGACTTCCCTGGTGGCGCAATGGTTAAGAATCCTCCTGCCAATGCAGAGGACACGGGTTCGAGCCCTGGTCCAGGAAGATCCCACGTGCCGCAGAGCAACTAAGCCCGTGTGTCACAACTACTGAGCCTGCGCTTTAGAGCCCACGTGCCACAACTACTGAAGCCCGCACACCTAGAGCCCGTGCTCCGCAACAAGAGGAGCCACCACAATGAGAAGCCTGCACACCGCAATGAAGAGTAGCTCCCCCTCGCCGCAACCAGAGAAAGCCCATGTGCAGCAACGAAGACCCAACGCAGCCAAATAAATAAATAAATAAATTTATTTAAAAAACCAAACAAACAAATTTAACTCGAGTCCTATAATTTTTCTGGCAACGTTATTTCCAGGAGACTGGCCATCTGTGTGATAAATCATGACTAAACTAAGCAATATTTTGACTCCTGGGACAGCAAGAAATTTCTAGTCTTTTGGTTTCTCCTCTAGTCTCTTTTGCTTCTCCCTTTCTCCACATACAGACTTCTTTCCCACCTCCTTCCATCTCTTCTCTACCACTTCCTGTCCAAGGGCTGTCCAGGAGAGGGGACCGATTGCATTTGTCAACACTTCCAGTAATTATAATATGGCTTCAACTGTCATTGATTAAACCAGAAAAGGGCTGAAAACTGAGAAAGAAGAAGTCAACCTTTTTAAAGTGACTCACAGGAAGGAAACCTGGTGAACAGACAGTTAGATGATTGGCTTCTGACTCATAGGAGCTTTCTTTTTCTTTTTTTAATCTAATCATGCTTTCGCCTATTTCGTTTAGCATCCATTGATGATTCTTTTTTTTTAACAACCATGATTTATTTTATTTTTTTGAATTTTATTTTATTTATTTTTTATACAGCAGGTTCTTTTTAGTTGTCTATTTTATACATATTAGTGTATATATGTCAATCCCAATCTCCTAATTCACAGGAGCTTTATTTGCCAGAGATTTGTAGTCCTCTATCACCATTAGTTTACTATCAACAAACCACTGAAATTTCCCCAGCAGCACACAGATCACTGTCTCGGTAGAGGACTTGGGTTTAGATAAACGGCGTGGCACTTGCTGGTTCCAAATGTTGAATTAAAATGGACATTTTTTAAAATTTACAAAAAGCCTCTTAGATTAAAATCAGAGGGCTCTGTAAAAAGCCATGCTCGTGGTTTTAAAGCATTATGCCAGCACTGTGTTCTCTGAAGAGGTTCTTAGGAAAGTTTCAAGAACAGTCAAATTGTTTTATGCTGTGGTCGCAGTGGATTAAAGCTCACCTGCAGGGAAAAGGATGTGGGCTAAGATTGTGCTCAGTGATGGCTTGGGTAATATGTAAAACATGTAGAAAATATCAGTCTGATATGATTTGCATTATTTCCCCCATCAATCATTTCTCTAACAACCTTCCCTCCATTGTAGCAGTATTAGAGGTGCCCATTTGGGTCTGCCTTCAAGAAAGAACTTGCTGTTCAGCAGTAAAAGATGCAGTTAGCTTACAGCCTCCAGCTGTCAGTACCTTAGGATCCACCGCACCTTTAGAGCGGGGGCCATGCTCTTCCTGGGGCGGCCCCCAGCCAATGACTGAGCACAGAGTAGGTACTAGGCCTGACCAATCTCTTCAACATGGCACTCCTCTGATGACCAATCTTTGTTCTGGAATCCCTCGTTGGGTTGGCCAAAATGACTCAGATCTGCGTCGCGATCTGAGGCTTTCCCTGTCCAACTGTACTTTCTCCCTCTTTTATCTTCACAAGTGTTACTCCCCCCAAAAACTCTTGCAATCTTAATTCTGCCTCAGTGTCTGTTTCCCTGAGGGCACACTTGACCCACCCATCATGGCCCCAGGGAAGTGGACGGAACAGATACCATGTTAGCAAGGAAAAAGATATCTTGAGGGATACATTCTACCCGAAAGGAAGAGGGGGAAAGGGCATACTCATTCCTGTCCAGCAGAGCACAGGAATGAAAAAAGAGGTGGACGCAAGCTAAGACCCTCACACATCAGGGTCTTGCCTTGCCTCTTCCTTGAAGCCAAGCCTTTTTTGGGGAGGGAACTATGAAAACATTCAGAAAGGTATGGAGAGACTAAAAATATTAGGGCAAGTAACTTACTTTCCCACGCACAGCCTGGAAGAGGCTGAAAGCAACTAGGAGAAGCCCAACATGTATCTGGTACCATGTCTAACATGGCTTGGGTGGGACGGTGCAGCATTAGCAAATGGAGGGACCTTGGTAGGTAACGATGAGATGTATCCCTGTATTCCCAGGTGCCCTGGTGAAGGTCAGGGAGGTTCAAGATGGATCACTGGAAATGCAGAGGCCTGAAGTTGGAAAGTGGAGGCCATTGAGATCAAGTAGTTTGACTTCTAGAGGCAATAGCAGTGTCAATGTCCCATGGGTAAGTTTGTCCATTGCATGCCAACGAACAAACTAGACTGGGAATAACTCATGGGACACCATCACAGGACCCAAA
Source organism: Eubalaena glacialis (assembly GCF_028564815.1). Lineage (NCBI taxonomy): Eukaryota > Metazoa > Chordata > Mammalia > Artiodactyla > Balaenidae > Eubalaena > Eubalaena glacialis. The sequence continues at coordinate 97,886,045 of NC_083725.1, forward strand.
CACCCAGCAGGGATGCCCCTCAAGACCAGAGGTCGCCATGCTGGTTTCCACACCCATAGCCACATGGTAGCAACACCCCCACCAGCCAAAGAGCAGGTGCTAACATCAGGAGACCAAGGGACACCAGAAGAGGCCAGGATATACCAGCTGACCATGTACGTCCAGTCTTTTCCTTCATGTTCCATAGGGTTGAGGGGATACAAGGAAGATTTGATCAGTTCTGGAAAACAAAGGAGCTGCATGTGTTGGCACGTCTGAGTGTGTGTTAATCACTCGGTGACCCCACTGCACTTGTTACATTTTGAATTTTAGTCCAAGCTATGGAGTTAAGGAGGGTCAGACTTAGTGTCTCTAAGCCATATCTGAATAGCAGGTTCTAGCTGAGAACCTCCATGGGCCAGATAAATTATAGCATCCATGTATGGGAATGTTTGGTTTCCCTCTAGACCTCATTTTCCAAGGGGTGGGAGATAAACCACTGGTGATAGCCAAGATGATTTTAGGTTGTGTGCAAACACCTTTCATTAACACTGAATCACACCCAAAACATCCCATTTCCAGTTTTTCTCCGTCCTCCTGATCACATAAGAGGAAGTCTGGGTGCCTGTCTCTACCCTCTCCAAAACTTGCCAATTCCACTTGCTAACAAAGTGAGAGCAGATTTCAGATTCCAAGTGTCAGCCCCCCTCCACCCTCAATCTATTCTTCATGAAGCGGCCACAATGATCCTTTAACAGAAATCAAATCACACCACTTCTCTGCTGAAGACCCTCCCATGCCTCCTCATTTAATTCAGAGGAAAAGCCGGAATCTTGCTAGTGGCCCCCAAGGCCCTACGTGATCTGACACGTCACACTCCAGCCTCACCCTCTCTCCTCCCCTCTCGCTCACTGTGCTTCAGCCACGGTAGCCTCCTGATTGGTCTCGGGATGCTCTTTGCCCAGATACCAGCCCAGCTCAAGTCCTCGCCTGCCACGACTTGACTCAGAACCACTTCTGTAGTGAGGACTCCTTTGGTTCTCCTCTCCTGGATCGCAGCTCCCTGTCTTCCATCTTGCTTTATGTCTGTGTGTGCACTCAATACATTTTACATGTTCATCATGTTTTGTTGTAATTTTGTCATTTGAAAAACTAAATTTGTCATCTTTATTTCCTGCCTCTCACTTGAATGTAAGCTCCATGAAGTCAGGAATTTCTGCCTGTTATGTGTACCGCCATATCTCCAACATCTAAAACAGGGCCTGGCAAGTAGTGGATGCTCACTCAGTATTTACTGAATGGATAACTGAATTCTTGGCTTATTCCTACATGTTATTATCAGTATCATATCTTTCCTTTCTCAGCCTCCCTTTTAATTCTCCTTCCTTTCCTGGCAAAGAAAACACAAACGAATACAAACACACAACAAAAAAACCCACAAGATGCTATTAGTTACCCCTTCTCGACTTCATGGAAGTTCTAATAATCATATATATTTTATATACACATATATATTATATATACATTATTATTATTTTTTTTTACATTATGTTTTATAGATACATTTTATCTATCTATATACATACACACACGTTATATTTTCCTTTCAGATTGGAGATTTGGGGTGTGGAATGCCAAGGGAAAAGAATTTGGGGAATCCTTGACCTGGCTGACCTCTACCCTTCTCCCAGCTCCCTTCCATCCTCCCTCCACCCCTGGCCGCCACCCTCCTCTCACATTCCTGCCTGGCGAGTTCTGCTCCCCAGCAGCCTGTAGCATTTGGGCTGGGACGGTTGGAGCCCGCGGGCTCAGCATTTCCAGGATCCCCTCACTGGCTGAGTGGAGAGCACAAGAAACGCATGTGTTGGGCTGCTTCTTCTCAAGACCAGAACTTGGCGTGGCTGTCCTGTGTGATTGATGACAAATCACGAACACACATCTAGACCTCCGGAATGGAGAGCGAGCTGGGTGGAAGGAGAAGCAGGCCTAGCTCCCCACCGCTGACTGATCCTGTTTGCTCTGTTTCTTCGTGTCACCACAGCACCATGTCGGGTTACCAAGGAGACAGAAAGGAACAGACCTATGAGAAGCTCTCCGCCGGTGCGTGGGCGGCAGCAGACTGTCATTGAGGGCAACACCCTCATTCTTGGCTCCGCCCCTCCTCCCACACCCCAAAAGAAGCCACACAGGAGCTGGAATTTGAGGAGCTCCCTTTAGAATGCAAACCAGAGCTTGCCCACACCTACTCTCTGGCCCTCCGTGCCTCTTTGAGGAGGAGGATCTGCGGGCTTGGATCTTGCTGCTGGATCTGTGGGCTTTTCTAAGCCTTGGGGATGTATTTGTGTTGTAAGAAAACACCTGGGTTTTTTCAGGGGTCGGAAGAGATTGGTGGCTGAGCCGTTCTGCTCTCGTGTGGATGGAAGGCTGTGAGATGGGGCCCTTGATCACCACGGAGCCCCTGGACAATTGGAAGGAGAGGTGCCAGGAGCCAGGCCCCAAGGCCTGGATTCCTCATCTGAGCTCGCCTGCCTTCAGCAGGACAAAGTAATAGCATGGGGACATCCACACCGAACTTTGAGAAGGAACAAGGCTAACTCTGATGGTGAGCCGGCCCCGTTTGTACATGCCAAGGCCTAAAAGACCATGTTTGCTTTTGACAGGCCCTTGGGAATATCCGGTAATTACGGTAATTCCATAATCATGCTACTAAACGCACCTAATGCTTTCATCTTTACAAAGCTTGTGTCCATTCTCCGTCTTCTCCCCTAGAGAAGGGGGCTTTATTTCCCCTACTTTACAGATGAGAAGGTAGAGGTGGAGGAACTTTCTGCTACCATAAAAGTAGCAGGAAAGCATTTCAAACCCAGATGTCATGACCCCACATGTGGGGTGTTTCCACTCGTTCCTGGTAGAGGAGTTCCTGAAACAGGAGCCTCATGAGTCTGAGGCCTGAAACTACAGGGCTTACTGATGTAGCTGCAAACTGCAGCTCTCAGACAGCAAGAGAAGAGTCAAGAAGAGAAAACGCATTGCACTGGAGGACCTTAGCGTGTCTCACACAGGCGGAATATTTACATGTGTTCCCCACACGGTCTCCATAGCAACTGGCAGAGGTGCAAAAATGCGTCGTCAGTATTTGTTAGGGGATGAGAAGAGATCTTCTTTCTCTCAGCGGGCAGGGCTATTTCCATCCACCGGCTTTGTGACTTCTCCCAGCAGCCAGTTGGCAGGAAGGTTTCAAGCAACAGGGAACCCGTGGATCAATCCAATCAGCATCTGAAACTTGCAGGATGGAGGGACCTCATCTTCTGCTTCCTCTTCCAGGCAATTAAGCACGGAGTCAGGAAGGAATTTTGTTATTAAGAAGTCTCAATAGAAAGGAGCTGAGAAGTTGTGGTTTCCAGCTTTTAACCACAACATTTAAGAACTGGCTCCATTTTCCTTATAGTTTCCAAGTGCACATCATTACCTAATGCTCCCTGGAGAATCGATATTGCTTTATGATGCATATGTATCAGTGACGTGAGCTAAGTCTCAGAGCCAGCAAACAATGTCTTTCTCATAAACTTCCCTCCCCAGCCTCCTTTCCCATGTTGCACCTTGAAATGATGCCTTCTACCCTTTCTACCTCACATGCTCCATGGGCTCCTTGGTCAGGAATGAAGTCTACGTTGCTGCAATGAAAACTGTAATTCAGTGCCCCGTATGTGCCCCAGGATATTTTATCTCCAACATCTCAGTTTGTGACTTGTCATATGTGATTTATGTGCTGTTGGTTAGTGTATCATGTGTCAAAATCTTCCAAGTGCTTTGGGAGAAACAGGAATCAGAGAATTCCTGATCCCCAAAGATCTTACAGTCTAGTTTACCTAAGCTCTTATGCAGCATTCAACCCAGCATTACACACTCAGCATGAGACCAACACATCTATTAAGCCCTATATGAAAAACTGAGCCCCTACACAATTGTCCCTGGCGGATCTGGACTCATGGCCGAGCAACTGGTGTTGTTGACCAAGACTCATGCTCAGAAGGACTTGCTTTGGGTTTAACGTCCTACCACTGCTGTCTCGCATTTCTTAGTTTATCTTCGTATTTGTGTCTCATAAGTGAAGTCTGATGGGACAATGAAGCTCAGCTCACTGGTGGACCTGCCCCCTACCTCCAGCCCCTGCTGTCCCAGAACTCGACCTGCTCTTCCCCACCCCCATCCCATGACCACTGCCACCCTCCACCCAGGGTGGCTACCAGGTCTTGTCAGCATGTGGGGAGCTCCCTTCTACCTCTGCTCCCTGTAGGAGACCTGGGAGCTGATGCAGGAAGGGTGGTGGTTGGGTGTGTACACCATGGCATCTTGGGAAGTAGCATGACAGTGCTGTCCCTGCCCTGGCCTGTCGGTGCCATAGTGCATTTGACTTGGTGGGGGTCTCTCACCCACCCCCATTGGTGTACCCAGTGTGTGCTGGAGGTTGTAATCCCTTGGGGGGCACAATGGCAAGCAGTGGGAAGGGGAGATTGACTTCCCTGCTACATTTTCATTTTGTGCTTGAACCCCACAATTATGTAGCCAGACCAAATGGACTCCAGCGACTCTCTCCTTTCAATCCAAGCAGGTCTCGTACAGCTGTCATGAACAAAGCTCGTGTAAGCCAATCCTGCTTTCCTATCAGTTCAATGAAAAACAAATTATATTCTGTTCCTCAGAACCCATGTCAACCACAAAAATACCAAACTATGGAAATGAGATGTGATTACTATGAAGTCACCTCCTAAGCGTATTTAATATATTTGATGTATTTAACATACTCAAAATAATCATGATCTTTAGAATTTACTATTTTAAGATATGACCCACACCTTAAGCTTTAGCAAGCATTTGTTTATTACGGAAAACCAAGCACCATTTAAAGTTTACATCATAAATGTGTCTTGTGGGGGACTTTCCTGCAGAGACTGAACTGACTGAAGCTTTGTTCTCTAAACTCAGGCAGACATTTTAAGTGTTGAAAAGTGTCATTTTGATGATGATTTCTTTCAACGCTCGTCCAGCTTTGGAAAGGAAGAGTTGCAAATAACGAGGCATGAGATTCCCCTCAGGTATATTTTTAGCAAAATAACACCTTGTAAATATTCCTGTCCTTGTACCCAGCTGCCAGGCGATGGCCTAGGAAGTTGATCAAAGCTGACACACATTCATTGGGCATCTGCCATGATATGAGCTGAACCCTGGGCCCTGGGCAACATGGAGGATGTAGAGATAAATAAGATGGTCCCTGCCTCTAAGAAGCAAGTAAGACCCTCAGCTGGGGAAGAGATATAAATTTATAGCTGCTGAAGGGAGCTGGCTAAGAGCTCACAGGCTGCTGGCAGGCCTTGCTTCGTGGCTTACCCCTCCCGGATCACCATATTGTCGGCAGAAGGCTGCTTGGCCCAGACTAACTGTGGACAGGGCTTGATCACTTACAGACCATTGGGAGTTGCTGTCTACAGCTTGACACGTTGAGAAGCCTGGCTTTCTGTTCTGTCTCTAGCATAGGAATTGCTTTTGGAAAAGCACCGTTTCTTGGGTCAACATGAAGATTACCCTGTGGAAGACCCTGGAAATATGAACTATTATTATTATTGAGGGCTTGTTATATGTGAGACACTGTGCCAGATTCCAGGCATATAGACCCTGCTTTCAAGGTGTCATGGGAAGTTAGAAGAGATACAGATGTAAGCAAATGACTAAAGTGTGCATGGACATTGGGCATTGGGAAATGACAGTCAAAAGACCTAATATGAAATCTCAGCTCTGACCAGCTGGCTCTGTGACTTTAGTGATGTCCTGTAACTTCTCTGGGCTTTGGTTTCTTTATTTGCAAAATGTGCCTGGGGGAAGAAGAGTTGTCTATTTGGTCTCCAAGGTGCCTTTCTGTTTTAAAATTGCCTGTCTCTTTTAACATCCTAGAAATAATCTGTGCTCCATAGGCAAGATTCTTTCTGAACTTGTATTAGTTTTCTAGGTCTGCTGTAACAAAGTACCACAAACTGAGTGGTCTAAATAACAGAAATTTATTGTCCCACAGTTCTGGAGGCTGGAGTCTGAGATCAAGGTGTTGGCAGGTTGATTCCTTCTGAGGGCTGTGATAGTCTTTTCCATGTCTCTTCCTTAGTTTCTGGTGCTTTGCTGGCAATCTTTGACATCCCTTGGCTTATACAGCTCTATCTTCATGTTCATCTGGTGTTCTCCTAGGTGCATCTATGTCCACATTTCTTTTTTATAAGGACACCAGTCTTATTAGATAAGGTCATATAGCTCAGCATAACCTCATTTTAACTGTATAATCTCGTTAAGTAATTACATTTGCAATAACCCTATTTCCAAAGAAGTTCACATTCTGAGGGATACGACTTCAACATATGAATTGGGGAGGGGGGGACAAAATTCAACCCACAATAACCTGTTTTACTAATTTCTACCTTGGAATCTTTGGTCCATCCTTATCCAAGGTGGTAAATCTTTTTTATCTTAATTATCAGCTCTGATCAATTGTAATGATTACCTGGAGTGCTGTGTAGAGAAGGGTTGTGAGTTGACATCAAGGATTAATGGGAAAGGTGACTAGAATTGGCTCAGATTTTTTTTTTCCATGGGTACAGGATTTAAGGAAAAGGGTTTTGTCATGTGCCTGCTCACCCAAGGAGCAGGAGATTTAAAAATCTTGCTGCTTATCCCTAAAGCAGGAACCTCACCAAAAAGTGAAGGAAGGACTGCTTTTTCCAGATCTCTCCATTTGAGATGGTATTCAAAAGGTGATTCCCAATTTGTAGTCTCGCTGCATTTAATCATCCTTGCAGGGCCTTTCAGCCCAGCCCATAAAGATGATTTAGTCTTCAATAGGACTCAACTATTCCATAATGAGAGTGAAGGGAGTTAAACTTTTAGGAAGACATGATCAGTCTGGGCTTTGTGAATGTTTTCTTCCTTTTTTTTTTTTTTTGCTTTTAATTGTTTTTAATTTTTAAAAAATGTAGGAGGGGAACTTTTGTGTTTGTTTGTTTTTTAATTTTTATTGGAGTATAGTTGCTTTACAGTGTTGTGTTAGTTTCTACTGTACGGCAAACTGAACCAGCTATACATATACATATATCCCCTTTTTGTGGATTTCCTTCCCATTTAGGTCACCACAGAGCACGAGTAGAGTTCCCTGTGCTATACAGTAGGTTCTCATTAGTTATCTATTTTATACATAGTATCAATAGTGTATACATGTCCATCCCAATCTCCCAATTCATCTGTGAATGTTTTCTGGAACCAGATTGGAAGTGATCTTCTGGAAGCACCAAAAATAAATCCTCACTCCCACTCTTTTTTTTTTAATTTTTATTGAAGTATAGTTGATTTACGATGTTGTGTTAGTTTCAGGTGTACAGCAAAGTGAATCAGTTATACATATACATATACCCACTCTTTTTTAGATTCTTTTCCCATATAGGCCATTACAGAGTATTGCTCACTCCCACTCTTTACACCTATAGCATCAAAACTACCAGATGACGACAGTTGCTGTAGAAATCTAAGCACGTGGAGGAATGCCCACCTTGAACTAGCTAAGCTTGGTACAGGAGCCAAAAGATGGGAAATGACAGGAAGCCAGTTGTCTGTGTCATTGTGGCTACAAAGGAAGTACTTTCAGGGCAAAGAGGAGAAGTGACTATCCAGGGAAGCCTTCATTTTTGTTTCATCTGCTGAGTTCCTTGATGAAAACGTGGCAGATAGACCAAGGCCAAAGCCTGCTCACCTCCAGAGAATATTTCTGCTGAGGCCTTTGTACTCAAGACATTCATCTGAAGTATGAAGTCACTGATCTGAAGCTTTTCCCATCATATGAGGGGCTCAGGGTCTCACCCAGGCACTGTTTCAAATGTTTCCCACTAGTGAAGGCTACATTCTCTTCTTGTCCAAAACTACATTTTTGCTTCTCCCTGTTTGACCCTGGCCCTCATCATGAGAATATGCCCAGGCTAGTCTGCTGGAAGTAAGTCAGAGACACATGGAAGAGAGCCAGGTCATCCAACCACGGCCATCCTAGTTGAGCTATCCCAGTCACCTAACAAACTTGTCATAGGCACATGAGTGAGCCCAACCACCATCAGCCAAGCCCAGCACAGACCAGCAGAACCACCCAGCTGACCTGTAGACTTGTGAGAAATAAGGAATGTTTGTTATTTTAAGCCATTAAACGTTGGGGCGGTTTGTTATGTAGCAATAGCTAGCTGCTACACATGGTCTCCCTCATGTAGGGGTAAAGAGAAAGGGTAATAGATTAGGCATAAGCTGTGTCCAGTGTTGGAATTCAGTTGTGACTAGGAAACTGAGAAGCTGATGGGGCAGGTCTGTTAGAAGGCTATTTGCATGAGATGCCTTCCCAGGAGAGAATTCATCCCAAGGAATGAACAAGTCAAGCAGAGAAGCTTAGCCTGGGAATAATGACTTAGTCATCAGAGGCTGAGAAAATCCACCACAGTGTCTGTTACTCTAATGCATCTTCTGACTTAGGGTCAGTGAATTCTTGTTTGACTTTTATGATTGAGGGTACAGCTCCCCAGCTTTGGGATCAGTGTAGAAAACTGTAAAGCTAAAGCAGCATTGGAGGAACATGTGAACAAAGCACCAATTTGGTACCCAGAAGATTCCAGCACCTCAGTCAAAGGTAGGGCAAAGATAGGGTACCCAGAAGAGGACTGAGTCACATCTGTCTAAGTAGCTACATTAATTCATTATTCCATTCATTTACGTGTTCAACAATCATTGAGGGCTATCCAGATTACACTGTGTTAGGTTATGTTAAGGGGAGACAAATGTTTTCATAAAGTGGGGTCCCTGCCTGTAAGGAGCCCACAGACCGGTTCACATTTAAAAATAGGTTTTATATTGTGTGCTCTGATTGATTGGTAATGGCTACCTGGAGTCCTCGAGGGGCATTTGAGAGGCCAGATCCCAATTCAGAGGAGTACTGTGATTGACTAGCAATGCCTGCTTTGGCCACATAGTTGTAATCCTGGTGGTCTAGTTTTATGTCCTGGCTCCATTTACTCATAGATCCATAAACTAAGCCTCTTGCATGTATTATATGTAAAATTCATCTCTCACTGCCTCTTTGTGCCTTGGCTAAGTGACAAAGAGCTGATGCTAAGGAAGGTGGTTCTGAGTTGGCATTCTTTTTTTTTTTTTTAATAAATGTATTTATTTTATTTATTTATTTTTGGCTGCATTGGGTCTTCGTTGCTGTGCGCGGGCTTTCTCTAGTTGCGGCGAGACGGGACTACTCTTCGTTGTGGTGCGCGGGCTTCTCATTGCGGTGGCTTCTCTTTGTTATGGAGCTCGGGCTCTAGGTGCGCGGGCTCAGTAGTTGTGGCTCACGGGCTCTAGAGTGCAGGCTCAGTAGTTGTGGCGCCCGGGCTTAGTTGCTCCGCGGCATGTGGGATCTTCCCGGACCAGGGCTCGAACCCGTGTTCCCTGCATTGGCAGGCAGATTCTTAGCCACTGCACCACCAGGGAAGCCCTGGCATTCTTTTCTGACAAACAAAGGAGCATGATATTTTCTCTGTATGTCTTTTTACTCCTCCCCTATAAGTCAGAAACACAGTCCTCAGAATGGGGATGGGGTAGAATGGAGTATGGAGGAAAACCTATGTACAGTGACAAAAAAGACTCCACCATCCTCCAGCAGAGTGATAAAGGGTTTGGGGGTGAGAAGACCATAACCCAGCTTTGAAAAGAAGCACTGAAATAGTACCAAGCCATCCTGACTTGGCATCATATGGGCAAGGAAATAAAGACAATCCAACCAGTCATGTTTCTTGTATTTATCCAGTATGAATGTGGTTAATCTGTTGACAGCCTTGGCAAGCCTGCGGATCCTGGAGAGGGCCAGGCAGTGCTCCCAGCGGGCGTTTAATGAACATCATGGAGACTTTTCAGTAGCCCCCCTGGAGACCCCAGGCTGGATTGGATGCACAATACTGGACAACCATGGGGAGATGAAAGATCTTAAACTCACTACTCTGCCTTGTTCCTGAAGGTCTGTTCATTTTGTGAGCCATCTAGAACTCAAAAGGCTGAGTATTTAACAAGGACTTAATTAAATATGGCTTTTGTCATTTGCAAGACCTGTTCTCAAGCCTGTGCTCTGCCCTCCTCTACTCGTGTGACTTTGGGTGAATGCCTTAACCCTCAGTGTCTTCATTTGAAAAAACAAGGGATAAAAATAGTACTTATTGCAGGGGTTTTGTGAAGACAGAACAAGTATGTAAAGCGCTCAACAGAATGCCCAGCATATAGTAAGTGCTCAGTAAATGACAGCCATGATTATTAGCAATTAAGTTCTAGACTCTTTGGGAGCATCACCCACACCCCTTCCCCTTTCCGCCTTCTCCTTTCTACTCACAAGTGGTAGTAGGCTCTGACTCCCCGTGACCAGAAGCTCTGGGTGCAGGCTCCCAGTGGGGGCCGGGGTTTCCCCTCTTCTTTCCCCGGGCCCAGCCTCAAGTCACCCTGCAAACACAAGCCATGTGGGGGTCACTGGTTGCCCAAAGGAGATGCTGCTTTCTCAGCAGCTCAGCTTCCATTTCCAGGTCCCTTTGGCTTGTGTCTCTGCAGACAAAGCCCGGTGTGTATGTGAGGCTCCAGCCATTGTGACACTGAGTAATGAGAGGGCAGGGCAGTGGCTGAAGAAATGAAGCCGCTGAGCAAAAGCCAGCAGTGCTCCTGGCTGTTTACACCTGGCTGTGGACAGCACCTGCCACCCAGGGGGACGGTTTCAACACCGGAAGCCGCAGGGCCCAGCAGAGCCACCCCCGTCAGACTGCCCTGCTGGGTCACCTGACCTGGACAATGTGGTGGGGATAAGTTTTAGAGGAAGTGACACTGGATAGGGAGGTGGGAAAAACCTCTGGTTCTTGCACTCTGGGCTTCCGTTTCCTTTGGTCGACAGGAAAACAAAGCACGTACCCATCATACCCATCGTGGGACAGAGTGGTAGGCGCACAGGGCTTGACAAGACAGCTTGGCTTCAACACTTGCCCCTACTACCTTCCACCTACATATGCTTGGACAGGTCCCATCATCTCTCATGCAGCCTCAGTTTCCATATCTGTAAAATAGGGACTGTCACAAAGTTGACACAAGGATCGCGTGAGATAATGTATGTCTCAGCCTTTTTAAGGCAGGCAATTATGTGCACAAATATTTCTTTTGCTTATTTGTCCTTCTCTCTGTGCCTTCTTTTTTCTTTGTCCTGCCTCCCTCCTGTCTTCATTTATTTCCTTTTTTCCAGGGATCCCTGAGGCCAGGGATTTTCAAACATTTCCACCAAAATGCCCTTAACAACCAAAAAGGGTAAAAAAGGTTTAGCGTAAAGTGCCCATTATAGTGTGAAATTTCTTTGGCATCTCATGTTTATTGCTAAGATTCCTGTGACTCGTGTTTGGCTCTGTAATCTATCCATGTGTAACAGTTACTGCTGTTCTTGGATGAAAACAGCAGAGCCTGCTCTCAGTAGCTCAGACAGAACAGGAATTGAAGGGCAACTGTAGATTTTGTAGGGGAACCAGAGAGTCGAGCTCCCCCCGTACAGGAAACATGCCCAAACCACCCCTCAGGGGCTGCCCCCGTGAATCCCCGGTGGGGTTGGCCTTGAACACAAGCATCACAGCTGCCAGACGGAACTGTGTACTCTGAGCCCACTGGGGACTGGATACTGAGGCACCGCCACCGCTGCGGATGGAAATCAGTGCTTCTGCCATGATGCTGCCAAAACTTGGATTCCTCAAGGCCCCATCCTCAGTGGCTTTCTGCCCAATTGAGGTCTTACGTGAGTGTCTGTACGGCCTGGCCTAAGACACAGCCCGTAGCTCAGCTAAAAGAGAAGATGGAAGAGCCAGTTCCAGCAGGACCCACCATGTGGGACGTTTTCCCAATAGAGAAAAGGCTTTCAGAACACACTGAGTGGTCATAAGAGACCTCACCTATACACTATCTACTTTAACATTATGTTTTAACCACCAATCAGCAAGTGCAATGAACATTCCAGAAACATACACTCTGTTTTCCTAAGCTTTGTGTACCTGTCACAGTTTGTGTATGGTCTCAGGGGCACAGGGGCTCCAGCCTAAAAAGCCAGGCCTTAGACCCTCCAAAGGCATTCCCCAGCCTCATCAAGTGTACCCGGGGTTAAAGAGTCATCATTGCCAGAAAGAGAGCTCAGTTCCTATGTCCTAGGAGCAGAAGCATGTTGGAGACATTTGAATAATGCTGGCTGCATTACTGTCCTATTGGACCACTGGAGCTGACCTCCTTTCACTGCGTTGGTCACCAGTCCCACTGTGAAGATCAACTAACGTTTCAGTGGATGTTGGTTTCCTTCCAACCTTTCCCATGGAGCCTTGGCTCCTATCTGGTGAAGGTGAACAGGCCCACTCAGCCCATCTCATGTCCAATTTTGTTTACAGTACAACATCAAGCCCCTCCCCTATCCCGGTCCATAATTCCTATTGGGAATGGAACCCACTGGGAGAAAGCCATGAAAGGACTGTGCCTCTTTTTCTTAGAACTTTGACTTTTCTTACTTATACATCCCGACCTCTCATCATCTTCATTAGCAGAAAGCCCCAAGGCCATCCATGAATCTTTGAAATAAAACATGATTCAAATTTCCCTGTGGCTGAAGGTAGCAGGGTTGGTGCCATGGAGGTTCACATCTTCTCTGCAAAATGCAGGCCGACATTCTCCTAAAGACAAAGGCCTGTCATTGTTTGGAACTGATTCACTGTGCAAACCCTCTCCAGGGAGTGGACTCTGAAACCACTGGCCAGATTTCAAATATGTACATGCAGAACGAGAGGTATTTTCCCAGTTGGTCACTAGAAATAGAGCCCAGGAAAGAGCCCTAAAATTGGAAAGTACATTTCATAGCAGTTTTTCCCCCTAAAAATAAAAAAGTAGCTTTGCTGTGCAAGAGGCGGGACTGAAGCCCTAGCCCAGGAAGGAAAGGAAGACTGCCTTGTCTTGACCTGGTAAGACTCGCTTCCCTGCTTGGGGAGGAGCCCTGTCTCCTGAGATCTGACTTCAAGATCCCGAGCCCAGCCTTCCTGCTACCCAGCCGTGCTGTATTCCACATGAAAGAAGTGACCCTCCATCTCTCACCATCCTGCCCAGACCCGTGTGCTAGGTTGCCAAAGCTTGCCTTTGGCATGGATCTGGGGTCATTGATAGTAGGTGTACCAGCTCCAAGAAAAAGCAACCTGTTGGAGGCAGTAGGTAGACATTTAAGGCGGTGCTCGTGTATCCGCTGAATGGACTGGGATAGGGGTCCACATCTTCTCACATGACTCTGGAACGTGACTTGTGTTTCCTGGGAGCACACCAGACTGGGTGACAAAAATGGGCTGCCATTGATAGCAGTAAATCACGTTTCACTGGTCTCCATTGCTATCACACACTTCAACTTTTCTCAAAGTGTCACTCGAGTGTTTCTGAGCTTTCTTGGGGTTCTATCAGATGCTCTCAGAAAGAAGCCCTTGTCGTTTGCACTTGGCGCCTGCCATTGTCGTCCTGTCCCCCTCTGGCCTCTTCCAGGGGAGTCCCATGTCCATGATTCTTCGGTCAACAACCATGGTGAGAACAGTCATGCCCAAGACTTCCTCTGTGCACTCAAGGCCACTGCTTGGTCCCTTGCACCTGGAAATCTTTTCTGCTCAGGTTTTTCTCATAACTTGTCTCTCCCAGGAACTCTTACGTTGAGTCCCTGTGGGGCTGGACGTGCCGATATGGCCAAGTGACATCACCATACTGGATCCAGAATCATGCTGCCCTTCCCACCATGACTGCTTTGTTATCAGGCCAAGTTTCTAACTCCTTTGGGTTCCAGCCCCAGCTCTGCAGCCGACTTGCTGAGCGATCTTGGGCAAAGCATCTAACCTCTCTGGGTTTCAATGCACTTATCTGTAAAACACAAGAGACATGCTACCTTGTTTCTATAGTCCCTTCTATTCTAGGATTTGGTGACCCTTTGGAGGCACAATGCCTTAGCGACCAATACCCAGGAAGGTATTAGGTACCTCTATAAGCCAAGCAGTGGCCAGGTGCTCTGTAAATAAGGGATTGCTATTTTCTTTCCTCTCTGTGACAAGAACAGGTCTCTCTGCTAATCGCTCTGTTCAAAACCCTCCAGTGGCTTTCTGTCATAATTAGAAAAACTCCAGACTCAGTGGCATCCTATTTTGGTGACATCACCTCATACTCTTTCCACTCTTGTTTAGCACACTCCCCTACCCCCGGCCAAGCTTGCCCTATCCCAGGGCTTGGCAAATTATGGTCCAAGGGTCAAATCTGTTCACACCTATTTATTCACATGTTGCCTATGGCTGCCTTTGTGTTACACAGGCAGAGTTGAGGACTATGTCTGTGTAGCAGTAACAGACACCATATGGTCCATAAGGCTGAAGCTATTTACCATCTTCAGGAAGAGTTTGCCAAGCCCTGCTTTTCCCATAGCCTCTTTTATCTGCAGCACCTATCAGTATCTGAGGTGACGAATCAGTCTGCTTCCTTGCTTTTTGTTTTTCTTCCCCCACTAGAATGTAAGTGCCATCCAAGTCCAAGGACTCATCTGTCTTGATTTGAGTGGTTTCATTCTTTCTTAGCACAGTGCCTGACACAGAGGCAATAAATAACGGAAGCCCACATGGAGTTAGCTCTCTTTCCTCTTGCTTTATTGCAGCAACAATGCACACGGAGGGTATTATGTTTTGAGATCAGTGGCTGTGCTTCTTAGTCACTCTGATGACAATGGTGATTATTCAGATTGTGGTGCAGGCTGGCTACCTCTGGAGACCCTAAAGAGTATTCACAGAGAAAAGAAGAAATTAAAAGTTTTGAATATCCAACTGAGAATGCAGATAGAAAATCAGCAAGCCTCTGTGGTCTGGAAGGCACAGTGCCTTATCTAAGCAAGTGGCTCAGACCCCCATGGCACTTACACTTTCTCCTTACAACCATACCTATGGCTCCATGGAAGTTTCTCATGGCTAGTTAAAGAAGAAAAGACAATGACAGACTAGGTGTATGGGTGGATCTACACAGTATCCTGGCACCAACAAGAAGTGGATGCCACTACTTACGGACCTACTCAGGGGTGGCCCTAAAAGATAGTGGTGATGGAAAATCCTCTGAGCGGGTAGAACTTTTGGCAGTGCAAGGACTTTGGCTCTTGCAGGATTAGAAGACTGGTGACAAGGAGGTCTGGGGAGATGGATGTAGATGGATCTCTAGGAGTGGGTACAAAGTGTAAAGGCATCTATATGTCCTGTGAATATACTCACCAAGGGCATTAACTGCAGACGAGGTTCCAAACAATCAAATGGACAAGATGATCTGTCTGAGGGATGTCAGTCCTTTTTCCAGATGACCCTGTGCTCGCTCCATATGCAAAGTGGTCATGGCAGCAGGGATGGGCGCCATACATGGGCCCAACAACACAGATGTCCCCTTACCAAGGCTGCTCAAGCTATCACCATTGCCAAGGCCACTCTGTCAAAAAAGAAGCCAATATAAGCCTCTAATGTGGCACCATTACCCGAGGGACCAACAGCCACCTGGTAGCAGAATAATTACATTGGACCCCGTTTATTACGGAGAAGGCAAGGTTTTGTCCTAGTGGGAAAAGATACCTATTTCATTTATAGAATTTGTTTTCCTTACCCACAATGCTTTTGCCAGCACTATCGTTTAGGGATGTATAAAGAGCTTTATCTATTACCATGGTGTTCCACACAATATTGGCTCCAAACAGGGAACTCATTTTTTAAGAACAACAAAAGTATAGCATGGGGCTCGTGACTACAGAATTCATTGCTGTTTCCATATACCCTATCATCCAGAAAGAGCTGACTGGATATATTAGCTATCTACTGCAAATTACCCCAACACTTCACATTTTAAAACAACAAACATTATCTCCCAGTTTCTTGATGGGTCACGGATACAGGCATGGCTTAGCTGGGTACCTCTGACTTAGGGTCGCTCACAAAGCTGCTAGCAAGATATGGGCCAGGGATGTGGTCTTCTCAAGCCTTGAGTAGGGGAGGAATCACTCACTCACACACACAGCTGTTGGCAGGCTTCAGGTCCTGGCTGTCTATTGGCTGGAGATGTCAGTTTCTTGCCATGTGGACCTCCTCAAAGAGCAGCTTACAGCTTAGCAGCTGGATTCCATCAGGGCAAACAAACAGAGAGCAAGAGAAAACCAGCAAGACAGAAACCAGAGACTTTGTAATCTAATCTTAGACGTGACATCCCATCACTTTTGCTATATTCTTTTCATTGGAAACAAGTGACTAGGTCCAGCTCACGTTCAAGGGGAGGGGAATACACAAGGACATGAATACCTAGAAGCAGTGATCTTTGGGAACCATTTTAGAGGCTTCCTATTGCACTGCAAATAGCAGTAAGACAGCCTGCTGAAGCCTCATTTATAGTCCTATAGGTTAGGGTGCTGTCCTACAGTCTGTAAAAATGACTAACAGCTAACATATGGTACCACCTCTCCCACCCAGAGAATTCACAGGTCTGGAAAACCAGGGATGGAGGTAGAAGTATCCCCTCTCACTATTACAAGAAATAACCTACTTAGAAAAATTTTTCCTCCCTTCCCTGTGTCCTTGAGTTTAATGTGTTTGGAGGTCCTAGGGCCCAAAGGTAGAATGCTTTCTCCAGAGACCGCAGCCTTGGTTCTAATAAATTATAAGCTGAACCTGCTGCTGATCATTAGGGGTGCCTCATATACATGAACCAACAGAGAAGAGAGTCACTATTATTTCTAAGGGAAAAGTGGGGTGCTGCTACAGAATGGGGGCGAGAAGGATGTTAACTGTTCCTTTGCCTCTGTTTTCCTCACTACCTTATCAGAATAGCTCTGGTGGTGACTAACGTTTTAGATTTCAGGCAACAGTGTGATGGAATTCATCACCCTGAAACGATGCAATATTTGAAGGACTTGGAAACTGCTGAGAGACAGAAGGGTTGGGCTGAAGTGAATAGTTTCTATTTGCCTGTCCCAATCCACTCTGCCCTTCTCCATCTGTCCCTCTCTGTTCCCTGTGAGACTGACTTTTAGAGACCCTATCACTGGGTTTTCTTGCCTCTGGCTTCTGAGATGCCCTGGCAGGACATCACAGGGTTGAAGGAGATAGGTAGGGTTATTTATTCCTCCAGTTCCTGCCAGGTCAATTCTCAGATTGGCAGTGACTCTGCTTCTCTGGCAAAGATTGGTTTTCTGTGTTTTATTTTGAGTGCGCTTGAAAGCAGCACCTGAGAAAAGAACTTGAGTGTTGGAACTTTACTTGGGAATTGATCTCAGGAAGCAGAAGGAACAATAGAGTGTTTATTAATAATCTGGTTATTGCCCTTGGCTACTGGGGCTCAATCACTTTGGGGATTCCCTGAGGAACTATTAGCATGTGTCCCAGAAGGATTTCCATGGAGACTGAGAAGTTTGGCCATTTATCCATTGACTCCTAGTCACTATTGATTGAAGTTGCTCCTGCAAATACCAACTCCATGACTGTCTGTGTTGTACCTATGTTGGCTAAGTGGCCTTCGGCAGCCTTGGAGAAAGCCCCAAGCAGCAAAGCAGAGACATTTCTTAAACAGTCTCTCTTTCTCTGTCTGACTTACTTCACTCAGTATGAGAATCTCTAGGTCCATCCATGTTGCTGTAAATGACATTATTTTGTTCTTTTTATTTTCTTTTTTATAGTTTTTTTTTGAATTTTATTTTATTTTTTTATACAGCAGGTTCTTATTAGTTATCTATTTTATACATATTAGTGTATATATGTCAATCCCAATCTCCCAATTCATCCCACCACCAGCACCACCACCCCCAGCCACTTTCCCCCCTTGGTGTCCATACGTTTGTTCTTTACATCTGTGTCTCTATTTCTGCCTTGCAAACCAGATCATCTGTACCATTTTTCTAGATTCCACATATATGCGTTAATATACGATATTTGTTTTTCTCTTTCTGACTTACTTCACTCTGTATGACAGTCTCTATGTCCATCCACGTCTCTACAAATTACCCAATTTCATTCCTTTTTATGGCTGAGTAATATTCCATTGTATATATGTACCACATCTTCTTTATCCATTCGTCTGTCAATGGGCATTTAGGTTGTTTCCATGACCTGGCTATTGTAAATAGTGCTGCAATAACATTGGGGTGCATGTGTCTTTTTGAATTATGGTTTTCTCTGGGCATATGCCCAGTAGTGGGATTGCTGGGTCTATGGTAATTCTATTTTTAGTTTTTTAAGGAACCTCCATACTGTTCTCCATAGTGGCTGTATCAATTTACATTCCCACCAACAGTGCAAGAGGGTTCCCTTTTCTCCACACCCTCCCGAGCATTTGTTGTTTGTAGATTTTCTGATGATGCCCATTCTAACTGGTGTGAGGTGATACCTCGTTGCAGTTTTGATTTGCATTTCTCTAATAATTAGTGATGCTGAGCAGATTTTCATGTGCCTCTTGGCCATCTGTATGTCTTCTTTGGAGAAATGTCTATTTAGGTCTTCTGCCCATTTTTTGATTGGGTTGTTTGTTTTTTTAATATTGATCTTCATGGGCTGTTTATGTATTTTGGAGATTAATCCTTTGTCCGTTGTTTTGTTTGCAAATATTTTCTCCCATTCTGAGGGTTGTCTTTTTGCCTTGTTTATAGTTTCCTTTGCTGTGCAAAAGCTTTGAAGTTTCATTAGGTCCCATTTGTTTATTTTTGTTTTTATTTCCATTACTCTAGGAGGTGGGTCAAAAAGATCTTGCTGTGATTTATGTCAAAGAGTGTTCTTCCTATGTTTTCCTCTAAGAGTTTTATAGTGTCCAGTCTTACATTTAGGTCTTTAATCAATTTTGAGTTTATTTTTGTGTATGGTGTTAGGGAGTATTCTAATTTCATTCTTTTACATGTAGCTGTCCAGTTTTCCCAGCACCACTTATTGAAGAGGCTGTCTTTTCTCCATTGTATATCCTTGCCTCCTTTGTCATAGATTAGTTGACCATAGGTGCGTGGGTTTATCTCTGGGTTTTCTGTCCTGTTCCATTGATCTATATTTCTGTTTTTGTGCCAGTACCATATTGTCTTGATTACTGTAGCTTTGTAGTATAGTCTGAAGTCAGGGAGTCTGATTCCTCCAGCTCCCTTTTTTTCCCTCAAGATTGCTTTGGCTGTTAGGGGTCTTTTGTGTTTCCATACAAATTTTAAGATTTTTTGTTCTACTTCTCTAAAAAAATGCCATTGGTAATTTGATAGGGATTGCATTGAATCTGTAGATTGCTTTGGGTAGTATAGTCATTTTCACAATATTGATTCTTCCAATCCAAGAACATGGTATATCTCTCCATCTATTTGTGTCATCTTTGATTTCTTTCATCACCGTCCTATAATTTTCTGAGTACAGGTCTTTTACCTCCTTAGGTAGGTTTATTCCTAGGTATTTTATTCTTTTTGTTGCAATGGTGAATGGGATTGTTTCCTTAATTTCGCTTTCTGATCTTTCGTTGTAAGTGTATAGGAATGCAAGAGATTTCTGTGCATTAATTTTGTATCATGCAACTTTACCAAATTCATTGATTAGCTCTAGTAGTTTCCTGGTGGCATCTTGAGGATTATCTATGTATAGTATCATGTTATCTGCAAACTGTGACAGTTTTACTTCTTCTTTTCCAATTTGTATTCGTTTTATTTCTTTTTCTTCTCTGATTGCTGTGGCTAGGACTTCCAAAACTATGTTGAATAATTGTGGCAAGAGTGGACATCCTTGTCTTGTTCCTGATCTTAGAGGAAATGCTTTCAGTTTTTCACCATTGAGAATGATGTTTGCTGTGGGTTTTTCATATATGACCTTTATTATGTTGAGGTAGTTTCCCTCTATGCCCACTTTCTGGAGAGTTTTTTTTTCATCATAAATGTGTGTTGAATTTTGTCAAAACTTTTTTCTGCATCTAATGAGATGATCATACGATTTTTATTTTTCAATTTATTAACGTGGTGTATCACATTGATTGATTTGCATATATTGAAGAATGCTTGCATCCCTGAGATAAATCCCACTTGATCATGGTGTATGATCCTTTTAATGTGTTGTTGGAGTCTGTTTGCTAGTATTTTGTTGAGGATTTTTGCATCTATTTTCATCAGTGATACTGGTCTGTAATTTCCTTTTTTTGTAGTATCTTTGTCTGGTTTGGTATGAGGGTGATGTTGGCATCGTAGAATGAGTTTGGGAGTGTTCCTTCCTCTGCAATTTTTTGGAAGAGTTTGAGAAGGATGGGTGTTAGGTCTTCTTTAAATGTTTGATAGAATTCATCTGTGAAGCCATCTGGTCCTGGACTTTTGTTTGTTGGAAGATTTTAAATCACAGTTTCAATTTCATTACTTGTGATTGGTCTGTTCATATTTTCTATTTCTTCCTGGTTCAGTCTTTCTAAGAATTTGTCCATTTCTTCCAGGTTGTCCATTTTATTGGCATAGAGTTGCTTGTAGTAGTCTCTTATCATGGTTTGTATTTCTGTGGTGCCCATTGTAACTTCTCCTTTTTCATTTCTAATTTTACTGATTTGAGTCCTCTCCCTCTTTTTCTTGGTAAGTGTGGCTAAAGGTTTATCAATTTTGTTTATCTTCTCAAAGAACCAGCTTTTAGTTTTCTTGATCCTTGTTATTGTTTTCTTTGTTGCTATTTCATTTATTTCTGCTCTGATCTTTATGATTTCTTTCCTTCTAAAACTTCGGGTTTTGTTTGTTCTTCTTTCTCCAGTTCCTTTAGGTGTAAGGTTAGATTGTTTATTTTTCTTGTTTCTTGAGGGAGGATTGTATTGCTATAAAATTCCCTCTTAGAACTACTTTTGCTGCATCCCATAGGTTTTGGATCGTTGTGTTTTCATTGTCATTTGTCTCTAGGTATTGTTTGATTTCCTCTTCGATTTCTTCAGTGATCTCTTGTTTATTTAATAACGTATTGTTTAGCCTCCACGTGCTTGTGTTTTTTACATTTTTTTCCCTGTAATTTATTTCTAATCTCATAGCGTTGTGGTCAGAAAAGATGCTTGATATGATTTCAAGTTTCTTAAATCTACCAAAGCTTGATTTGTGACTCAAGATGTGATCTATCCTGGAGAATGTTCAGTGTGCACTGAGAAGAAAGTGTAATCTGTTTTCAGATGGAATATCCTATAAATATCAATTAAATCTATCTGGTCTATTGTGTCATTTAAAGCTTGTGTTTCCCTACTAATATTCTGTCTGGATGATCTGTCCATTGGTATAAGTGAGGTGTTAAATTCCCCCACTATTATTGTGTTACTATTGATTTCCTCTTTTATAGCTGTTGGCATTTGCCTTATGTATTGAGGTGTTCCTATATTGGGTGCATATATATTTATAATTGTTATATCTTCTGCTTGGATTGATCCCTTGATCATTATGTAGTGCCCTTCCTTGTCTCTTGTAATGTTCTTTATTTTAAAGTCTATTTTATTTGATATGAGTATTGCTACTCCAGCTTTCTTTTGATTTCCCTTTGCATGGAATATCTTTTTCCATCCCCTTACTTTCAGTCTGTATGTGTCCCTAGGTCTGAAGTGGGTCTCTTGTAGACAGCATATATATAGGTCTTGTTTTTGTATCCATTCAGTGAGCCTGTGTCTTTTTGTTGGAGCATTTAATCCATTCACATTTAAGGTAATTATCGATATGTATGTTCCTATTACCATTTTCCTAATTGTTTTGGGTTTGTTTTTGTAGGTCCTTTTCTTCTATTGTGTTTCCCACTTAGAGAAGTTCCTTTAGCATTTGTTGTACAGCTGGTTTGGTGGTGCTGCACTCTCTTAGCTTTTGCTTGTCTGTAAAGCTTTTGATTTCTCCATCGAATCTGAATGTGATCCTTGCTGGGTAAAGTAATCTTCATTGTAGGTTCTTCCCTTTCATCACTTTAAATATATTGTGCCACTCCCTTCTGGCTTGTAGAGTTTCTGCTGAGAAATCAGCTGTTAACCTTATGGGAGTCCCCTTGTACGTTATTTGTTGTTTTTCCCTTGTTGCTTTTAATAATTTTTCTTTGTCTTTAATTTTTGTCAATTTGATTACTATGTGTCTCAGTGTGTTTCTCCTTGGGTTTATCCTCCCTGGGACTCTCTGCACTTCCTGGAACTGGGCGGCTATTTCCTTTCCCATGTTAGGGAATTTTTCGACTATAATCTCTTCAAATATTTTCTCGGGTCCTTTCTCTCTCTCTTCTCCTTCTGAGACCCCTATAATGCGAATGTTGGTGCGTTTAATGTAGTCTCAGAGGTCTCTCACACTGTCTTCATTTCTTTTCATTCTTTTTTCTTTATTCTGTTCCGTGGCAGTTAACTCCACCATTCTGTCTTCAAGGTCACTTATCCATTCTTCTGCCTCAGTTACACTGCTATTGATTCCTTCTAGTGTATTTTTCATTTCAGGTATTGTATTGTTCATCTCTGTTTGTTCTTTAATTCTTCTATGTGTTTGTTCATTAACTCTTCTAGGTCTTTGTTAAACATTTCTTGCATCTTCTCGATCTTTGCCTCCATTCTTTTTCTGAGGTCCTGGATCATCTTTACTATCATTATTCTGAATTCTTTTTCTGGAAGCTTGCCTATGTCCACTTCATTTAGTTGTTTTTCTGGGGTTTTATCTTGTTCCTTCATCTGGTACATAGTCCTCTGTCTTTTCATTTTGTTTGTCTTTCTGTGAATGGGATTTTTGTTCCACAGGCTGCAGGATTGTAGTTCTTCTTACTTCTGCTGTCTGCCTTCTGGTGGATGAGGCTATCCAAGAGGCTTGTGCAAGCTTCCTGATGGGAAGGACTGGTGGTGTGTAGAGCTAGCTGTTGCTCTGGTGGGCAGAGCTCAGTAAAACTTTAATCCACTTGTCTGCTGATGGGTGGGGTTGAGTTCCTTCCTTGTTGGTTTTTTGGCCTGAGGTGACCTAGCACTGGAGGCTGCAGGCTCTTTGGTGGGGCTAATGTCAGACTCCGGGAAGGCTCATGCCAAGGAGTACTTCCCAGAACTTCTGCTGCCAGCATCCTTGTCCCCATGGTGAAACACAGCCACACCCCGTCTCTGCCGGAGACCCACCAACACTACCAGGTAGGTCTGGTTCAGTCTCCTATCGGGTCACTGCTCCTTCCCCCTGGGTCCCGATGTGCACACTACTTTGTGTGTGCCCTCCAAGAGTGGAGTCTCTGTTTCCCCCAGTCCTGTCAAAGTCCCGCAATCAAATCCAGCTAGGCTTCAAAGTCTGATTGTCTGGGAATTCCTCCTCCCATTGCCGGACCCCCAGGTTGGGAAGCCTGACGTGGAGCTCAGAACCTTCGCTCCAATGGGTGGACTTCTGTGGTGTAATAGTTCTCCATTTTGTTAGTCACCCACCCAGTGGTTATGGGATTTGGTTTTATTGTGATTGCGTCCCTCCTACCATCTCGTTGCAGCTTCTCCTTTGTCTTTGGATGTGGGGTATCTTTTTTGGTGAGTTCCAGTGTCTTCCTGTCAATGATTGGTCAACAGTTAGTTGTGATTCCGGTGCTCTCGCAAGAGGGAATGAGCGCATGTCCTTCTACTCTGCCATCTTGAACCAATCTCTCTATTTTGTTTTTTTTTTATGGCTGAGTAATAGTCCATTGTATATATGTACCACATCTTCTTTATCCATTCCTCTGTTGATGGGCATTTAAGGTGCTTCCATGTCCTGACTACTGTGAATAGTGCTACAGTGAACATTGGGGTGCATGTATCTTTTCGAATTATGGTTTTCTGCAGATATATGCACAGGAGTGTGATTGCTGTATCATATGGTATCTCTATTTTCAGTTCTTTGCCCTTGATGTGGGACTTTGATGTGGGCAAAATGCATGGAACTGTCCACCACGTTGTGCTAAAGTCAGGTGGACTGAGGGTCTATGATGGAGTATGTCACAGTGTCTTCTCCCTCTCTCATGGCTATAGGACCCTTTGCCCCTTCAGACCCATCATCACAACAGCTTCTGCCCTTACTAGCCCCAGGGTGCTTCGTCATCCCTTGTTTGTTTCCACTCATGAGCACCATGCTTTGGTAAATAACCTCTCCTTGAACACTCTCCAATCATCCTTTGGAGTGGCCATCTGTTTTGTGCCAAAATGCTAAAAGATAGAATGAGTGAGTCTCCAGAAGTGAACACAGAATGAGCTAAAATCCAGACAGCTAGACTAAACAAGGCCTAGTGTTTCTACAGCCACCCACCATGCACATATCTGTTCCTTATTGAAATGTTCAGAGCCACAGAATCAATTTTCTGGCTCCTGAAGATCCAGAGACTTTGAGAAAGCACTTTTCATGCCAAGGAAACACATGCTTTCTTTTATTTTCTTCAATTTTTATTGGGATATAATTGCTTTACAATGGTGTGTTAGTTTCTGCTTTATAACAAAGTGAATCAGCTATACATATACATATATCCCCATATCTCCTCCCTCTTGCATCTCCCTCCCGACCTCCCTATCCCACCCCTCTAGGTGGTCACAAAGCACCGAGCTGATCTCCCTGTGTTATGTGGCTGCTTCCCACTAGCTATCTATTTTATATTTGGTAGTGTATATATGTCCATGCCACTCTCTCACTTCATCCCAGCTTACCCTTCCCCCTCCCTGTGTCCTCAAGTCCATTCTCTACATCTGTGTCTTTATTCCTGTCCTGCCCCCAGGTTTTTCAAAACCATTTTTTTTTTAGATTCCATATTCATGTGTTAGCATGCAGTATTTGTTTTTCTCTTTCTGACTTACTTCACTCTGTATGACAGATTCTAGGTCCATCCACCTCACTACAAATAACTCAACTTCATTTCTTTTTATGGATGAGTAATATTCCACTGATATATGTGCCACATCTTCTTTATCGATTCATCTGTGGATGGACACTTAGGTTGCTTCCATGTCCTGGCTATTGTAAATAGAGCTGCAATGAACATTGTGGTACATGACTCTTTTTGAATTATGGTTTTCTCAGGGTATATGCCCAGTAGTGGGATTGCTGGGTCGTATGGTAGTTCTATTTTTAGTTTTTAAGGAACCTCCATACTGTTCTCCATAGTGGCTATATCAATTTACATTCCTACCAACAGCGCAAGAGGGTTCCCTTTTCTCCACACCCTCTCCAGCATTTATTGTTTGTAGATTTTTTGATGATGGCCATTCTGACTAGTGTGAGGTGATACCTCATTGTAATTCTGATTTGCATTTCTCTAATGATTAGTGATGTTGAGCATCCTTGCATGTGTTTGTTGGCAATCTGTATATCTTCTTTGTAGAAATGTCTATTTAGCTCTTCTGCCCATTTTTGGATTGGTTTGTTTGTTTTTTTGATATTGAGCTGCATGAGATGCTCGTAAATTTTGGAGATTAATCCTTTGTCAGTTGCTTCATTTGTAAATATTTTCTCCCATTCTGAGGGTTGTCTTTTTGTCTTGTTTATGTTTTCCTTTGCTGTGCAAAAGCTTTTAAGTTTCATTAGATCTCATTTGTTTATTTTTATTTCCATTTCTCTAGGAGATGGGTCAAAAAGGATCTTGCTGTGATTTATGTCGTAGAGTGTCTGCCTATGTTTTCCTCTAAGAGTTTTATAGTGTCTGGCCTTACATTTAGGTCTTTAATCCATTTTGAGTTTATTTTTGTGTATGGTGTTAGGGAGTGTTCTAATTTCATTCTTTTACATGTAGCTGTCCAGTTTTCCCAGCACCACGTATTGAAGAGGCTGTCTTTTCTCCATTGTATATTCTTACCTCCTTTATCAAAAATAAGGTGACCATATGTGCGTGGGTTTACCTCTGGGCTTTCTATCCTGTTCCATTGATCTATATTTCTGTTTTTGTGCCAGTTCCATACTGTCTTGATTACTGTAGCTTTGTAGTATAGTCTGAAGTCAGGGAGCCTGATTCCTCCAGCTCCATTTTTCTTTCTCAAGATTGCTTTGGCTATTCGGGGTCTTTTGTGTTTCCATACAAATTGTGAAATATTTTGGTCTAGTTCTGTGAAAAATGCCAGTGGTAGTTTGATAGGGATTGCACTGAACCTGCAGATTGCTTTGGGTAGTATAGTCATTTTCACAATGTTGATTCTTCCAATCCGAGAACATGGTATATCTCTCCATCTGTTTGTATCATCTTTTATTTCTTTCATCATTGTCTTCTAGTTTTCTGCATACAGGCCGTCTCCTTAGGTAGGTTTATTCCTAGGTATTTTATTCTTTTTGTTGCAATGGTAAATGGGAGCGTTTCCTTAATTTCTCTTTCAGATTTTTCATCATTAGTGTATAGGAATGCAAGAGGTTTCTGTGCTTTAATTTTGTATCCTGCAACTTTACCAAATTCATTGATGAGCTCTAGTAGTTTTCTGGTAGCATCTTTAGCATTCTCTATGTATAGTATCATGTCATCTGCAAAGAGTGACAGGCTTTATTTCTTCTTTTCCAGTTTGGATTCCTTTTATTTCTTTTTCTTCTCTGATTGCTGTGGCTAAAACTTCCAAAACTATGTTGAATAATAGTGGTGAGAGTGGATGACCTTGTCTTGTTCCTGATCTTAGAGGAAATGGTTTCAGTTTTTCACCATTGAGAACGATGTTGGCTGTGGGTCTGTCATATATGGCCTTTATTATGTTGAGGAAAGTTCACTTTTTGCCTACTTTCTGGAGGGTTTTTATCATAAATGGGTGTTGAATTTTGTCAAAAGCTTTTTCTGCATCTACTGAGATAATCATATCGTTTTTATCCTTCAATTTGTTAATATGTTTTATCACATTGATTGATTTGCATATATTGAAGAATCCTTGCATTCCTGGGATAAACCCCACTTGATCATGTTGTATGATCCTTTTCATGTGTTGTTGGATCTGTTTGCTAGTATTTACACATGCTTTCTTTTAGAGGTAGCATGCAAATTTATTATTAAAATTTTTTTTCTGTATGACTTTGAAATATCTCAGGAACAGAAGTTTTTTTTAAGGAAATGAAAATCATATAATGTTTAATTTCCTGAAACTAGCTACATTGACATCTATCATTCTGTGTGACTGCCCAGGATCTAAACCTCTTTGCTATGTATGGAGAATTTCCCACCTTATGACTCTTAGTAGAAGGGAGAGACTACTTCCCAGACTCCTCTGCAACAAGGAAATTTGCATGTGACTCAGGCTCCACCAGTCAGACACACCCATACGGGGCATCCACCAGAGAGAGAGCTAGTGAGGCAAAGAGGCAGGAATCCTTGTAGCAAAGATGGTGGCAGCAGGAGCAGCTTCATGTGTTTCCTCAAAGCAGCAGTGTTTCAATGATAGCAGCAACGTTCCATGCTCAGAATTGGAGGTAGAAGCAGCACAAGTGGTGTCAGCATTGGCAGTAGAGGTGTCTGGTTATGACCAGTCTGGGCATGATTTTGGATGTTGTCCATAGCTGTGTACATTCTAATCCTGGTTCATTGCCCCTTGCAGCTTTTTGATTTGGGATGTTGTCCATGGATGTGTAGGTTCTAATCCTAGTTCATTGGCCCTTGCAATCTTTTGAGCTAATCAATACCTTTTAATAAATTCTCCCTCTTCCCTCCCCTTTTTTGCTTTAATAGCCAGAATCCATTTCTGTATTTTGTAAATAAATATCTTCAAATATGATGGAGGGTTTCATTAATAGGCTTTTATAGATACATAGTATTTTATAAAAATAATTATTGGAATTTGTAGTAGAATTAATGAGTAAAATAAACAGTGTTAGAAATTCTAAGTGCAAAGTTGTCTGGTCCACTAAATTTAAACAGCTTTACTGCCTGCCGGGTGATCATTTATATCATATGTGTCTGTATGTATAATGTGTACATGTATATGTATGTGTGTGTATATATATCACAAGTACAAAATTATGCATTAGTGAGGTCTGTCTGTATGAAAGAAGACTGTAGGCTATGAAAGGTGCTCTACTTAGAGCACACACTGATTCAGACTGTGTCCTCCTTTTTGGGAGAAAAAAGAACTTCAGATGTTAAAGGACTCACAAATATGATAATGGTTGTGTCCTCAGACTTCCTTACTTCATTCTATCATTTATTTTGTGCCTCTTTGAGATATCATATCCAATTCTCCCACTTTCCCTATAAATCCAATGTGTGTGTGTGTATATGCATGTGTGTGTGTGTGTGTGTGTGTGTGTGTGTGTGTGTATTATTTTAGGTCATTCCTCCTACGGAGACCCTCCTGCCTCCATCTCATTGAGCTTTACTACTCAGTCACAGATGGCTGGAAGTCCCTCTCTCTTTTGGAAATCTCCCTTCACTAAAAGATAAAATAGGGAGAGGTCAACATAGTGCCATGACCATACATGATACTAAATAAATATTTGCTTCCACATGCCAGCTCATACCCAAGTATTAAATTCTTCCTCACCCAAACATTCTCCCCTCTTCCTGTTCCTACAGAGTGTCTTGGTTGGATTGCACAACTAAGCAACCTCAATCTGAATCTATTGAAAAACAAAGTAAGAAGAGTCATCAAGTATAAAGGTCTATGTGCCTTCATTTCAACTCAATTATATACTCAGTTGTTAAGTGGCTAGTGTTTTCTAGGGATGACACCAGTGATTGCTGTTGTTATTATTTAGGGGAATTTAAAAGTCTGGACCAGTGGTTCTCAGAGTGTGGTCCCTGAACCAGCAGTATCAGCCTCATTTGGGAATGTATTACAAATGAAAATTCCCAGGCTGTACCCCAGACCCTACTGAATCAGAAACTCTTGGGGTGGGGCCCTGAAATATGTATTTGAACAAGTCTCTCACGTGTTCTGGTGCACACTCAATTTTGAGAACACTTGCTCTAGAACAATGGCTCTTAATTCTGGCTGCCCTTAGTATCACCTGGGACGCTCTTTCAAAATAGCAAAGGCTGGATTCCACCACTGACCAATCGAATCACAACCTCTGGGGGTGAGGCCTAAGCACTGGGAGATTTCAGAAGCTCCTCAGTTACTTCTGTTGAGCTGCCAAGGTTGGGAACCAATGATCTAAAGGCTCACATTCAGTATAGTCATGGACTGTAAAGAGCTCTAATACAAAGCAAAGTGGGACAGCATTTTAGAATAAAGATACTAAAACAGGCTATAGATAAGTAAGGAGTAATCTGAAATAATGCTAGTTGCTGTAACAGATACACTTCCAAAGCGTTGGTACCATAACATTTATTTCTTTTACTCCTGCAACAGCCTAGTGCAAGATCTGCAAGTCTCTGCTTCATGCAGCTGCTCAAGAGACCCAAGCTCCTTCCATCTTGTGGCTCAATCCTCCTCTAAATCCTTGGAGTCCTCCCCATTCAGCAGGTGGATAAGGAAGGAGAGTAAGGACCTCAGGATGCATGGCCCTCACCAAACCTCATGGGAGGGTGTGAACCCAGAAAGAAGAACTTGAGAGAGCTTTAGCAGGCAGCCCTGCTGCATCATCTGTGATTTTCCTCAAGGGACTGTCATCAAACATCTTGAACAAATGAACTGCAATTTTGTAGGAAACACATGAACTCTGCATTCCCATTAGTTATATATGGACTTTCCATGCTTTTCCAAAAGAAGGCAAATAAAGAAGTTATATAGGGACTTCCCTGGTGGCACAGTGATTAAGACTCTATGCTCCCAAAGCAAGGGGCCAGGGTTTGATCCCTGGTCACGGAACTAGATCCCACATGCACGCCGCAACTAAGAGTCTGCATGCCACAACTAAGGAGCCTGCAAGTAAGGAGCTGACGAGCTGCAACTAAGGAGCCCTGGAGCCGCAACTAAGGAGCCCACCTGCTGCAACTGAGACCTGGTGCAACCAAATAAATAAATAAATATTTTTAAAAAAAGAAAAAAGAAGAAGTTATATAGTTGGATCTCCAAGTTGGATAACTTGAATACGGAAAAAGTGTGAATATTTTGAGGACACAGTGAAAACAGCAGGTTTTGAGGATAAAGTCACAATAAAGGAAAGAGGAGGAGGAGACGGTTAGAAGCTTCCAGAAGTCTTGAAGAAAGTAGTTTTACAAGTCTAAAAATAACTGAGATATTTGGATAGGAAGACAATCTGACAACTATGTCTGTGAATGTTTCCCTATACACATTTATGTTTATTCAATCAAGCTCTCCATATGCCGTGGGATGTGCCGTTTCTCAGCTATGATAATCACTTGGCATCAGAATCCGCTGGAGGGTTTGCGTGAGTTGCCTTCTGGGTCATGTAGTGGCAAGTTGAGGGCAGCCATGATGGGCTGTGGGTGGTTAGGAAAAGGCAGTGGTTCTGTGGGAGGCTGGCAGAGTTATTTACAAAGCTTTAGGTATTTTAGGCAAACCATTCTAAAAACTGACTTTTTCAAAGATGCGTCAACAGAGGTTTCAAAACTGGCCAGAAATGATGGTTCCCGGGTCTAATGCAAGTTAGCTACATCTCCTGGAATTAGAATTTAAAGTGCTCTTTCATTCATTGATTCAAGAAAAGTATAGAGAGAAGCTAATGTTTGCCAGAAACTGTCATGCCCTGGGGATGCACCAGTGATCAACACAGAATGTGCACCTTGCTTTCCCTGAGCTTGCGCCTGGTAGGGATGGTATACGAGCAACTGGCTCTTATAGTGCAGTATGATAAGACCTTTGTGGAGTCTTAGAGGATGTCCAAGGTGGCACTGACCTAGTCTTTGGAGGAAAGGGTGTATTGGTTGTAATTGTGCTTGACTGCAAATAGCAGACTCCATCCCCTCACCTTGACCTCTCCCCAGGGAGGGGGAAAGAACAGTGGCTTTAACAACTAAGAACTTTATATTTCCAGAAGCAGGCAGTCCAGGGTTATATGGCAGCTCAAAGATGCCCTCAGAGCCTTTGCTCAGTCATTCTTAGCATATGAATTGTGTCCTCATGGTTGCAAAATGGCTTTTAAAGTTCTAGGCAGCAATTCTGCATTCCAGGCAGTAAGAAGAGGAAGATCAGAGGGCAAAATGCCAGATGAATCTGTTGGAGGTTTTCCAGAGTCTCAATCCAGCACCTTCTTATCTTTTTGGCCACAGCTGTGTCCCATGGCTACGCTAGATGCGAGGGCGGTGAGAAATATAGATTTTGCCTCAAAACTTCGCCAAGTCAGGCTGAAGTGGACTTGCGTTCATCAGGAAGAAGGCAAAGTGGCTACAGGGAAGGCGATTCCAACCCCTTGTCCCAGGGGCCAGGTTAGGTAGAGGAAGCAGGCGCTGTATTCCTCGCCACTGTGTTGTAGCCTCCATGGGTTTTGCTTTTGTTTTTGCAGCTCTCACCGCTCTAGCAGTTGCAGGTGATCACAAGGCAGGAGCAGGTACGGGGACCTGCTGAAGCCTGAAATCACTTCCCCCGATTCCCCCCATTTCGGGCAGGACCACCAGCAAGCAGGCTGGGTGTGCTCCATGTTGGATGCAACAGGGAACCAGACAGATTCCCCTTCCCCGAGGCTCCGCATTCAGTGAAGACGTCAAAAACACAACCATTCCCACTTTAAGCATTTCAGTGTTTTTTCACGTTATATTAATTCCTCCCAGCAAACTTGAAGGGAAAGCAAGTATGTGGTCTCATTATAAGGATAAGGAAACAGAAGGCCAGAGAGG
This sequence comes from Eubalaena glacialis, assembly GCF_028564815.1. NCBI lineage: Eukaryota > Metazoa > Chordata > Mammalia > Artiodactyla > Balaenidae > Eubalaena > Eubalaena glacialis. Next base: position 97,917,742 of record NC_083725.1, read on the forward strand.
GTGGAAACTTGCCCAGGGCCACACTGCAGGTTAGGGGCAAACACTGGACCAAGATGCTGGGCTTGTGCTTCTCTCCTGTCCAGAGCCAGCTCCTGCCCTGGTGTGGATGCCTATGAGCTGCCCACGTTCAGCAGGGCTGAGCTGAAAGCCTGGCTCAGGTGAGCAGGAGGACTGGAGAAGGAGGACGGATGAGCTGGAGGTCGCAGGCATCGGAGCAGTCAGTCATGGTATCTACCAGGATTGCTGATCGGTCCCCACTGCCCTGGTCCCCTCCAGTTCCTGCAGGGGAGATAGTGGCGGCTTTCCTTATGGTCATAAGCTTCGGGAAGGTGTTCCCATCCTTGGCCTGCTAGGATGGCACCTCCCTGGACAAGTTCTCCCTCTTTTCCCAGTCAAACCCCGCTGGTTCTTTTCCCTTCGCCAAAGACTTGGGAAAGTTGGTCTTATTCTCTTCGGTCCCTTCTTGCTCTCAATTCCTGCGGCGTCTCCTTGGCTGTGAGCAGGGTTCAGGGTGGAGCCGCTCTGAGCCAGCCTTGGGATGGAACGGCCCTGGCCTTCCCCCAGCATTCTCACTTTTTCTCCCTTCCCTCCCAGCCGTGGCTCTGGCTGTCTCCCCAACCCTGTCCAGTCCTGGCAGCCACGGCCTCAATGTTAGCTGCTAAGAGGAACTTTCACACTTCCCCCACGGACCATGCCTGAGCCCTAAGCTCAGGCACCAAGCTGGGTCTCCACGGAGGCTCACGAAGACAGCTGTGTGGATGGGATGCGCTGAGCCATCCCTCTCATCACCGGTCCCACAGTCTGCAATGCTCTCCCAGCTCCTGCAAGGCCTACGCATGACTCAGGATTCAGTTCAAGTTTATCTCCTTTGGCAGGTCTTCCCTGCCCCCTGCCCCCTCCACTGTCACAGGCTCACCAGTGTTGGAGGATTCCCTCCCCAGGGCCCACGGGTCTCAAAGCATCGACCCCCATTCCAGTGTACTATCTGTGTATATGTCTTCTTCCTCCCTCCCCTTGAGTGTTAGATCCTTGCATTCTCTAGATCTAAACAGTGCCTGGCACTTAGTAGGCCCTCAACACATACTGGATGAATCAAGGATGCATTATGGTGCAGGATATTATGAAAGCATGTGGGAAAAGCTTTTGTCACCTTCTTGAGGTACCTTAAGCTGAAGCAGTTGCCGAGAGGGAAAGAAATAATCGTAGTGCGTGTTTGTTGAGCACTTAGTATATGCCAGGCATGATCACAGGCTCTTTGCAGGTCCCTGAATCCTTACAACAACCTCCATTTTGCTCATTAGAAAACAGAGGCACAGAAAGGTTAAATAACTTGCTCAAGGTCCCACAGCCAGGAAGTGGTGGAGGAATTTCAACTGTGGAGCTCAGGCTGTTAACCCTTTACCACATGTGATGCATCTTTAGTGCCAGCTCCCCACCCTCCCAGCCAAGCAAGAGCCCTCATGTGGATCAATTAGACAAAAAGACAAGACACAGCCTTCCCAGCCCTTACCACTCATCCCTGTGCCGATGTGGGAGTGAGAGGCAGGAGGGAGGGCTGAGGGCCAGCTGGTGGGGAAGCTGGGGAGACCTCTACAGAAACAGGTGCATCCTCGGCAGCCTGCAAAGATGCAGAGCACTCATGGCTGAGGAGCTGGGGCTCTTCCTCCACAAGATGGGGCAGGGAGCAGTGGCTGGGTGGAGACCCACGTCAGGGCGGGAAAGGTGCCAGAGCGGCCCCATCACCCGAGGAGAAAGGTGACTCCTGTTTATCAGTCAAGGGTGGGCTGGGAACAGCTCTCAATAACACAGCACTCTGGCTTTGGGAGCAGAGCTGGCTGCTTTCTCCTGGCAGAGCTAGGAAATAGAACCACCCAGGCAGGGCTCGCTGTTACCCATGACCGTCTCCTTCCGTTCAGGCACTGCCACAGTCTCTGAAATGCCACCACTGGTGAGAGATTTGGAAACCTTATCCCTTTCTCTTCTTGCAAGATAAAAAGAGGTCATGTCATTTTAGAACTTGTCATGAAAAGCATTCAGATTCCTTATCTCAGCTGAATCTCCCAGGATGGCTGTAAAGCCTGAGGGCTCGCAGTAGCTATTGAGGCACTCAAGGGATGCACCTGTTTGACTCGTACACAGACTGCCTGAATCCCACTTCTGACCGGCTGCAGAACCTGGGCAGCTCACCTACCCTCCCACTGCCTCAGCTCTCTTTGCCCATGAATGGGGTGATGATAATACCTACTCATAGAACTGTCAGGACTAAATAAGTGACCGATGTGACATGTGGCATCATGCAGCATCATCTGGCACGCGGCAAGCAGTAATGTAAGCATCAGCTGTTATCATTATTCTGTTTTATAGGTGAGGGAAAGTGAGGCTCAGAGAGGTGAAGTGACTTTCCCCAGGTCACACAGCCAGTTGGTGGCAGAATGAAGATCCAATCTCTGTAACTTGATCTTCCAACTTCAAGCCTGATGATCCACAGTGAGGAGGGTCCCCCTCCTTCACCATCCTCTTAAAACAGCGATACTCCTTGTCTTTGTGATGGGACCAAAGGGTACCTGGTGGGGAGGGTTAAAAAGATGATGAGAAGGGAGAGGAATGTTTGTTAACATTCTACCATGTACCAGGCCATTCAGACCAGGGGTTAGCAAACCTTTTTCTGTTTAGGACTAGATAGTAAGTACTCTAGTCTTTGTGGGCCATCTGTTCTCTGTTGTAACTACTCCCCTCCGCTGCTTCAGCCCAAAAGAAGCCACAGGAAATATGCAAATAAAAGTGTATGGCTGCGTTCCCACAAAACTTTATGTATGAACGCTGCAACCTGAATTTCATATAATTTTCATGTATTATGAAATATTATTCTTCTTTTAATTTTTTTCCAGCCATTTGAAAATGTGAAAACCATTCTTGGCTTGAGGACCACACAGAAACAAGCGGCGCACCAGATGCTCGAGGGCGGTAGCGTGCTGACCCCAGAGGTAGAGGCTGAGAGTGAATGAATCCTGCCAGCACCGCTGAGACTCATTGTACACGAGAGGAAACGGAGGCTCTGGGATGTTCCGTAACCGGCCCAGGAGATGGGCTAGTGGAGAGCAGAGCCATGGTGCTCTCAGACTTGATTGTTTGGGTTCCCTCTGCATTTGTCACTACCGTGTGGAGATGTGGTAAGACCCACCCTTTATGGGACAAGAGAAGCTGTCCTCGTGGAGGTGCCCCTTCGATGTATGATGGCATTTCCTGTGGTACTTGGGCCCTTTGGGGAAGCATAAATTAGCTAATGTCTAAGAAGCAGGGGGCCCCAGCCAGGGCACTGGGCAGGCACTGTAGTCCTGACTTGCTATGTGGCATAGGAGCAGTGTTCTGTCTAAACAAAACTGTCTCTGAGCTCCGTGGCGCTGGGGACAAGACCCACCATTCCCTGGGCTGTACTCCTCGAGAAGGAGGTTGGGAGGTCTAGCTGGCAGGCAGCCCTCATGGGCTAACCCAGAAAGGTGGCTTGGTCTCGAGGACATTGGCACCGTAGCAGGCAAGTGGCAACAAAATGTGAGATATACATGTCTGAAAGACAACACTAGGCCATGAGCTTTCCTGGAGGGCGTGGCTGAGACTGGGAGAGCTCCCCAGACGGCCACCTGGCCTTTATCTGGCTCTTCCCCACTCTCCACACGTCAGGCCGTGGGCACGTGCTCCGTAGGGCCAGCCGTGAGGCTGGGGTCTGCTGTCTGGTCCTCCCTCCCTTGTGCCTATGGGGGACCAGGGGGGGCCCTAAGCCGGAGCTGCTGCCCCAGACTGCAGCAAAGCCGCGCCGTGCCTGCTGCCCTCAGGCCCGAGCTGGCTTAGGCTTCACCAGAAAGGAAAACGCCCCCTCCTTGTGCAATGGGTGCAGCCTGTTCTGGAATCTTCCACAAGCCAAGCCTGACTGAGCGTGGGTGACCGGGGACCCAGGCACTTGTCTATTCATTTTGTATCCTCTTAATATTGTTGTTACAGAAGTAAACACTCCCAAAGTAGAAAAGTTAGAAAATATGGATAAGACAAGAGACAGATGAAAACCATCCATAACCCTGCCTTCCGGAAGTAAGTCTGTTTTACTTTTCCTTCCAGTCTTTTTTCTGTGTCCACATGCGTGTGCACGACGTGCTCCTTATTCAAATGAGACCATAGGATGAATTGTGCCTGAGGAATCTGATTCTTCTTCATTTAACACTGTAGGGGTGAGCACATTTCTCTGTTAGAACACATTTTTCTTTGCCAACATGTTTCCTCACTATTTGTTTTCTCTACGCCCTCTTTCAAAGGTGTGCGGCACTTGGTTTGGGGTCACAGGTCCCAACTGGATCCCAGGATCCAGCCCTTTGGAGGTAAGGGTGCCAAGGCAGGCCCTGTGGTTTTGAGTAATGGAAAAGCCCCAGGCTGGCTGTTTGCAGCAAGTGTTCCTGCCCCAGCCCTGCCCTGACTCATGGGCTATCTTAGACTAGTCACTTCACCCCTCTGGGTCTCAGTTTCTTTGCCTATAAAACGGGATGGTTGGCTTAAGGGCTTTGCCAGCTCTAAAGTGCCATGACTAAGCACTTGGAGACTCATAGGATTCCAGAAGGCTCTGGGAGTGATGGCTGCCGAGGGGGAGTTGCTTCTTCCCGGTGAGTAAGCCAGAGTCTGGGTCTAGGCGAGCCGAGCTGGGGGTCTCCGCCTGGAAGATCTGAAAGCCCCTCTGGGGTAGTCAATGCCCTGTGCTATGGTTCCCAGGGCCGGGTCCTCCCCATCGGCTCACTCCCCACCCATGTGGACGGGGAGACGGCAGCTGCTCCGGTGCCAGCGCTGACCTCACAGCTCCACCACTTCTTGGTCATGGTATTAATAGCCAGAACCAGCAGCCAACAGCTGCTAGTTACATTTTGAAATACAAGCCACGTGACCCGGCAGGAAGCGCAGCGGCAGCCAGTGCTGGGGCCACACTGCAGAGCTAGTGGGATCCGGGAAGGACCTAGGGAAGACTCCTTGGGTGGGCAGGCCTTCTCCACCTCCCTTTTCCTACCCCTGCCCTCCCCCACTTCCCTTCCTCCTTTGCTCCCGGAGCAGCAGCTGGCTTTTGTCGTTTGGGTTTGAGGAGATCCTGCCGCGAAACTTTGGAGGCCAAGGCAGCTGCTGTGTGGAGGCTTCAAAGGGGCAGGAACGTTATAAAATATAAGCTGCAGAATCCTTCTCCCGGAGGCATGGACTGTTTCCCTGCCACATTCTCTTGTAGAAATAATAACAATGACAACAATCATAGCAACAATGCTACCATGTAATGAGCGTTTGCTAGGGCTAGGAGCCAAATGTTCACTTGCTTCCTCTTATAATGGGTAGTCGTCGTTAGATTGCTCCCCAGAGTGAGGTACCGCTATTATTACCCCCATTTTACAGGTGAGGACATGGAAGCTCAGAGGTTAAGCAATTTGCCCAAGGCTCGCCAGCAAATGCAATTGGACTCAGGACTGTCTGACCCCGCCCTTCCACCTCCTTGAATTTCATGCCTCCATTAGTCAGAATCCTTCCACCATAGTTTCAGCTTTTCCTTTGTATGCAGAGATTTCCAGAGACTTCACAATTCTATTGGTTCTGGACATCTATGTGCCAGGTCCTGTACTCACCAAGGGTGTACCCCAGATATGTGAGGCTTGGTCCCCAACCTAGAAGTTTAACTCATCATTGATGAGACAAGGGGTATAGATCCTGCAGTCCTAGGATGCATTTGTCTTTTTCATCGCATCGTGGAAAGAACATGTGTTTTAGAGCCATGCCTACTGCAGTTTGAATCCCACCTCTGCCACTTACTAGCTGGGTTGCTCTGGGCAAGTCTTTTACCCTTTCTGTGCCTCAGCTTCCTCATCTCTGAAACTCATTTTATAGGTTGACTCTTAAGCATTAAAGAGACTATATGTAGAGTACTATCATATAGTAGGTGCTTAATAAATACTAGCTAGTGTTATAATGACTGAAAGAATAGGGTCCTGAGTCAGATAGCCTGGGTTTGATCCTACCTTATCCACTTACCAGTTATATGACCTTGAATTGTGTACTTTTACCACTATATTCCTCAGTTTCTTCCTCTACGAAATGGAGGTGATAATAGGATTGTTGTAAGGAGTAAATGAAAGCATACGTATGTATCAGAGCAACAGTAGGCATCTTAGCAAATACTAAGTGAGTACCTTAGGAAATACTGACACGTATTAACTGCTCAATATACGCTAATTTTTATTATTAATTATTTTTACTTTATTACTAGCATCATTTTATTTTTATCATTATTATTAGTCATCCGTCTGGTTTACAGATTCAAAACCCCCTCACTGATTCTCCTAGATGACCGTATTTCTATCCATGGCACTGCACATTAAAATCGTCCAAATTTACAACTTCAGAATCACTGAAAAGTTTTCTTTCCCCGTCTACTGTCATCTTGTCAATTCTTTCCGGAATGTTTCTTCCATCAAAGATCTCCTTTCCATTCCCACTGACTTCATACCTCATCAGTCGTTTCTACCTGATGTGAATGCAGCTTTTCTTCTGGGAGCCATTTTTTGATGCAGGGAGAAGAAGACATGGTGGCAGCAGGCACGTGGTCCTTCCACATCCACTCCCCTCTGCTTGATTATTTCCGATCTACACACGCAAATAATTATGCCCTGAACTTAGTTCTGTCTGCTCCCCTGCTGGAAGAACAATCAATGGTTCCCCATGTCTTTTACTTTATATACAGACTTCTGAGGTTGAGATTCAATATTTTCCACAGTCTGGCCCAAACCTGCCAGGAGTCACTATTGTTGACTCTCTACCTTGCATGTAGATTATGCAATTACTTTATACGCTTCATAGTAGTTTCCCTGTCATTGATTGGTTCAGGATTGGGCGGTCCTAAGCCACTTCACATCAGTGAGATGTGAGGAGAGATTTGCTCAGGGCTTCTGGGAGAGAGAAACTTCTTTTTCCTCTCTCCCTTTCAACATGAACAACCTGTTCCCTGGATGCAGCTAGCAGCCATCTTGTAGCCATGAGAATGGCCGTCAAGAGGGCGGCATCAACACAGAGCAGAGGAGAACCAAGAGAAGAACAGAGAAACAGTATGGAGCCCTGGTCAAACTGCTTCTGGAGTTCCCCTGGCTCCGGACTGCCTGCCTCTTGGCAAGAGAATATGGGTGGCAATGTTTGCCACTTTCAAGCCTGGCCCCTAAAATGACCCCTGCAACTTCTGCTGTCTGGCTGAATGCAGAGGCTCAAGTGGAAGACTCTGTGAGGGCCTTAAGGCATGGCAAAGCCACCAGATGCAAGAAACCTGGATATCTGAGTCATTGTTTGAAGGAGAACTGCCCGGGAATGCTGCTCCACCAAGAACATCTGCATTGAACCTCGTGTAAGAACAAAGTAAAGTCCTATTGTGTTAAGCCACTAAAATGTTGAGATTATTTGTTGGTTAGCGAACCCTGCCTAATACGGATTATAAAGACAGGGCTTAGCAAAATCTTGGGGCATAGGTAGATGACAGTTCTATCCAGGTGATCAGCAAATGACAGGTAAAAAAACCTTTACCTGATGACCAGGAGAAGGATAGCAAGTAGAGGCCTTCACAGTGGAATGGGTCACCCAACTGAGAAGGGATGGTTAGCTCAGTTTCCTAATGTTGGCTGCAAATGGCATGTGTTGGGCAGAGGCTGGGCAGTCTCTGGACACTGAATCTACTCCTGTTCTTGGGGTCCCACTTGGGCCTCTTATATAATGGCCCTTCTTTTAGGTCCCATAGACCTCCTTCCTCTTTTGCCTTTCATTTTGACAGATGTTACCAAACCACCATCCACAAAAAATAAGCCCATTTGAAGTCCCATCAACCTTTTATGGGTTGGGGGTGAGTGTCTATTTCACTCTGTACTATCTAGCACTGCATATTCTGAGACTTTAATTTTAAAAAACTTTTACTGTGGTAAAAAATGCATAACATGAATTTTATCATCTTAACCATTTATAAATGGACAGCTCAATGGCATTAAGTGCCTTTGCATTGTTATATAACCAATCTCCAGAACTTTTCCATCTTGCCAAACTTAAACTCTTTACCCACTAAACAACAACTGCCCATTCCCCCCTCCCCCCCAGCCCCTGGCAACCGCCATTCTACTTTCTATCTCTATGAGTTTGACTACTCTAGATACTTCACATAAGTGGAAGCATACAGTATTTGTCTTTCCATGACTGGCTTATTTCACTCAGCATAATGGCTTCAGAGTTCATTCATGTCATAGCATGTGACAGCTTCCTTTCTTTTTAAGGTTGAAAAATGTTTCATTGTATGTATCTACCACATTTTGCTTATCCATTCATCCATTGGACACTTGCGTTGCTTCCACATTTTAGCTATTGTGAATGGTGCTGCTAAGAACATGGGTATGCAAATATTTCTTCAAGATCTTGCTTTCTATTCTTTTTTTTTTTTTTTTAATTTTATTTATTTATTTATTTATTTATGGCTGTGTTGGGTCTTCGTTTCTGTGTGAGGGCTTTCTCCAGTTGCGGCAAGCGGGGGCCACTCCTCATCGCGGTGCGCGGGCCTCTCACTATCGCGGCCTCTCTTGTTGCGGAGCACAGGCTCCAGACGCGCAGGCTCAGTAATTGTGGCTCACGGGCCTAGGTGCTCCGCGGCATGTGGGATCCTCCCAGATCAGGGCTCGAACCCGTGTGCCCTGCATTGGCAGGCAGATTCTCAACCACTGCGCCACCAGGGAAGCCCCTCAATTCTTTTATTTATACAACCAGGAGTGGAATTGCTAGGTCATATGGTAATTCTATTTTGATTTTTTTGAGGAATCACCATACCGTTTTCCATAGTGGCTGCATCATTTTACCTTCCCACCAACAGTATGTGAGGGTTGCAAAGTCCCCACATCCTTGCCAGCACTTGTTGTAGTAGCCATCCTAGTGGGTTGAAGGTGACGTCTCACTGTGATTTTGATTTGCATTTCCCTAGTGGTTAGTGGCATGGAGCATCTTTTCATGTGTTTGTTGTTTAATCTGCTTTAGCTTTTTATTTCCATTTTTTCATTCTATTTGGAGGTCAAAGAGGAACTTTCTTCCCAATGGTGAGATGTTTCCACTTCCCAGTCTTATAAGGACTACCCCAACTTGGCAAACAACTGCTCAAGTCTGCGATGAGTTGCACCTCAGTGGTGGTAGGAAAAGCTCACCTTCATGATCATCATGCTCATCAGATGCAAGGTTTACACAGCACTTTGTAGTTTACACAATATCTCACTCGATCATCACAGTAGCCTTGCAAGGTGCAGAGGACAGATGAGGAAATTGAGGTTCAGAGATGAGAACAGAGAAATAGAAGGAAACTGGTTCTTTAAAATCATAACCACTGAAACAAATGTCTAGTGATGCACAACAGACATGTCTGGCTGCCTACCCAACAGCTGTTCTCTCCTTTTCCTTTTGTCAGAGCCCGATTTTGTTGGGGTATCCACCTTATCCGGTCATAACTCTGTGAGTAGGTCTCAAACAGTAATGGTGGTTCTAGCCTCTTGCTTAGAGATTGGTTTCACAGTGGCCAATACAGTGTGAGGGGGATTTTAGGAAAGATTTCTCATTCAAAAAAGTAAAGCAGGGACAGCTTGGTCTCTTCTCTTTTTCTCGATGTGGTGGTTCCTGGACGGGATGCCTGGAATTTCAGCATCTATCTTAGGAACACAGGCGGGACCAATTTTAGGATGAAGCCTAAATTCTGGGATGACACAGCAGAAGGAAACTTGTTTCAATATCACTGAGTCATTGTTAATACCACATTAGCATTTTCCCTTGTTGTAATGTGAAATAATAAGTTTCCCAAATGTAAATTGGGCCAGTTTGAACTGGGATTGTTTTGTTTTGCTTATTTGTTTGTTTTTGGTTTTCTGTTTTTTGTTTTTGTTTTTTTGGGTTTTTTTTGCTTCTGACCTAATCCTATTCTATGGTGGACAGAATTACACATTGACAGGAAAGCAAAGTGGAAACATGAATCAAGAGCCATAAATGTCAGAGCTGCATCCCCATGTTGGGGGTGCCAGCACTAGGCCAGGGGTTGAGGGGAAGGTCAGGAGAGAAGGTAGGAAAGAGTGGGTCTAACCATGGCTGTGAGACATACAACACAAGGTGCAAATGGTGAGATGGAACCTGTTCTCATTATGTCCAGCAGGTCAGCTGGACATAATGAGACCCAAATATTGGGTCCAGAAAGAAACCTGTCATTCCCTGGCCCAATATTTTCTTTCTTTTTTTTTTAATTGAAGTATAGTTGATTTACAATGTTTCAGGTGTACAACAAAGTGATTCGTATATATATATATACACATATATATCCTTTTTCACATTCTTTTCCATTATAAGTTATTACAAAATATTGAATATAGTTTCCTGTGCTATACAGTAGGTCCTTGTTGTTTATCTGTTTTATGTATCACAGTTTGTATCTGTTAATCCCAAATTCCTAATTTATCCCTCCCCCCGCTTCCCCTTTGGTAACCATAAGTTTGTTTTCTATGTCTGTGAGTCTATTTCTGTTTTGTAAATAAGTTCCTTTGTATCATTTTTTTTTAGAGTCCACATATAAGTGATATCATATGATATTTGTCTTTCTCTGTCTGACTTACTTCACTTAGCATTATAATCTCTAGGTCCATCCATGTTGCTGCAAATGGCTCAAAATTTTCATGTGGAGGAATTTCAGCTAAAAATACTCCTGGCCTCTCTGATCATCCTTTACCCCCTCTTTTCTGGCCAGTGAGTTTGGAGAAAAACCAAACATTCTCCACTCAGCTCCTCCCTCTTCCCCTCTTTCAGACCCTGCAGCGAGGGACCATTCTGGGCTTCCATCCTCTCTGTGGCAAGTGGAAGAAGCCTGAAGGTTTTTGGAGGGAATGCTGCAAGTTCGTTTCAGAGGGCAGTCTTAGAAAGCTCTCTCTGGCCACATATTTAAAACAGGTTCTTTTCTTCAGCTTTTCCTAGTAATAAAGCTGCTATCTTGATCTCCAACTATCTGTCTCCTGAATATATTTCTTCTTTGGTTCTGAACTCAGGAAGGAATATGAAAAACATTATTCATTAGACCCCTAAATCTTAACCCAAACCACAAAATCAAAATTATTAAGTATTTAATTTAATACAAAACCTCACATTACATCTACTAGTCTACTGCTCCTATGTTATATTTCCTGCAGGATATGGAGGGACAGGAATGTTTTAATATGCCTGATGTGATCTGGAGTATGTTTTCCAAAATTAAGAGGGCCAAGGTCTCACAAAGGTCTTTAAAGAGCCTACAAACAATAAATGCTGGCGAGGGTGTGGAGAAAAGGGAACCTTCTTGCACTGTTGGTGGGAATGTAAATTGATACAGCCACTATGGAGAACAGTATGGAGGTTCCTTAAAAAACTAAAAATAGAACTACCATACGACCCAGCAATCCCACTACTGGGCATATACCCTGAGAAAACCATAATTCAGAAAGAGTCATGTACCCCAATGTTCATTGCAGCTCTATTTACAATAGCCAGGACATGGAAGCAACCTAAGTGTCCATCGACAGATGAATGGATAAAGAAGATGTGGCACATATATACAATGGAATATTACTTGGCCATAAGAAGAAACGAAATTGAGTTATTTGTAGTGAGGTGGATGGACCTAGAGTCTGTCATACAGTGTGAAGTAAGTCAGAAAGAGAAAAACAAATACCGTATGTTAACACATATATATGGAATCTAAAAAAAAAAAAAATGGTTATGAAGAACCTAGGGGCAGGACAGGAATAAAGAGGCAGACATAGAGAATAGACTTGACACAGGGAGGGGGAAGGGTAAGCTGGGACGAAGTGAGAGAGTGGCATGGACATATATACGCTACCAAATGTAAAATAGATAGCTAGTGGGAAGCAGCCGCATAGTACAGGGAGATCAGCTCAGTGCTTTGTGACCCCCTAGAGGGGTGGGATAGGGAGGGTGGGAGGGAGACGCAAGAGGGAGGAGATACGGGGATATATGTATATATATAGCTGATTCACTTTGTTTTAAAGCAGAAACTAACACACCATTGTAAAGCAATTATACTCCAATAAAGATGTTTAAAAAAAAAAATCAAGTAAGGACAGAGATTTGACTAAAGTCTCAGACTCAGGACAGACAGGAGATGTGTGTAAGGAGCAGGTGGCAGGGCTGAGAGGTATGTATGAAATAAGAAGTTCTAAAATAATTTGACCTGTTGGATGATTGCAAACCAGGCTGTGTTTGCCTCTAAGAAAATATTCTGGGTTTCAACCACATGATGTTGAGTCAGCTGAGTCTAAAGGTACAGAAAAAATAGTGTTAGTAGTAGTAGTAGTTACAGCAGCAGTAGTACTAGTACTAGCTAAGATATATGGAATGTATGTTATTTTATTTTCTGCCATTATTTTATTCAGTCCTCACCACAACCCTATGGATTAAGCATTATATTAGCTTTGTTTTACATTTGAGGAAATTGGGGCTTAGAGAGATTAAGTAGTTTGTCCAAGGTCACACAGCTAGCAAGTACCAATTCCCATTCCTGATAAATTTTCTGAGGAAAAATTTGATGGAAGCAAATAGCAACATGCATAAGAATTTCCATTAGAATGTTTGACATAACTGTGACCAGACGAAGCAGCTTACATGGACATCAGCAAGGAAACAGTTTAATAAATTATGCTACATCCAATCAATGGAATGCTAGATATAATTTTAAAAGAGTAATTCTGGAACTCACGTTGAAAAATGAGCACTAGAGAATTCAGTGCTAAGGGAACAAAGCAGAAGAGAAAATGGTGTGTACACCATGATGGCAAACAGTGTAGGAAAAAAAAAGTCTGAGCACGTGTGATCAAAAACTAAAAAGAAATATCGAAAACAAAAATAACTTTTAATAACAAAAAGATTGGGATTTAGATGAATCTCTTTTTCTTTTTACCAAAATTGTTTTCAACGTTGCAGAGGCACTGCCTTGTCAATAAAAGCAGAACAGATCTGAATGGAGCGCTGTAGACAGAACTACATGCTTGTGCATCAGCTAGTTTGTTGGTGGGGGAAGGGCCCCTGGGAATGTTGGGGAGAGCGTGATATTGCTGAGCCTCCACCCGACTTGCATGTATTAGCCTGATCCTAGGTGTCCTTTTAACTTGAGGCAGACGCTGAAATCCTGAGCACAGGTTCCTATAAGCATCCCACAGGGAAGGGAAACTTTGACCCTGACTCCAATCAGCTAGAATCCCGAAGCTCCCCGTAGCAGGGAGGTTTTGCAGACTGCCCAAAGTACCGGTGACATCACTGAGTCGTGGGTGGGGAAAGGCATGGGAGAGGAGGTGAAGACATTTACGCCATAAACTTTTCTAGAGGAAATGAGATGCAAATGAGTGAAGGGCAGGAAAGAGAGAAACAAATGCTGAGGTGTTGGATGGTGAGAGACTTTCTCGAATGGTTAAGACAGGAAGGAAAAGGCAGTCCAGTAACCCAGTTTCCTCAGTCCACAGAGGCCCGCACTGCAGTAGAAAGAACAAGGGCTTTGACATCAGACAAGGTTCCGTCACTGGCTCCACTGCTGTGTGACTATGGGCAAGCCACACTTAACCTCTCTGATCCTCAGATCTTTTATCATTAAGTGGCAATAGCCATTCCTACAACACGGAATTCACTGAGACATCCTGAAGTCACCCTTCTCCCAGTGACTGCTCCTTAACATAATTGGGACTTTCTTTGTCTTCCATCTCTCTCCCCGTGGAGATGGGGACTGTATAGTATATTCTGTGCCCTCCGTGTTTATCCCATGAGCTAACTCCCTGTCATTCTGTCTTTCTCTCCAACAAAGGACCAGAGAAGCCTGTCCCGGCTTCCTGAGGGAAGAGAGAAGTGTAAAACAGGCTGCGCCCCAGAGCCATCCTCTGCTCTGAAGGTTAGTTTCCAGATTGCGTGTGATGAGAATGGAAACACATGAAAGACCTAAACCAGGCCTCCAGGGGCCGACACTTTGTGGGTGGGGAAAGAGAAAGGGACAAAACCCGGCTGACAAGGTGGCAGACGGGCAGACCAAGGTGGTGGGAGCGAGACTGAAGTTTCAAGAAAAGGCATAAATGTGGTTGGTGGGAGGGGAAGCCAGCCAAGAGGTAGGAAAGAAGGGAAACTGGGGAGATGATGAACAATGAGGTTGTGAGGAGGGCAAGGGGAAAGTGAAAGGGAGACAAGTCAGGGGGAAAACAGAAGTTAAAAGAAGATAGAAAGAGTGGGGAGTGAGAAAGATGAGACGTATCTGAGAAATCGATAGAATGCCTATCATTCCTGTGCATCCCGCAGACGTCACCCACCTCTGCCTAGCACAGGGGCACCATGAATACAACGTAGAGGGGAGCAGCCTCCGGTCATGGGACATGGGGCAGTTTCTCCATGAGATGAGGCAATGGATATGCCATTGTTGGTTGATTTGTCGGTGGAGATACATGACCCCCTGTTCTGGGGGTTCCCCTCCTCCACAAGACTAGGCCGGAATAAAGAAAGTTTTCCACTCTTGAATAAGAGCAAGCCATGTCTTGCCAGTGCCAACTATCACTGGCATGGCCCCATCTGGCCTGGGAAAGGGGCAGTGGTTGCTACTGAGAAGCCAGATTCGGTACAATTGGAACAAAAGCCAACGAGGTCTTAGGTACAGCCTCTTTCTGGGTTTTCCCTCTGGTTTTTCCTGAGTATTTCCCTCGTCCACATCCACCTGAGCCAAACTTGCTGGGGAAGAATGATCTTCTCAATTCGTTGACCCAGCAACAAGAGTGACTGATAAGGCTTTACAAGTTTAGATGGTAGATGTTGGGGCATCAGCTGGCTGGCAGAAGAGAGGCTGACTGTACCTTCTCTCAGGATGTCACCTGGTGGTCCTGCCTCCTGCTTCTCAGGTTTGACAGCCTCCTGTGCATCCCTTTCCAGAGGCCGCCTGTCCGGACCACTCACAGCACTTGTAAGACTGGACCAGATCACCCTCAGCCCCGCTTCTCACAGACTGGGATGAGGATGGGCAGGATTTCCCTTCCAGTTCTACTTCAGGCAGAACAGCTCCAACCAGCGTGTGGTAGAGACTGCCCTCGGGACCAGGGCGTTTCGCTAGAGATGAGGGGAAGCCACTCAGCATGTGTGTGCATCCTTTGTGCACACACCTGAAGACACCAGTTATCCTTACTGCATCTTAATATGTTTTTAAAATACGATCGTTGTTTGATTCAAAAGTTATATATATATATATTTATAATGCGCATACAAACGTCTAGTCGACACAATTTTAAATCACCCATAATGTAATAATAGTATTGTGGTTATGTTATTTTCAAGAGCTTTTATTTTTTAGAGACACATTCTGAAATATTTACAGATAAAAAGCCATGATGTCTGGGATTTGTTTCAAAAGAATCCAGTGGTGAGGAAGGAAGTAGGAGGAGCAGACAGATGAAATGGACCACGACTTGATAATTGTTGAAGCTGGGTGATGTGTACATGGGAATTCATTATACTTTTCTCACTACCTGTTTCTTTATATTTATGATTGAAATTTTCTATAATTAAAAGTTTTTTTTTTTAAGATTTCCACCTTCCTTTTGTGCATATGTATCCTTCCATTAAATCTTCATTGCCTTGTTTGGAAAAAAATCACCAATAATCTCACCCCATATGCTTTCAGTCCTCTTTCAATACAAAGATATACAAAGAGAGAGGCTGTACTCTATTGGGATTTGTAACAATGTGTTGAAAATCAGACCTTATTTATTTGGTCACTATTAATATTTGCACATTCTATTTCTTTTTTAATTGAAGTATAGTTGATTTACAATGTTATGTTAGTTTCTGGTGTACAGCAAAGTGATTCAGTTATACATATATATATTCTTTTTCGTATTCTTTTCCATTATGGTTTATTACAGGATATTGAATATAGTTCCCTGTGCTATACAGTAGGACCTAGTTGTTTACCTATTTTATATATAGTAGTTTGTATCTGCTAATCCCAAACTCTTAGTTTATCCCTCCCTCACCCCCTTTCCCCTTTGGTAACCATAAATTTGTTTTCTATGTCTGTGAGTCTCTTTCTGTTTTGTAAACAAGTTCATTTGTGTCACATTTTAGATTCCACATAGAAGTCATATCATATGGTAGTTGTGTTTCCCTTTCTAACTTACTTCACTTAGTATGATAATCACTAGGTCCATTCATGTTGCTGCAAATGGCATTATTTTATTCTTTTTTATGGTTGAGTAGTATTCCATTGTGTATATATACACCACATCTTCTTTATCCGTTCATCTGTTGATGGACATTTAGGATGCTTCCATATCTTGGCTATTGCAAATAGTACTGCTATGAACATTGGGGTGCATGTATCTGTTTGAATTATAGTTTTCTCCGGATATATGCCCAGGATGGGATTGCTGGATCACATGGCACCTCTATTTTTACTTTTTAAGGAACCTCCATACTGTTTCTCATACTGGCTGCACCAATTTACATTCTCACCAACAGTGTAGGAGGGTTCCCCTTTCTCCACACCCTCTCCAGATTTGGTCATTTGTAGATTTTTTAATGATGGCCATTCTGACTGGTATGAGGTGATACCACATTGTAGTTTTGATTTTCATTTCTCTAATAATTAGTGATGTCGAGCATCTTTCCATGTGCCTCTTGGCCATCTGTATGTCTTCTTTGGAGAAATATCTATTTAGGTCTTATGCCCATTTTTGGATTAGGTTTTTTGTTTTGTTTTGTTTTGTTATTGAGTTGTATGAGCTGTTCGTATATTTTGGAAATTAACCCTTTGTCAATCACATCATTTGCAAATATTTTCTCGCAGTCTGTAGGTTGTCTAGACAACCTTGCTTACTCTATTTCAAGGATTTCAAAATTATGTTTTGTACTAACTTTGTGAGAAATTTCTTAAAAATTTAAGCCATTGACATTTTGGTGATGCTGTTACTGCAGTGTAACCCAGACTATCCTAATAAACTTAATATTCCATCCTCATCAGAGATGGCAAATATTGATCATTAGCATAACCATTGCCCCATCCTGGAGATGTGATAAATACTACCAACCCATCACTGAACTCTTACCCATTGATCTGTAAGACCTCAGAATCTTTCTCATCACAGTGACCTAAGCCATCACTACTAGTTAATTAAAGCTGGAAAATGAAGGGAAACCTACCAAAATCATCCTACTGCAATCAGCATAAAATCCAAATTTCCTACCATAGCCTGCTAGGTCACACAAGAACTAGAACTTACCCTCCTTTACAATCTCATTTCCTAACCACTTATTTCTCACTCACTCCACTCCAGCCACACTGGCCTTTCTGTTCCTCAAACACACCGAGAATATTCTCATCGCAAACCTTTACACGTGCTGTGCCCACTTTTTTTTGAAAGCTTTTCTCTCATATTTTTGCAAGTTTGGCTCACGTGTCATCTCTTCAGGCAGACCTTCCTGTTCACCTCATTGAACTTACCCTGCATCCTCTACTCACCTCCTCAATGATAAGAAAACACTAGTCTGTCTTTTTTGCTGTTGCATTCCCATTACTGAGTAGTTCCTGGTCCATGGAGGTGCTTACTAAATATTTCTGGAAATAACAAAGGCAACTAATCTGCCAACCCCAATATAGAGCATAATCTTTTTGAGGAGAGAGAGCAGGTCCGGTTCTGGGGCTTTTCCTCCGTGTTGAGTCCACGTAATGTCTCCAGTAAGGTACCCTTAAGTTTCTGATTGATTGGTGGTTAGAAGGCTCTTATTTCCCTTTGTATCATGGTAGATTCATATCTGTGTCTTTTTTCCTTCCACCTCACATACACTCACTCAAGATGTCTCCTCTTTTCTCTCTTCTCCCCGCCTCTCTCACCACATTCTCTCCCTGTGAAGTTCAGTTCAAGTCTCTTTCTCACTCACACAATGCCTTCCAAGACAGCAGTCTACTGTGGCGGAGGGGCAGCACCCAGCCCTAAAATGGGTTTGGGCCTGGCCTCACATCCAAGCTCAGTACCTATTCCCTTTTCTGTAGGAGCTGACGCTAAGCCCCATCCAGACTTGGCTGGAGCCTCAAGCCTGTGTATTGGAGCCCAGAAGTTTTACCCTTTGGGTTTTTTGAAGAGAAGCAGCTGTTACCATTTGCCAGCTGAAAGGTTTGCCTTTGAAATAGACTGTGAGGCATGTTCAGGCAGAAAGGGGCTTTTTGGAGAAGGCCTGGGAAGACAGGACTCAGAAGACCTGCCACTCAGTTGGATTGCCATGCAACTGTAGGCAAATCATCAGAGATGTCTAGTGTCTATAACAGTGAGAAGAAATAATTGTATTCTCTTGGGATAGTTGGATGATGTGGGGTGGGGGGGGTTTGTAGGTGAGGCCAGGTAGTGAAAAGAGCATGGAACTTAGAATCAGAAACCCTGAGATTTAGTGTCATAAGTCCTGAATTGAAGACCCAGTAGGAGGCACATCCCAGCCATTTAAGCCCCTGTTTACTCTTTTGTAAAATAGACAGATGCCCTCCTATATTCAACAAGTTTTTTGGTTGCAACAGAAACCAGCTGAAGCTAACACAAACAGAAGAAAGGGGGGTTATGAAAGGACATCAGGGTGCATCACGGAAGTCATGCACAAGAACGCAGTCAGATGTCAAGAATGAACTAGAACGAGGAACCAAAAAAGTGTCAGAAGTGAAGTTTTTCTGCCTTTCTCTCAGCTTTTGCCTTATTCTTCTTTCTTTTGTTTCTTCATCCACACGGAGGTACATGGCTACCCCACAGCTTCCAAGTATGTGTTTTACAGGTTCGGCCATACTCCAATCCCAAGTTTCTAGAAGAAAGACTCTGATTGGCCCAACTTGCATCAGGTGTCTGGCACCTGGTCCAGTCAGTCATGGGCATGGGAAGTAGGGGTCACATAGTAAAATTATGGCTGCCATGGGAACCTTTGAGGATCTAGATGCAATATTGAGAGAAAGAATTATAACTTGTGAGTTGGGCCAGCAAACCAAAAAGTGGCTTGTGTGGACTATGGTCACTGAATAAACCTTCAGGTGCTGTAAATAGAGAATGGTGTTTATTTCCAGGAAGGACATACAGCTATCTCACAATGATATTCTAAGGAATGAAGGCATAGTCCTATGCAAATCTAGAATTTTCTAGTAAGTAATCAAGACCTGAGTTTTAAAGTTGACTCATTCTTAAACAACAAGGTCCTACTGTATAGCTCAGGGAACTATATTCAATATCCTGGGATAAACCATAATGGAAAAGAATATGAAAAAGAATATATGTATATGAATAACTGAGTCACTTTGCTGTACAGGAGTAATTAACACAACACTGTAAATCAACTGTACTTCAATAAAATTAAAAAAAAAACAAAAAAAGTTGCCTCATTCTAAGAGACTAATTTTTCAGTGAGTTATGAGAATCAACATTCTCCACCTTTTACCTTAGATACCACTTCTCTACCTCCACAGGTCTAACAAAAGCTTCCGAAGGAGATCTTCCTTCTTAAAAGAAACTGACTGAGATAAAATCTAGTAAAAACTAATTAATTAAGACTCAACTGACTCAGTATTTTTGCTAGATCAAGATCAGAATGGGATCAAAATTTTCTATCTCTATATCTCTTAATGGCAAGAAAGATTTCCTTTAAGTAAAATGAAGATGCGACCTTGGACAAGTCATCTGACATTCCTGAGCCTCGGTTTCCTTATCTGTAAAATAGGAATGAACTTTTCATAGGGTTGTGGTGACAATTAAATGGCATTAGGTTTGGCATGTACTAAGCACTGGTGGTTAGCTGCAGTGTCTATGATAATGGGGTTGGGCTGGTGGTGGTGGTGGTGGTGGTGATGGTGATGGTAGTAATAATGATGGTGGTGGTGGTGAAGTGATGGTGGTGATGGTAGTAATAATGGTGGTGGTGGTGGTGTTGGTGGTGATGGTGGTAGTAATAATGATGGTGGTGGTAGTAATAATGGTGGTGGTAGGGTGGTGGTGGTGAAGTGATGGTGGTGATGGTAGTAATAATGGTGGTGGTGGTGGTGGTGGTGACAATGGTGGTGGTGGTGGTGAAGTGATGGTGGTGGGGTTGGTAGTGACAATGGTGGTGATGGTGGTAATGATTAATTATGATAGAATCAAGAATGTTTAAATTTTGCTCAGCACCTAATAGTCACATAGTGAATGGATGAAGAGGCTAACAATTTTCAGACAACCCCAAGGATATCAGCCACCATTATATATCAATCATGGATATGACCAACACAAATCATACTTCAATGTTCATTAACGCAGATCCCTTAAAGACTTCCAAGAGATGTTTAACTAACAATTTGTATGACGTGGAGAGAAGATGAATAAATAAGAATTTTAGTTACTACATGTGCTTAAAAGAAATACAATTAAATTTCTTTTAAATAATTGTGCAAACAATACAGACTCTCACTTGTCTTCCTCCTAATTAGGTTACTACATACGGTCACACAC
The DNA here is from genome assembly GCF_028564815.1 of Eubalaena glacialis. Lineage (NCBI taxonomy): Eukaryota > Metazoa > Chordata > Mammalia > Artiodactyla > Balaenidae > Eubalaena > Eubalaena glacialis. The sequence goes on from NC_083725.1 coordinate 97,938,306, forward strand.
CATTAATTCAAATCTCAACTTCAAAAATTCACATTTTTAAATTAGTTACTCTCCAGTTGTGGGATTTGGTCCTAAAGGCACACCATTTTAACTTCCAAAGGTCTGTGTAAAGCCCATTTGGCAACTGACATGGACATACCTAGACTCCAGAGGCACCCTGTCCCTTTGGCATTTCCAGAATGCACCGACTACTTCAGTTGCCTTACTTTGAAAGCCTTAGTAATCCTAAAGGCTCAGCTTGGTAGTCACACTTGGTTAACTCGGGACCAATTAGTCATGCAATGTCATTTATTTATCGTGAAGATTGCTTCCCAAATGACCGGTTTATTTGGACTTCACTAATAATTATTTCACTAGAGCTTTTTCAGCGCTGCTCACGTGCATGTGTGGAATTCACACTGTGAGGGTGATCTAAGAATGGATTTATTTTTTGAGAGAAACATGAACGGAATGGCACTTTTTCTTTACTTTGCCAGATTGCTCCTTCTCTGGGAGAGAAGAATTGGATGTTATCCCTTTAAAAGAGCCCGGTGGCCTGCTGTGTTTATAATCCTCAAATCCCATGATTTGGTCTCCCGTCTCCAGTAAGGCACCCTTGCTCCACACATGCCTGCTACCATTGGTTTAGATCTGACTTTTCTTTGCTCAAGAAGAACAAGATTTATTACTAGTCAGAAGACAGCAGATCCCAATATTTTAGGAAGAAAAATAAACAAAGTCTAGTCTGCCAGCAGGAACCATGCTCCGGCTCCCCTGGATCTTCTGAAAGTGGTCACCCAGTTATGACACTGTTGCTTGCGTTTGTCTCGAAAGGGTTAAGATGTCTAAATGCTTCTACCTATTCACTCCTGTGATTCCCAAAGTCACCCTGTAAAGTGTGTTGGGAGGACAAAGAACAACAGTCATTCATGCATTTATGTCGTGTTTATTTACTGAGAGCACTACAAACACTAGAGGCGGGGCATTGCCAGGCACCCAGAACTGAGTATGTACTAGGGCCCAAGGCAGACATGGCCCTGTCCTTAGGTAGCTTAGAGGCTGGCGGGTCATGGTGTCCCACCATGAGGCAGAGACCCCAGTAAAGAGTCTTGATGCCTTCTTTCACTTACTACTCATAACAGACTGTGAGAACGTTCTTATTCATCTCATTCTGTGGATGGGATAACCCAAACTCCCAGAGGTTAAGTGACCTGAGTAAAGTCACGGGCTGCTAAGCGGGAGAGCCAAGGTTCAGAGTGGGGCTTCTTCATCCAAGGTTGCTGATTGAGTCCTAGATTCTTCCCAAACAGTGTAATCTCATGTCAACCCAGATCAATTCAAGCTCTCTTTTTCACCTTCCCACATCTCATAGTTAGGCTTAAAAAAGTATCTGTTGCAATAGATATTGAGCATCTAAAATTAGTGATTTTGAGGATCTAACCTTTATAGAGGCTCAGAGGAGAGCACAGGAAAGTCTTCTTTTTTTTTTTGATTGTTCATTGCAACATTGTTTGTAATTGCATTCTAAATGTCCAAACATAAGTAATTGAAGGATGGTATTATCCATACAGTGGAATACTATGAAACTATAAAATAACAATAATAAGGATGATCTTGAGACCAGTGGTGTGGGCAGAGTGGGAGAGGGGTGTCTGGAGTGGAAAGGAGATGGGGGTTAGCTCTGAGAGGTGATCCAGGAATTCCCAAAGGCTGACACTGACTCAGTAAGTCACCAGGTCAGTTTGAAATGAGTCATTTGTGGCATGGGGGCAAACAATCTCTGTCCCTCACTAAACTATCGGGAAGCAGGCAGGCAAAAGATTTCCCCTGGGAGAAGAATCCTAATTACAATGCTGAGAATTTGCATGCCCCTCTACAGTTTGCAAAACACTTTCACACCCGTCTCTTCGTTTACTGAATGTTTACTGCACAAGTGCAGAAAGGACCAGGGTTCAAGATGACCTAGCCTAGTGGTTTTTACACACAATTTTTGATTGAAGTAAAATCCTTTGTCAAAATGAAATCTCACACAGCAGTCTAGTGTATAACATTGATGCGAGTGGGACTTCTGTGGCTGGGATGGGGGAGGAACAACCCATGCCTAAGCCTTTGTTTTGACCTCTGTGTTTCTGAAGGGTCTCCAAAGAACCGCCTAGTTCCATGAAACAGAAAGACAAACATTGTTTCTAGTATTTCTAGTGAATATAAATACCCATCCCACTTTTCCCTCCTCCTCCAAAAAAAGAAAGCTGAAAGCCCTGGAAGTGACACAAGATGGCCAAGGCCATTCCTTGTCCAGTGTTCTTTCCATGGAACTCACTAGGGCTGGTTTCTTGGTGGTTAGAGCCTGAGGATCAGCTTGGAAGCCAGTGTGCCCCCAGTTGCTGCAGGAAAGTGTCCTCTTGGTCACAGAGAGCAGCAGAGCCAACTCTGCTGCTACTGGTAGCATTATCAACGTGCCTGGTCGTCAGGTGGGGCTCAGAGGCATTGTCTTTGTTTCAGACAGGCCACCCCATGAGAGAGTCGTGGAATGCCAGCCACTGAGCGTTTGGGGAGTAGTGGATCCAGTGATTTTTTAGCCTCAAACACTGTCCCTGAAAATGCAAGAAGAGCAGCCTATAGTCAAGCAGCCTCTCCCCAACGCAAAAACTTACACTGGACTAGATAGTGTTTGTTATTGGCTAAATGTTTGTCTCCCCTGCAAGTTCATATGTTGAAATCTTAACCCCCAGTGTGAGGGTATTAGGAGGTGGGGCCTTTGAGAGGTAATTAGGTCATGTGAATGGAGCTCTCATGAATGGGATTAGTGCCTTTATAAGAAGAGACACACAAGAGAGCTTGTCCTTCTCTCTCTCTCTCTCTCCCTCCACCCCCCTCTCTCCCTCTTGTGAGGATAGGAGAAGACAGAGAAGATGACTACCTGCAAACCAGAAGAGTGTTCTCACCAGAACCAGACCATATTGGCACCCTGATCTTGGACTTCTCAGCCTCCGGAACCGTGAGAAATAGATTTCTGTGGTTTAAGCCACCCAGTCCGTAGTATTTTGTTACAGCAGCCCGAACTAAAATAGTGGTGATGGCTGCACAATTTTGTGACTGTATGAAATGCTACCTAATGGCTAAAATGTTAAGTTTTATGTTAGGTGTATTTTAGTACAACAACAACAATAATAAACTTACATTGGCTCCCTATTTCTTAAGGATCAGACTTCCTAGTATAATTTACAAACTGGCCCCTGCTTCCCCCCGCCAGCCTCATGCCTTGCTGTCCCCCTTCAACCTTTTCATCTGATCAAATGTTCCAACTGCTCTCCAAAGTCAAAAGGGGATTACTTTCCCTTGGAAATTCTGGCAAGGCTCCTTCAGGGTCTTGTCACAGTTACTGGTAACCACTATCATTTTCTGTGTGTCTCACCAGGCAAGAATTCCATTCAGATTTACTTTCAGTCGTCCACATTAACAATAAATACTGTTTTTGCTTTTCAAATATTAAACCACAATGTTAGAGATATGAAATTATGAGGCAAAGTATGGTTTTTCAAACTCAAAATGCCTCTGCTGAAGAATATGACAATCTCCTCCCTTTTTTGAGATTTGCCAAGTAGGATAGATGGGGGAAAAGTGGATTAACGTTTGCATAGATAGGAGTATACATGGAAGCAAGAAAGAAGGGATAGATGTGTGGGTGGGTGAGAGGACAGATAAAATGATGAAAGGATATGTGGATGATGGATGGTTGAATGATGGATGAATACATGTATGAACAGATATGTAGGTGAATGGATGGAGAAGAGAAGAGTGTATAGATGGATGTGGATTTACAAAGAGACGTGAAAAGCTTAAGAAAGATGGATGAGAAGTTGTATGGGAGGGGGGTTGGAAGAATATGTGGTTGGATGGATGGACAGATGAAAGGATGCGTGGTTGGATAAATGGATGGACAAGAGGCTGGATGGATGTGAGTGCATACTGGATGGACAGGAGGATGGATGGATGTGTGAGCCCTGGAGGGATGTAAGGTGAGATGGGCAGATAGACGAATGCGTGGGTGGAAGGATGTTTGGGAGGATGAATGAGGGTGTGAGTGAGCGGATGGATGAATGGGTGGATGGATCCAGATGCTAGCCTGGCACTGGAAGATGACACATAGGTCAGTGGAGCCAAATGCCAGCCCCATGGCTGGCCATCATTAGCTTTCTCCGAGCAGTCCTGATAAGAATCAAAAATTCACCTGAGGTATGTGGACTTCCTTCTCTTTCAAGGGAAGAAGAATGAGCTCTTCCTCTCTCCCCTGGGAAGAATCGCAAGCTCCCCACCATGGGCAGGGAAAAACCACTCTCCCACTGTTCCAGCTCCTCTCCCAGAATATCCAGCTGCCTGTGAAACCCAGAAAGAAGAGTTCCCCAGCCAGAGTCAAAGAGAAACCTAGCGGAGAGGAGAGGCCAGAGGCTGAACCCAACGGCGCGAGGTTTTAGGACTCAGTCATTCCCTCCTGCGTCCAGAGGCTGCGCTCCCAGACGCCGGGAGAGGAAAGCCGGTGCGCCCCGGGTGCACGGGGACCCCGCGGCCCTCCGGGCGCCCACCCAGGCACCTCCCGCTTTACCAGCTCCGAGGAGAACGGGGCGGGGGCGGAGGGACCAGCGCCAAGGAGAGCTGGTACGTCTTTAAACTTCTGCCGGCTGCTTAGTCACAGCGCCCTCGCTTGGGTGTGTCCTCCCTCGCTCCCTCCCTCTTAGGTCACTCTCTCAGCCCTCGAATAAAAACTGCACCCAACTTCCGAGGAGCCCTCATTGCCAGCCGGACCCCAGCCTCCGACAGGTTCGGGCGCCCTGCTCGCCCCGTGCTCCGCTGCCCCCCGCCCAGCGCCCGGCCCCTCCGGCTCCACTCGCTTGCTTTCTCGGCCGCTCCGACGCCATGGACACGTTCTGGAGGCGGGCAGCTTGGGGACTCTGCCTCGTGCAGCTGAGTCTGGCGCAGATCGGTGAGTGCCCGCCGGGGCGGCGGGAGGGAGTGGCCCGAGTGGCCGGGACCCAGCCGGCAGCCGCGCGGGCTGAGTTGGCCCCGGGGGGCCGGAGTCAAATGGGCGGCGAGCGGCTGGGATTTGGTGGAGAGCGGGGCGAGGATTTGCGCTAAGCTCTTGGAGAGCCTGTCGGTGGGAAGCACCGTTTTGTTGAAAGGAAAAGAGAAAGAGCCAAGAAAAGTTTGCTGGGCAGGCTGCCGGCGCGCAGTCGTGGGTGAGGTCTTTGCAGCCGGAGGAGCACAGGGCAGAAAGTAACTGTATTCCTGGGTGCGCGCAGCCCGTGTCTGGACTAACAGGCTCCTGTGCCCAAGGGCGCTTGAAGCCTGGCTGGGCAGTGGCCGGGCAGCGAAGAACTGGGCAAGGCAGGGACAGGGACTGGGGCAGAGGCAGGGGCTGGGGCAGGGACAGGGCTGTTAGCGAGGTGACCGTAGAGGTGGGCACAGTTGCCATGCGTGAGAGCTGGTGGCAGTGAGCTTTCCAGAAAGGGGTCCTGGGTTCCTGCGGCTCCCCCACTGCGCCTGGGTTCCAAAGCTCTTACAGTTGGCTCCGGTCACTAACGATCTTAATGCTTGTGGGAACTTGAACTAGCTCTGCGGCGAGGTTCTGGGTCGCCACGAGGTGCCAGCCTGCGGCAAGGAGTGTGAGTAGGAGAGGCCGTGACTGGGCCACTTGCTCCATCCTTGCAACCTCCTGCTTCTGCCGGTCAGTTAGGGGAAATGCAGACAGTAATGTGGCTCCTATATTCCGCCTGTCAGCCTCAGAGCAGGAGGGCCCACCTGGGCTCCAGGGGGGGCATCAGGGATCCTGGAGCCGGGCTGCCAATATCCCATCCCAACAGGGTCTGTGCCTTTCGGTGGCTGTGGATGGAGTGGCTGTGTGTGAGGTATTCTGGTGAGGCTGAACTCCAAGCACTCCTTTGTCTATATATCTACAGATAATTACATGGCTGATTTGCTTATCACCGGCAAAATTAATTTTTCTTTTAAGAAGTGCCAGCTGGGTCATTAAGACAGCTCAACCTATGGGTAATTCCACTCAGCAAGTATTTATTGAACCCAGCTCTGGGGGTCCCAAGAAAGTAAAAGACACAGTCCTACCTGGGTACTTTAGACTGAGGATAAGTGGGGATCTAGGATTTAGATTCCTGAAACAGAAAAAGTAAGAATTAATAATAATAATTAGTAGTAATAGGAATGACAGCAGTAGCCACCATTTCTTATACACTTTGGCTGTGCCAGGCACTGTGCTAAATTCTTTACATGAGTTCTCTCATTTTACCCTCACAATGGCCAAGTGAGACGTGTTGTTAGTCCTGTTTTATAGGAGGGAAACAAACTGAAGCTCAGAGAGGTTAAGTGACTTGCTGGTGTTCACACAGCCAAGAGGATTGGTGCTCACGTGAACCAGGCCCCTTAGCCTGTTGCTTAGTCAGAATACATCAGGCTGTATGTATGGCATGGACAAACTCGGAAAGGATTTTATGGAAGGAAGGGTCAGGTGGTGGTGGACCAGAGGCCTTAGAGGAGGCTTCCAAAGGGAACTGGAGCTCCAAGGAGTCCTTGAAAGGCAGAGAAGAGGGAAAGATTTCAGGGAGAGCCGTGAGCTTGGCCTCAGGGAAGAGGGACCATGCTGGTGTCTCCATGGCCTCTAGGGAAGTTTATTTGTATGTTACCTTCCCGTGGCATCTTCTGCTTTGATTCTGAGGATTCTGACTCCCGACTCCTTCCATCCTTAGCCCTGATTCTTCTAAAGGGCCCCATCCTCCAATATTTGGCACTGTCCTGACCCTTGAAGTTCTCCCCGAGACCAGCGGGCTCATTCCAGCCCTGCGTTTCCGTGGTCCCTTTGGGCAGCGTCACTTGGAGGAAGCACAGAAAAGTGCCAGTAGCAATAACTGCCTGGACCCGGGCTTTCGTGTGCTTGTAAAGCTGTTTGGAAGGAACTGAGACTCGGAAAGGAGATGTGACCTAACAGCGGGCTCGGGCTGGGCAGGCAGAGAGAGGAAGGAGAAAGGGGAGGCGGGGAGGCTCTGCTGTTGCCCCAGCAGCAGAGGCAGTGGGCTGTGGAAGGCAGTGGGCTGTGGAAGACAGTGAGGAAACTCTGGAAAGGGGCAAGTTTTAGGGGAGGAAGAAAGTGTCCAGTCTTCATATTGGAAAGCAAGAAGTGGAGACATGGCCCAATGCAGTTAAGCAGCATTGGACCCAGACTCTCTTAAGTTGGAGAACAGATATCTTGAACTAGGTGTCACATGTGGAAGGAAGAAAATGGCCCTGGGTAGAGGGCAGTGGGATGAGCCCTCCATACCTCTCTGCCTCCTTTTCTCTGTGGGTGAGAGGTCGCTGCTAGGGAATTGTGCCCCTGGTGTTTAGAAAGAGGGGTGCATCTGAGACGTCTGGTGCTTGTGGGTGGCCGGCACCCTTCTGGTCCCTCTGAGCATTAAAGACCCCTCTTTCTGGGAGTTAGAGCTTTGGCTGTGTTTTCCCAGGTGAAGAAGAAAGGAAGCAAACCTCTACCGCTGCTGAGGTTAGTTAGCATCAATTAATTCAGTTGTTCCCCCAAAACACAATGGACATCTTACTTCCTGCAAAGGCACAGTGCTAAGTAGGTGTGTTTGAGGCTAGCAGCCAGTAGGAAAAGTTGCCATTCTTTTTCCAAATTGCCCCACGCAGGAAAGGTTGCTGGGCAGTGTGAAATTCTTAGTTTATGACAGATCCCCTTCCATTCATTCAAGAAATATTTCCTGACTCACTGTCACAGACTCAGAGATGGTGACTCCAAGGATCACTTAGAAAAACCCTTTCTTTTTCCCAAGGAGGAAACAGATCCCAAAAGGGAGAGAAAGGTGATTTCCCCTCTCTCAGGCGGAGTGTTAGCGCAGGACGCTTTCCAAACCTCAGGTCTCTGAAATACCTGGATCCTCAAGGACTGTAACGACCCCACCTCTACTCCCAGCAGGGGGTGGGGAGAGTGTGGTCTACTGACGTAGCAACATTTGTTTCATGCCTGAAATTCTGTCTTAAATACTCATTACAATTTTGCATTTTCCTCCACAATATACCCAGTTTAATATAAGAATAATGATATATTTCTTATGATCAAGCAAAGTTGCTGCTTGGGGAAGAGTCTCTATACTGTCTGGGGTCTCCTGGAGTGTTGCTGGATCCCTCCCAGTTAGGAGCACCCCAGCTTTAAAAGCCTGACGCTCTGGTCCTCTGCGAAGTAGGGTCCTAAGTCCCCAGGAAATACCATTTACTGACCACTGACTCCGTGCTAGGCATTCAGCCAGGGGCTTTGAATAGGTTATCCTATACAAGCCTCATGACAGCTCTATGTACATTTAGCACTCTCTTCATTCCATTTTCTAGATAAAGAAATTGAGGCTCAGGGAGTTGACATGACTTGCCCAAGGACACACAGCTAGTGAGTGATGGAGTTTTCTGACATCCCCCATGGTAGACTCCCATGCCTGTGTTCCTTTGACTCATTACTTTGCCTCTGGAGGACTTTGGAAATCGTGTGAGGCCAGTGAACATGAAGCCTGGTGTGAGTGGCTTTCCTCTCCCCCTGGCAGGCTGAGGACTCTTGGCTGCCCTGCTCTGCCCTGGCCTGTCTCTCCCCAGGCCTGGCCACAGCTGTCCAGAGATGCCAACCTAGTTATTTGTTACTAAAATAAGTCAATTCCCTTATCAGAGTCCAGCTGCCCTTCTAGACATGCTCTCATTTGCAGGCTTGGAAAAAAGGGAGAGGCCGTTCCTTGTCTAAGAGACAAGTCAGGGCAAGGCCTTTTGCCTGGAAATTAAGACAGGGGCCCTGCAGAGGCTCTGACCCTGCAAGCATTCTGGATACAATGACCCAGGAAGCCCCCTCATCCCATGCTCAATGGAAACCCTCAGCATTTAGCAGGTCATATGTGCCCAGTGAGGGAGAGTCTTGAGGACCCCGGGCTGACACGGTTCTCTAGAAAAGTCAGGGGTCTTGCATGCAGAGTCATTGTAGGGCCCTAGGTGAAACGTGGTCACTCAAGTGAGATTTCAGTTTGGCCTTGGGTGTCAGACGGTTCCAGGCGGGGGTCCCTGATGGAGAGGAGGTGGTGGGAGCAAAGCCGGCCTCCCCAGCCATCCATCCTGGCTGGGATGGGGGCTGAGATACGGGCTGCCATTGTGTTTCCCCTGCACCTCCTTTTTAGCTGACTCTACCCAGAGCCTGAAAGGGAAGTGGGTCTTGGGAAAGAATGAACTGAAGCAGGTGGCAGATGCCGCCATACAAAGTGCAGTTCTCAAAGGGGATCTTTTCTGCCTCAGAGAGAAATTCTGGGGGTTTGCACAGCCAGAAGCTGATGACTCACGTTCCTTTGTGTCCCCTCTTGAATGGGAAACACACAAGTGTTCTTTAGAATCACCAGGGGAGGCTGGTGCCTCCAACCTTAAATTGGAACCCCACTTTTCACTCCCTTAGCAAGTTGATATTTTTCTTAAAAAGGGCCCTCCCCCAAAGCTGGCCAGCGAGGGTTTGGGAAGTTTGTGGCTGTGGAGTCTGGCTTGGCATGGACGCAGTTGTTGGGCACTCCAGATTTTCCAGGGGTGTCAGGATTTCAAATATGCAAATACTCTACCAATTGAAGCCTAGTGTATATTTTGACTAAATATTTATATATTTTTCTACAAATAAGTACATGGCTTTGTGTGATTAGAAGTCAGAAACTTGCATGGATTTTTGCATAAATGAAAATCACATTTATACAACTCGTGAATCAGTCTAGTGTCCGATTAAATTGATATTTGGTTCAGAAAATGTGTGCTTTTGGAGAGGAACATTTGTATTCCTCTGCTGTCCATTTTTTGATCACCCCAATATGTGAAGTACCAAGAGAAGCTACATAGAGGGTTTTTGCTTGCTAGGTGTGGACATACACAAGGCGTGGGTGTGCCCGTAGGTATATATGCATCTGAACACATGTGTCTACACATAATGTGGGTATGGCTGGTCAATCCTTAAGCATTTATAATGTGTCTTCTGTGGGTCCCATGCTGTGTTGCGTACTACAGGGGGATTAAGTGTGTGAGATGTGGGACTTCTATCCAAGAACCTTACGGTTCTACACATGTAAGCCAGTGCCATCAAGTGACAGCCTGGCCACTTGAGATCATAAAGCTAGCAGCCTTGCCAAGCTGAAGCACAGCTAGGAGGGCTGGGGAATCAGTGATGGGGAGGAGGAGGGGGCAATGTGGACAAGAGAGGATTTGAGTATCTGAAGAAGAGGGAGTGAGATAGGGGCGTGTATATTTCTGTTACCCTGCTATTAATTTACCTCCTCTCGAGTAAGTTCATTAACTGGACAATATATCCAACAAACGTTCACGCCCTCACTGCCTACTTGGTGCACCCAGCGGATAGGTCCTGAGAGCTCATGGTCAGAAGGACGCAGTCCTCACTCCTGAGTAGTTCATGGTCTAGTGTAGGGTTTCCTGGAGAACGGCTGACTGTGCATCTCTGGCTTCCACACACTAGATTCTGGTAGTGCAAACCTCCCCCCGCCCCGTGTGACAATCAATATTGCCTCCAGACATGGCCAAATGGGGGGGTTGGTTAAAGTCGCCCCCGGCTGAGAATCCCTGGTGTCACTGGATGGTGGCCAACTTCATGTCTGACAAGGAGGTATCTGGTTCCCATAGGTGCCCAGTTAATTAGCCTAAAAGCTGCACAGGAAAATCAAGATCAATAAGCGTGTTTGGGGCCAAGGGGTGCTAATGACTTTCATGCTTCTCATTGGAGGAAAACCCCAAACCAGACAGATCTTCTCTTATATCTCTTCTGCAGTGCTGTGCAGGCCCCCTGACATCAGGGATCGAACCACATTCATTTCTGTGGTCCCAGATCCCAGTTCTGGTCCGTAATTGTTACCAGTAACTGTTGAACTGAAATGAATGTCTAGACTATAGGAATTACTACATGCACGCTATATATGAAAGCATGCCTGACCGTCTACCTAAGATACAGACGCATTTATCTGTATATGACAACAGTGGTGATGGCTGCCTTGTTCAGGACAGGGCTGAGACGGGCGTTTGGCCGGCCAGCTGCCCACCACAGGGCTCATGTTTGGTCTGCCCAAGGAGGGAGATCGCCCGTCTGTTTGTGGCTTTGGTGGCTGCTTGCTGTGTCTGGGGACATCCGTCTAAGGACGGGGTGACTCACTTCTTGGGCCAAGAAGAGAGTGAGAGCCAGGCAGGATGATGACACCAATCCCCAAATTGGAGCCTCAAAATAAAACACTCCCGTGCAATGGCCCACTTGGAGCTCTGGTTATTTTGGAGATGCTGATCTGAGGTTGGACTCTTTGGGTGAGAGGCCCACACCCTCCCGTCCAACCCCACACCTGCTTCTGGAAGGTGGTGGCAGCTGGGAGAGAAGCAGAAGTACTTCCCAGAAGTCCTTGCCTTCTGTGTGGGTCTCCTGCAGCAGCTACAGGTCTTCTGGGAAGCCTGACATCTGCTGCAGAGGCAAACCGTGCCTCCTTTCCACGGAGCTTGCCACGTGTGAAGTCGCCCACAACCAGGGCAGGTCCTGCCTTCCCATGGATCATCCACCCTGTGAAACGTAGGGGCAGGGAGTCAAAGACAGGATGAAGGGGTGGGTGTCATGGGGACACAGAACCTCACGAAGCCAGATCTCCCTGAGTTTGGGGCGCCCCAGCTGCCTGGGTGTGTCCTCCTGAGGCCAGCGTCCCTCCTAAGAACAAGTGTACACAGACAGGCCCCAGGTGGGTGGGGAAGGGCTGAGTCACCAAGGAGGTGATTTGCAAAACTCAGGCCCCAAACATCTTTCTCGAGTCTTCAGCTTTTGAGAGTAAACATTAATTGCAAAACTCCAGGGAAAGAGAGAATTCACGTAGACCAGTAATTTTGAGCCTTTGCTCTGGTGTCATGGCGAGTCTCCTTGAGCTGTGCCTGAAAGTTCATCTTTCTAACCCTCAACCTTTCTTGAGAGTTAGAGCTCTTGTGCCTTTTGTGGTTGTTTCTTTGCAGCTAGTTGTATGTATTTGAGATACCATCACCGCTACTACTGATAATAGCAAACACAGAGTGCTGACCACATGCCGGCACCATCCTAATTTTTCCTCTATACTAACTTGTTTGATCCATGCACTAACCTTAGGAAGAAGTGTTATTATTATCCTTCTTTTACAAATGAGAAAACTGAGGCATAGAGAATTTAAGTAACTTGCTCAAGGCCACAGAGCTGGTAAGTGATGGAGCTAGGATTCAAACCCAGGTTGTCTAGCTGCTGGGTTCATGTTCTTGGTCACTGCATTGCTGTGCCTCCCTTTGTATATCAAGATGTCAGGGTGCCCCAGAAACCCGAACGATGATACCTGCTAGTACGCTGGTTGTCTTCATAAATCCCGTTTAGGAACCCGAGGTGGGCAGGATCATAACGTCCACAGAGCTGGTTTTGCTCTCCCTTTATACATGTGATGTCAGAGGAGGGGGCTGGAATTGCAAATATGAAGGAGAAAGAAGTAATGGAAATGTCTTTGCATTCATACTCTGAGCAGCTCATTCATTCCAATTCCTGGATACAAGTTCTGTTTTCTTCTATACGGGGTGGAGGCGGGGGGAGTTGGGGAGAGGCTGGGATTCAAAGGGATGGTGAATTGAGTTGTTTGTTCATGATCACTTCAGTACTTGTCACCTGATGGATGATAAGGCTGCTGATGGATTGCTCCATCATCTAAGACTTCGGCTCATGACAGGATGAAGTTGGGAAAGGAGCCAATCAAACAGCAGCAAAAATGTTTGCCCTCAGCTTACGGGTCCGTGATGCCAGGACCTTCTCTCTACCAGCTAGAACTGGTGACAGAAAGGGGTCCTCTGAGAGCGAAGGCTGTCAGGAATCAGGCTATGCTCACCGTGGACACCAGGAATCGAGCAAAAGCTAGAAGTGTGCTGCCACCCTTCTTCCCAGCTCCAGTGCAAACCAGTGGTCTGGCTTCTGTTTGGCCCAGCAGGTGACCTTTGCAGGGGGGGCGGGGTGGGTAGCATCGCCTATGGGTGCCCTGCCTGAGAAACAAGCCATCCCGGAAGGAAGGAGGCAAAGCCCCCTGGAAATGTCTGACTCAGTCTGCAGGAAGGGACCTGCGCCTTTGGCCTGGGGGCAGAAACTCATCACAGACCCCCATCTGTTTCAATTTCAGTACATCTTTTTGCACTTGAGCAGGTCTGTAGTGCCTTCCAGAAGAAACCACATACCAGTAGTGGATCTAGGCAGCGTCTTTTTCTACATCCTCTCTCAAAGAGAACCCACCAAGATATTAGAGTGAGGATGGTAAGACCTCTTCACAAGTGTTCACCATTATGGAAATTGAGATGCTAGGGAGAAATTAACAATTCCATGCAGCTCAGACCTGGTCTCCTGCCTCTGACCTAGAAGGTCATTTCTGCCCAGGCCCCTGGCTCCAAAAGTATTAAATTAAATGGCGTAAATACTATACACCAGTCACAAATGTTGCCATTGTTGAATGTGTCCAGTCCACGAAGCAGATTCCAGCAGAGCCGAGCACCATCTTACAGTCTGCAGGAGACCAGTTGATGTCACTGAGTCAGCCCCGCAGCCACCAGTGAGTTTCAGGGCCACACTTCCCTGCAAGGGGTGGACAAGGGTTCAGGTACCCACCAGCATGTTGGTCACATAGACGCAAATCAGAGTTTGGAGAGAGAAGTAATACTGCTGTAGAAATCTCCTGCCCAGAAGTTCGTCTTTGCAGTGGATCCTCTGTGATGGAACTAGTTATCTTCCCAAGGTCAACCTTAGAGGTCAGGTACATCCCTCTAGACTTCCCAAAGTGACTTTTACCTTCTCCTGTTGTCTGCTAGCTGTGTCTCCCTGATAATTCATAAAAACCCCACAAGCATATTTCCATCTAAAAAGAAGTTCAAGGGATGCCTCTGAGCTGTATTATGATGCTCTGTTCTCTTTCACAGGTGATCCTATAAGCTTCTTAGGGGAAAGCTTACGCTTTATGTACACTTATGTACATTATGTACAGTTTTGTATTGCTGTAGTCCCCAGCTCTCAGTTCCTCAATTACAGTAGATGTTCAATCAATATTGGATGGCTGACTGAATGAATGAAATTTCTAGATTTGGCTAGCAAAGCCATCTTTATCATTTACCTTCTGTGATTTTTTAATAGGTTCTGGCTAATTTTTTTCCATCCTTTTTTATCTTTCTGATCTATAGAAACCTTTTTAATTATTTTTTTTCCTAGTGGCTCATGTACTAATCCTCACATCTCCTTGAAATCACTTTTCTCTGCATGCTCTCTAGTTTGAGTGTATCCTTCTTCGAGTTTGACATGTCAGGCAAGGCGGAGGAAGTTTAGAGCTCACTGGGTTTTGTCCAGTAAACCAGGGATCTTGATTCCTTAGAAGTCTGTCTGCCTCTCGGCCCCAGCACTGCCCTCCAAATCCGGCCTCATGTAGAAAGGACCCCAAGCCTCAAAATCATGTTCTCAAGAACACTCAGAGAAAAACATTGGGCTTTTCGGTCACTAAGTTAAAAGGGAAAAACGGGAGGAGTTCTTTCTTTCAATGGTTTAGAGACTTTCCATACCAAACCTATTTCGTAAGCTATTTCGTATGGTGGGATGGGAGTGGGGAGGTTGGCTTTGGAGGAGGGCCGTGTGGAAGGAAGAAGGGCTGTGAAACAGGTTGATTCTCCTCCCCGCCCCTTAAGAGCAGCGTGAGCTCCAGCACTGCACCCGTTAAGTGTCTATAACAATGTTTAGCGCATAGTGTTTAGAGCTCAGTGTCTAGTACACCGAAGGCGCCTCAAGAATAGAAATGCCTATGATATTTTAGTTCCTCTCTGTTACTGATTCACTATGTGATGCCAAACCAATCATTTTGCTTCCTATTTGCCTCCAATTTTCCATGTGTGAGATGAGACAGCAGGATTCTAGTTGATCTGTGCAGTCCTTTCCAGGCCTCATGTTCTATAAACCCACCATTCTGTGGGCCCACAAACACCTAAGCCTCATAAAACTTAATGGAAAGAATAACACAACTATAGTGCAGTCCCCCCCCCAGCGCCCCCAGCACACAAAAGCGATGCCTGGTTTGTATTAAATGTCAGAAGTGAATTATTAATCCACACCAGAAACAACAAGCGTATGGACCCAGTTACACTCTAAACTCCAATGGGCAAGGACTCCTAGGCCAAGGTGCTTTGCTCAGAGGACTCCCCCGAATCCTCCCGACCACCTGCGGACGAGCAGATGAAATTTAAGCCAGAGAAGTTAGCAACAGGTGTCAGTCACACAGCTAAAACTGCAGGAAGTTAGCCCTGGGATTAGCCACAGGATCTGGATGCAATATTCTTTGAATAAACATTGCTTCAAGAGGCCAGAGCAGTAAACCCCTGAAGAAGAGAAAAGACTGTGTCCTTCACTCTCAAAACTCCATGAACACATTGGATTTCTCAGCTTCCCTCAAGGGAACCCTGCAACATGTTGGTGCAAAATGAACCCTAATATTCAGCCAAAGCAGTGCTTAGAGGGCAAGCTCTAGTATCCTAGGGAAAGTAACTAGGACAGCCATGGGAATCTGAAAAAAAAAAAAAAGGCAAACAAAAACAAACAAACATCTAGATACCAAGGCACAGGGCAAGGCAGACCTTTGAGATGCTTCTTCTACAGAGAAACTTCCAGACTCCTACTAAGATATTTCTTTCTTTTTCATGAGACCAGAGAAACTCTTCCTGCTCAGTGGGGGAAAAAAAGAAAAGAAAGAAAAGAAAAAGGAAGTTATAAAGACTGTGTTACTTAGGAGTTTGTCAGAGTGGTGGGTCTGAGACTAAATGCCCTGTTGGGGTCTGACCTTCTATCAGTCACTGAAATTCCTTGTCAGATCACAGCCCATCCTGGGTATGCCCATATCCATCTGGAATCCACTAACCAGAAGTTGGAATACAACACCAGGCTGGGTTTAGTTCTCCTGTCGTAGGCGATGCCCTCGGTGATTGCTGTGTACCATTCAGTCATCTGTATCTCCAGCCAGTGCATTCTAGGAGAAGTGAGAACCACATGTGGCCAACAGAGGCTCAACATTTCTCTGTCTTAGTCACAGGATGACTGTGGGCAAGGTTCTTCCTTTATTGGTTGCCTCTGTTTCCCCAGTTGTAAAATGGGGATACACTCACCAATCAATGCACTAAAAACTATCATGTGATTGGAAAGAATCATTTGTGGAAAGAAGTGAGGGATGTAGAAGATCTAGTTTCTGTCCTCAGAGAGTTTGCAGTTTGGTGAAAGAAAAATTAAACGAGTGAAGTAATTAATTATACAAGAAAGCAGACCTCTCTGTGAGCGGCAATTGTATAGGATGGCTTCATGGAAGGAGTAAAGTTTGAGGATGAACTGAGCATGGGAAAGAAGATGGACAGAGAGAGGAGAGCAACCCAGGGAAGTGTAAAGGATCAGCTGAAAGTTTAAAGTCGGAGAAATAAGTACGGCTTGATTGGGGTCAGGAGGGGGCTCCATCTACCTGAATAAGAGAGGCCATGTTGAAGAACAGTGAGGGATGAGGTTGGACAGATTCCAGGTGATCATGTAACAGTGGCAACATCTATGAGATCCAGTTATGCTGCCCCAGAGACTTAGAAGTTCTCATGACACCCTTTTTAGACTGTGCTAGACAGAGTTCAGAAAAAGGCCAGCTCCAACATTGGTTGAGATAAAACTTTGGCAACTTTTGGCAATTTAAGAGAATCCCAAACAGACTGTATGGCAGGGCAGCAATAGCAAACAGCTTTCAGCTCCTGTACCATTTCCCATTGATTGCTAGAGGCTGCCTGCGGGGCTGTGCTAAGAAGCCAAACCTTGGCTCAGCCACAGAGAGTGCTGTGATCCATTAGTGATGTCTGCCATGGGCACAATATGGAGGATTTGACCCCCCTGTATCACATGGACATCCCCACAGTAGAGCAGTAGGCTTTTCTAGTCTACATTTCTGATAGTTGTGTGTAACTCTGGGAGTTGAATCTAGTCAGCTAGCCATACCATAAACTCCACCTCCTTCCAGAACAGTATAAATGCAGTCTCTTACCCAGAGGAGTCTGGTCCCTTGAGCCTTCTCTTATGATTAATTCACACTCTGTTTTCCCATTACCCCAAGTGAGGTAAGATGCTGGGAGCAAGGAATCTCCTCTCTTTGAATCAGGGCCAGACTTCCTGGCAAAGGGCTCCTTCTCGCATCAGCTTCTCCATCTGCAAACTGAGAAGACATAAATGATTCCTCAGCCATGGGGGTGATAGGAGGCATAACTAGCTCATGTGAGTTAAAGCCTTTGAAGATGAAAGGATCATATATGCACGTTAATTACAACTTTTATCAGCCCTGGAGCCTCTGCATTCTCAGCTGCCACTGGGGCTCTTCTGTGCTTCCCAAATGCAAACAGTAGCAGCATTCCACAGGCTGGCCTTCCTGGGTCCTGCTGGTAGAATCCAAGTCAAGAAGGCTGGATTCTAAACTCAGGCTGGTCAACCCACTCTGGGCTGCTCAAGTTTCCCACTGTTCATCCCCAAGGGAAAAAGCAAGCTCACTACCTGGGCAGGTAAGATAAGATAGAACCAAGGTATAAACAAAAGGCTCCATCAAGAGTCTACTAGAAATAGCCGCTGGGTGAGATTAGGACACTCTGCTCTAATTCCCACTGTGTCAAAGCCTAATTGTGTGACCTTGGGCTACTGGCTTTATCTGTCTAATGCTTCAGTACAGTGTGTGACCCACCCGGGGATAATAATCTGTCTGCTTCCCCTAGACCTCTCCACCTTTGCCTGCTGGTGTGAAAGCGTTTTGTGCTGGTAGGCAGAAGCACGTGATGTAGAACTACAAGGTTCTATTATTACCTGAAGTCACTTTCACCTTTATCTCTGTCTCCTGTTGCTGGTTGACCCCAGTCATTGAAATTGTATTCTTCAGAATGCTCACCCATCTCCTGCGAGCTGCCATCCCCTCCTGGGAAGTGCTTATCTAGGGGGCCCTGCTATGTGCTCAGGTTCTTGGTCCTGCCGTTTCCAGAGACAGGCGGAGGCAGCCGGCCTGCAGGGGACTGGGGTACCCTGCCAAGTTGAGTCACAATCCCCTTACTGGGGTAACTCAATAAGCGTGCTGGAGGCAGGGGCAGGAGGGTTTTCAGATGCTTTGCTAGGGCTTAGAAGGTGCAAGACTGAGCTGGGTCGAAGTATGGATCCAAAGAAGGAAAAAAGGAGAAAGGGAGAAAAGGCCCTAAGTGAGAAGTTTTCATAAGCTGGTGACACAAAGCCAATGATGATGGCATGTCAGGATGGGGGAAAGTGCTAGGAATTGTATAGCCTGCTAGTTTTATTGGACAAACAAGGGAAGGATGTCTCAAAGACTGCAGGTGACTTGCCCAAGGTCATACAACCAGTTAGAGTCAAAACTCTGGTTTCTGACCCTCAATCCAGTACTCTTTCCATTTCATACTTTGAGATGATAGAGGAAAGGGCACTAAACAGGAGGACAGTGGCTGACCAGGTCAAGAAGACTTGGAGTGACAGAGAGGAAGATAAAATGGTCCTGGGTTTTTGGGGTTTTATGTGTGTGGCACAATGGGAAACAGTGTAGGTGTTTACACTCTGCTGGGATCTTCACTGTACTTGGATCTGGTTTCCTGTGTAGTATCTTGTACATCCATATTTGGTGTTCGTTTTGATCCTTTTTGACTCAATGAGCCTTTGGAAACCAGAAGGCCCTGCATAACCTGGCATTGCTCTTGCCCAGCCTCTCTGAGCAATCAGTGGTTTCCAAATGATCCATGTGTTCACTTAACACACATTTATTGAATACCAGTATGTGCCAGGCACTCTGCCAGGGGCTGGGGATACAACTTTAAACAAGAGAGGCACAATTTCTGCTCTGATGGAACTTACCAGCTATCCGGGAAGACATAGTAAACAACTAATTATGCCCTTATTTAATTATACTTGTGATCAGAGCTAGGGAGGAGAAGCAGGAGCTTGTGAGAGCTGGTAACAGGGAGTCCTCGTCTGATCTAGAGCATCAAGGAAGACCTCTCAAGACTTCTCAGTGAATAGCAGGGACTATGTTTGCAGGATCCCCACAGTTCCTTGGGAGGCCTACTTGTTGGACTTCTCAACCCCACCAGCTCTCAGGACCGGGGGACCGTTTGGTGGGTGGGGTCAAAGCTCCTCATAGCAACTCTAGCCAAGGCAGCTCCTAGTCTAGCTGCCTCACACGTGGGTCATCTGAGTAAGAGAGCCAGAAAAGAAAGTTTTATTCCTCAAGATTCCGAAAACAGCCAGTTTATCCTACCTGCCCTGCAAAAGACAGTGGTGGGAAGAGAACCATGGGCACCTCCAAGCTGACTCAAGCTTTTAGAAGCACATGTTGGGGGAGAAAAGGAACCCAAACTCTGGGAAACAAAAAGTGTCATTTTTCCATGGGAGAAAAATTCATAATTTACTTAGAAATCTTGAGCATTAAGCCTCGGTTTAGGGTCACATTTATTGGCCCATTTTATTGGAAGTTTCTTGGTCTCGTTTTAAGCACTTTGGTGGCTGGAGCTCAGGCCCAGGGTCTGTTGATGTGCAGGTAGGGGGAGGTGTATAGGATGACTTCCAGCAGCCATGCAGGTGCATCTCCTGGGTCCAGGCAGGAGGATCAGGCAAGAGCCCTGGGATTCAGATGTCCAACCATTTGACTACAAGGGCCTCACTCTTTTATTTCCTTTGTTGGTGATTATCTACTTGGAGATGACCAGAGTGTTAGTGGTTAATTACTTGGAGATGACCAGAGTGGACTCTTATCAGGAGAGTGAGATAGATGTGGTGAGAAAAAAACAAAAACACAAAACATCACTTATTTATCAATTGGTAGAATATAGGCACCAGCAATCCAAGTGGTCAGTTATAAACAACTGTGTCTTATAAACAAGAACAGGTTCAAGTTTATCCCCCCCTACCCCAACCAGTGATGATGACAACATCCTTTCCCTTTTATTCAGATGTGCTTTCTTGGGTTGGAGAGATAAGGGTGAAGTTATAGC
This sequence comes from Eubalaena glacialis, assembly GCF_028564815.1. Taxonomy (NCBI): domain Eukaryota; kingdom Metazoa; phylum Chordata; class Mammalia; order Artiodactyla; family Balaenidae; genus Eubalaena; species Eubalaena glacialis. Next base: position 97,958,391 of record NC_083725.1, read on the forward strand.
TATCATGATTGAACATAAGCCACAACCCATCTATGCATCAAACCATGATGTGTAGCCCCCCCATGTAATTGTTATCTGTCACATATTTCTTGGTATAGCCACATCGGTTCATGTCAGCTGGGTATCTCTGTAAGTAACAGAATAATCAACCCTCACAAAACATTATCTCCCATAACAAGAAGTATGGAAGTAGGATGATTCCAGAAGCTCAACATCGTTATCAAAGACCCGGTTTTCTTCCAACTTCCCACTCTGCCCCTCGCAGTGTCTTCCTTTAGTTTAGCCTCCTTCATGGTCCCAAATTGACTCCTACCGTTCCAGGCATCCAATTGAAAAACAAAATCATTATCCAGCACCAGAAGAAGGATGCTTATTCATAAACATCTCTTCTAGAAAAATGGAGGAATGGCTTTTCTAGAAGTTCTTTATTGACTTCCCTTTGGAAGAATGGGGTCCCATTGCCTGGAATGCCCACACTGAACCAATCGCTGGCAAGGAGAACTCTGACCACAGTGCTTGACTTAGACCAGTCATGATCTACCCAACTGAGCTAGGAGGTGGGGCCTCACCTCCCCTGAAGCACAAGTTTGAGATTTGGAACAAAATCGGGTTGCAATTAGAAGAATTTTATTGCATTGGTAACGATGTCTGTTATAATGAGTAAGGCCCTAAAGGGAGTCTATGCAGCTGGTGGAGTTGTGGTTTGAGATTCTATGTAGGCAAAAGAAAAAAGACAAAGCTAAGTTCTTGTGTTTCTAAGCCACACCCTCAGCCTTATCCTAAGAAGACACGCCTCACAGACGAAGTTCACATGGGGGACACACTGCAGTTTGAGGCTTAGATGATCTGGGTTTATACTCAGTCACAATAGCTATAACTTTATCCTTTTCTCTCTCCAAGAAAAGCATATCAGGGAATAATCTTAAATCTGTTATAATTTACAAGAAACAGTCCATCTTTGCACACTTGAGCACTTTATTATTAGGAACTCATTATTGCCACCCATCTCAGCACTGCTGGAGCTACACTATGCCTGAGGACCACTAGTCTGTAGTGATCCCTTTAAAAAGAATTACTGTGACCTTGGAAGAGCATCTCTTCCTGTAAATTATGAGATGATGACCCCCCAAGGGAGAGAGCCTGCTTCCCTTTTCAAAAACTGCACTCCTGGAGTGTTTTAATGTGTGTGAAGTGTTTTCAGCTCCATTATCTAATGCAGCCCTCATATTAACTTCGTGGTTAGCATTATTACACTCCTGTAGAGGAGGGAAGTTTAATGACTTTCCCAGGGTCATAGAGCTAATTAGTACAGATTCAGGATTTGAACCCTAGTTGTCCACCCACAGAATCGATGTCCATGTCACCACACTATGTTGGCTCCCAATGGATCTGACTTGCCTTCAGGGAGTCTAGAATTGACTATTGAATTTTATATTAATAATTGCTCTTTCATAAGCAGGAAAACTCCTTCCTAATAGTTTCTTCGAGTCCAAAGTTCAAGGGCCCAACATCTTAACATTTTAATAAGCCCAAAGATGGACAGGTGGCTTTTCTGGGCCAGTCCCCTGCCTCCACGCAGTTAGCTCATGAATCTAACAGCACGGAGAGAAACTCAGGAGTAAAAAAAATTTTTTTCCATTCCTTTTTATCACTTAAATATCATTAAAGGATTTATAATGACTGAATCCAGGGAAGAGAAAGCCAGGGGATGTTTAATGTGGACCTCAAAAATGTGATTGTTTCTTTCATGGGAAGGGGGCCTCTCCTTCTCAAAATCTAATGATGAAAGAGCTTGAGGAAATGGATTCTATCAAACTGAAATGATTTATGCTTTATTTTGTGGGTGAATTTCCTGACTGTGAGGCCCGCTGAGCCTGGTCTGCTAGTTCCCGGTCCATCCTTCAGTTCTCAGTTGAAATGGCATTGCCTTGGGGAGGCATCTCTTGGGGACAGCAAAGGCCTTGGAGAGGAAAGGCTTCCCTTTAGACTAAGTGCTCAGCACCTTGCACTTCTGTTACAACGTTTATTGTGCTGTGTTGTTGACTTGTTGAGTGTCTGTCTTCTCCCCTGGACCATAATCTCCTTTGGGACAGTGACCTTGCCGACCTTTTTCAATGCCCTGGTCCCAGTGCCCATGGGGGCACTGAATGAAACCTTGTTGAATGAATAAACTTGGGATTGGTCTTCTCTTTTCTGAAGGCCTGTGTCCACTTTAATGTTTGGTTGGATTTGTGGGATTGTGGCTTACCATGGTGGATTCAGGCCGTGATGTCCAAATTCAATTAAAAGAAACAACTTTATATGGGTATATATCCATGTATCTTTCATCTATCTATCTATCTATCTATCTATCTATCTATCTATATCTGTCTATTGGAAAAAGTGACAAGTGCTTAAAAAGCAAATGAGGGTCAGCAAGCAGACCACATCTTTTCTCCTCCCTTTATGGCCATGCACCACCCCAATTTCCATTCCTCTTCCTTGGCTGGCATCACCTAAGAAACAGTCTCTTCCATGGTTTCCTGCAAAGGTACCAAACAGAGGCCGAATATGTGCAATATTTCATGGATGTGAAAGACAAGAAGGAAACATGTTCTGCTGAGGGCTAGAAGAGATGGGGCAAGGTTTGGGAAGGCAAGCCTTGGATATTCTAGACTCTTCTTCTTGGGGGCAGAGGGAGGGGCTCCCTGTGGCTCGCTTCTGGAACATGTTTGGGGCAGCTCTCTTTCCTTTCAAGTAAGTATCATCAGATAATCTCCAGCCTTCCTTAAGGACTGTTTCTCAGGGTAGAGGAAAGGTACCCTATTATCTGTTTGAGCTTCCTGTTCTTTGTATTGTTTGGAAGGCTAAAGTCAGAAGCTACTTCTGTATTCTGCATTGTTTGCATTGTTAAAACCTTTGGAAAACACATCCAATTTCTTCTCCAAATGAGCTTCCCAGACCCCATGGAAGACATTTAGAAATAGGCCACCAGGGAATAGTGTCTGTCAAAGTCAGGTTTTCTACCTTCCTCTAAAGGCTGGATTAGAGAGTGTTTACTCATCATCCTACGTAGTTTAGCCTCTGGGCTAAGTACAGGGGTCAGGGATGCCTGAGGGGGATCTAAGTCTGGTATCTCAGGCTCTCAGCAAGCAGTCTGGGTCCTGGAGTTAAATCTGGGTTCGAGTCCTGCCCCTCATCAGTTATGTGGCCTTAAGCAATTGACTTAACACTCTGAGCCTCAATTTCCTCATCTTTAAAATAGAGTAATAATACCTACGTGCAGGGTTGTGTAAGGACTAGCTGTGATTGTGTGCGGAACGACTGACAGGGAGCAAGCATCCTCAGTAATCATCGAGATCACTGTAATTATTAGGCCTGGGACCTCTCCCTTCCCCATTCAGCCCAAACTCTGTTCCTGCTGCACTTGAGAAATGCTTCCAGCTGCCTTTGGAAGATTTTCATTCCATTTCTGGGCAAAACATTAGCCAATAAGATCTCATTTAATTTGGGGGGAGGGCACACCGAAGTGCTGGCACCCATGTGCTTACTGGCACAACTGTTGCCAGGCAGATAAGGCAGCATAGGATGTTCCGGGAAGCGTGGCTATTGCAGAAGCTGGTGGAAGCGAGTGGGGAAACACGCTCCAGGTCCTGTCTTTACTTGCACAATGACAGGCAGTCTCCTGGGCTGCTTGTCTCAGCAGGATCTGCCTCTTCCTGCCTTCGGTGCTGGCAGTTGGCAGTGAGGCTGGAGGAGGAGATGGTATTTTCCTCCCTCTTGGGTAGAAGTATTTCTTTACAGTACTGTTCCCTGGTCTCAGAGTATAGAAAGACCCTTAGGGGCAATTTAATGCAGTAGCTTTCTTCTCATTCTGGAAATTTTGAAGTTTCCCAAAGCCCACTTCCTCCCCAGAAGCCCGGGCTTAGAATTTCCTGGTTGTGGAGGTGTGGAGGGGACTAGCTTTTGAGTACATGAAGTGCCCACCCATCAATCATTGGGGTGTTCAATCCTCTTATCTCCCACAATACCTTTAGTTGCCTTTAACTGCTCAGTTCTTTTCACCTCTAAAGAAAGGAACATCTGGCCTCTCCCAGCCACACCTCAGAAGTGGCTAAAACTTTTTCACCTTTTAATAGGAGTGTTTGCCTTTGTGTCAGGCTCTCATTTTGCTTTGAAGTTCAGAGGAGTGTGGTTGCAGACTGTTGTTTGGGCTGAAACAGAAGATTATCAAAACACAGATGATTGTTCGTGGTGTAAATACATTATAAATTAGAACTGAGGGGTCCCCCTGGTATCTGGGAGAACTGTGGCTGGTCGTCCAGGGTTTTATCTTCCCGTGGGAGAAGGAAAATTAAGCACCTATTATGAACCAAATGCAACGCTGGTGTTTCCCTTGAGTTTATTATCTAACTCCCCTAAACCTCTCTTTGCGGTACGCAGCAAATATCAAATACCCACTGAATCAATAAATGACTGGATTTCCTTAGAGTCATTTTACAGGCTGAGAAACTGAGGCTCGTAAAGATGAAGTAACTTGTCCAAGAAGGCTCCGCTCTCATGTGGTGGGGCTGGAAGTCAATCCTCTCCCTCTCACATCACACCAGCGTTCCATTCAGCTTTATGGGGCCCATCCTGTCCTTCCATCTCCAGAACTGGAGGCCTTGAAAATTCAAGGCATCTCCTTTTCCTGAGAATCTGGATTTTTCTGGCTCCTTGAAAATGAAGGACCTTGAAACAATTTAGTACTACCGAGAGTTATCTTCGGGAAAACAGGTGAAGGGAACTTCCCTCTTTGCTCTTCCCATTGGCAGTGGGACCTCCGAGACCACCAAAGATCAGGGAGCCAATTGGGGGTGGGCATCTCGACTTCCAGTTGTGCAGGCGGGAGCTGCTGAGAAGCACCTCACTTGAGGATTGTCTCACAACTAAAGAATGGTTTGAATTGGCCCGTGATGCGGAAATTCACTGCAGGGAGAGCTGGGACTGTTTGTGGTAATTTAGGAGTAGTCTCTCTAAGGAGATCAGCCATCCTGCTGTGCTTCCCTTAATTGAAACCATTCTCTCCCTCCAGCTTGGATGGGGCAGGTTGTGGTCTCTGTGTGCTGGAAGGCATTTAGTTGTTGTAATTGGAGAGAAGGATGCTGATAACACTCTTGTCTATTGTTTCTTTTTGCTGGCCACTCCAGCCTGCTTGATGCATCCATCACACCACCACTGCCTTGATTCCAGAGGGATATGCCACAACCCTGCAGGCAAGAGGGAGCCACTCAGGTTCCTGGAGTGTTTAGAGAACACGTTTAAAAGAAACATAGACTTCTAGAGGCAGAGCGTTAGGTTGGCCAGGGACCTAGAGACCACCAAAGCCAACTTCTTCCTGCTCTGATAAAGAAACTGAAGCCGTACTGATAAGTACTGACAGCTTATCAGTAAGAAGTCCAACTCTAGATCCCAGGTCACTGGACTCTAATGCGTTTCCCACAAAACTAAAGAGACATCTATTGGGCACCATACTATGTATCAGACATCGTGGATATAAGGATGAACAAGGCATAATCCCAGTGGAACCCATTTTGATTATGTGGGTTAGTATCACTTGAGGCATACTTCTTCCTAGACTAATGTTTTATAGATAGTGCCTGTCTGTCTATCCATCTGTCTATCCACCCACCTGTTCATCTATCTCTTTCTTCCTTCCTTCCTTTCTTTCTTTCTTTTTTTCTTTCTTCCTTCCTTCCTTCCTATCTACCTACCTATCTATCATCTATCTACCTATCTATCTATGACATGTATTATATAGAGTAGGAGCTCATGTGTCGTATAATTAGGCTTCTGGCTCCTAACTGGAGGCCTTGAGTGGCTATTACCAGTGATACAGTGAATGGCTGACCAGTTAATCAAGAATTGTCAGAGTGGGAAGCTCTTTATATTTAAGTAGGCTTACATACACTTAATCTTTGAGATGATTGCCTAATATTGATCAAGTCCCAGCCACTTTGCTAAGCGTCAAGTACTTTGCTACGTGTTTCAGGTGCATTTCCCCATTGACACCTTAAAAGCACCCCATGAGGTAGGTATTGCCTTCACTTTACTAATGAAGAAACGGAGGCTGAAAGGTTAAGAAAACATGGTGTGCCCAACATTCCACAGGAGCCCAAGCTGGGGCTTGGACCCAAGTCTTTCGGATATGAAAGACTATGACCTTGGCCTCTGTACCATCTTACAATAGCATAGGGGTAATTGCTCTGTCACCTTAGTAACTATAAACTAAGGGAGGCTGAAGATGCCAGGAGATCCTTGTAAGCCTTCAGAGGGCTGGTGAGTGGACACATCACAGTTGCACTCTGACGGGCTGCTCTGTCACGCTGTTTGATTTGCCTCCTTAAAGTTCAGGCCAAGACCCAGAAGGGGCAGACAGAGCCATCTTCCATCAACTCTGTACCCAGCTTATGACTCAAATGGAACTCTTATCCCCCGAGCCGGGTCGTTCAGTTGCCATAGCCTTTGCCTTCCAAGTCTCCCTTGTTTACCCTACTAAGTCCACATTCTAAGGACATCTTGTTACGGACCCTGGAAAGCAATGAATTCCAAATCCGATTTAATCTCTGTGTGTGTGTGTGTGTGTGTGTGTGTGTGTGTGTGTGTGTGTGTGTGTAGGTATTTCCTTTCGCCATGTATCTGATCTCACCAAGAGCCCCATAATAAATAGGGAAAATATGCCCATAAGTTCATAGAAGAGTGTGCCTCAGACCACACAGACTGCCCGAAAAGGCAGGCTGTTCCCCTTTTATTTTTGTGTAGCGCTATCGCTCCCGAAATTGCCTTATTTATATGCTAATCGTTTCCCTGTATATCGTCTGTTTCCCCACACTAGAGCATAAGCTCTTTCAGGGCAGGGACCTCGTATGTCTCCTCAGCACCCAGGTTCATATCTGGTACATACGCTCACATCTTCTAGAGGGTGCTTTGAATGGATGCCTTGCGCCATGCCCTAAGAAGACCAATTTGGGAGGCACAGATTTCATAAGAGGAGGCCCTGTTGTGCCCATCCTGCTGCTTCTAGAATGCCTCTCAAGTGTCTGGGCTGAAAGTAGCTTAGGCCTTCACCCAGGTGTGGTCTCTTGCCATGTTCGATGGCTATTTAGTTGAAGGAAAATCAAGATCTTATTTTCTTTGACAACTTCACAGAAGGATCATTTGTAACTTCCTCCGTTCCCAAGCCTCCTGGCTTTTTGCGTGAGCCATGTTCCTTAAAAGCAGGAAGTTATGCTTGGCCCACTCCGGCTACACATGAAATGGTAAAGGTTTTGGTCCAAACCCTGTGGCTTGAGTCAGATTTAAAAGCTTGTCAGAAATGTGTTCTCTGGAGCCTGGCATTTGCAACTGGCATCTGTGGTTACAGATGAGATTTCAGAGATTGAAAGCTCAGGAAGAGGTGTGAATTACAAGCTCTTAGCTCACAGGGCAATTGGAACTGTACTGATCCTGGAAATCTTTTGGCCCAGATTTTTAAAAAATATCCCCTCAGTACAGCCTCTCCCTCTATAGGGTTTCTGCTTTGAAACATTTGTATTACTCTTAAAAGCATCTGGAGAATAAATAAGGGTAGGGTTCTTGGACTGGGAAGGGGCCTGTTACTCACATGAGCGCTCACACCCCTCTTCACTTTAGCATCTGATGGAGAGAGAGAGAGAGAGAGTCTATGAGAAAAGAGAGCGATTGAGTCATTAAAATACGACCTGATGATTTCCGAGCCCTCCTAATTCGGAATCAGCGAAAATCTAGAACTCTCCTCGGTCACTTACAATACTTGTTGTTGTAAACAAATGCTTTTGCAGCTACATCACTTCACTGCTGATGCATTTGAAGAGGAAAGGGGTGACCTAAAGGCATGGTTCTTGTTCTATCTCAATCCACGTGAAGGTCAGGATTGGTAGTAGGTAAATTGTAAGTGCAGGGCTACTGGCAACCAGGTACCAAGGCTTATGAATGACTTTCTTCTCTTATAAACTGCAGCAAACTCATGGCTATTCCTAGAAGACTTACTTTGCATGCTCACTCACTTGCATTTGGGTAAGATTTTTTGAGTGACAGGGAAAGAGGCCACTAGGGATGGCAAGGTACCTGGTGCCCATCGGAGTGTGACTGACATGGTCCCTCCTGTGAATTTGAAGTGGTGCCGTGGGGGAAAGAGGGTAAAAACCATCAGTCTAAGGGGTGTCTGAACTAGGTACCATCCGTCATGGAAAGAGCAGAGGTAGCGAGTTACTATCGAAGCCAGGCGGAAATCCAAGCCATTCCTCAACCTTTTCCTCTGACTGTGATCCTGAGACAGTCACCCCTGCCTAGGGCACAGGGCTCTTAAGTCCCAGTGCAGGACTCATTTCTCTATGAAAATGTCCCCATCTCCTTGGGTCTGTTAGTTACCCCTTGGAGGAGACAGCAGTCACCATCCACCAACTCTATTGGCATGACACTAGCAAATACAAATCCGGTAGATGCTCAGACTATCTGGCAAGAGGCATTATCCTGCAATTCACCTGGGATCTCCTGAAATTAAGTGATGAGAGAGGCATTCGTGTGGCATTTAAGAGAGAGGGGCCAGGCTGCCTGACCCCCTAACGGTGCAAATTTGGACAAGTTCCTTTCTTTTTTTTTGACGTTATAATAAGAGTCTTTATTCCAAGTACTAAAATTCAGAAATAAGGAAAACAAGTAAAATGCCGACAATTACATATTTATGACATAGTTAAAATAACTTATAAAGGCAACTTACATTTAATTATATAAATAAATGAATAGGAAAAGAACAAGTTTCTTAACCTCTCTAAACTGCAGTTTTCTTATCTGTAATAAAGTCTGATGTCAATAATAGTCCTTATCTCATACATTTATTGTGGGGATTAAATGAGATAATCAGGGTGAAGCACTTAGCACACAGTAGGTGCTCCATTCATGGTAATATTTCTGGGGAGCCCAGCCACAGGCTCAGCAGTAGGACCTGTCCCAACCACACCCCACAGGGTCCTTTCATTTCTAGCCCCCAGTGTGAGAATCTGTGTGCCCCAAGCAGAGGGGGGTGGCTTTGGTAAACATCTGGGCTAACTCACGTCAGAGACCAGATATCATCCCAGCATTTGACTCATGGCCCTGCCACTTTCACAGCAAATGTTGACTCAGTTGTGCTCGGAACCTCACTTGTTTCATCTGCAAAATGGGATTGATGATTTGACCTCTCAAAGCTGCTCTGGGGATCACATGGTACGACACCTGTTACCACACCTAGACTAATGTCTGACACAATAGCAGCTCCATAAATTCCAGAATCTTGTCTTTATCACTTGAAAGGATGCTAAAAGAGATAGGGAAGAGAAAATCAAATCCGAGTTGGAGATACGCTGGACTGTGTGGTGATGCTGGGCTCTGTGGGAGTTGGTGGTGGCCTTTTGCTCCCCTCCATCTGGGTGACTCTACCTTGAAGGACAGCAGCCTCACCTCAGTTTCTGGATCTACAAATCCTCTCAAGTCCACTGCTCTCCAGCCCCCATCCCCTTAGGTTAGGATTGGAAAAGCAGACTTTGCTATCTCCTCTCCACAGGGTGAGCCAGGACAACCTTTAAGGGGAACTTTACATTGCAGGGTATTTTTATTCTTGAGACTGACAGGAAAAAAAAAAAACATGCTAAGCCTGTATCGCTTGTAAAGCATTTTTATACAATGCATTTCATTTGGGCTGCAGCCTTTGAGCTGCAGAGCCCTGTACTAATTACTTAGCGCTCTGACCCTCTGCTTCCACAGCTGTCACATGGGGCGACTAAACGTCTTAGGATGCTTTGGAGCCCCTGGCACATCGCAAGCCTTGCCAAGGGGTGGTTATCATTGTTATGATTGGCCCCTACTGCGGTGGTTTCCAGAGTGTTCCACGCAGCCTCCTAAAGCATTGTGGAGGGTGTCAGGACCATTGGTGGGGTGGGGTGGAGGCTGGGCAAGAATGAGTAGCTGGAGGGTCGAGGCTCTGGGGTCTGCCCCTCCACCCTCACTCCTACTCCCACGGGGGCAGCTCTGCTTTCCCCTATGCTAAATATTGTGGTTCTGCCTAAGACATCATTGGGAGGGGGAGGGGAAGAAAAGTATGAAAACCACTGCTCTTCTGTCTGAGCGCTGCCACTTTTCCCCTTTGCTTGCTGACACGCAAGATGGAAAGGGCAGCACCATGGGTAATGGGGAAACTCAGAAGACCTTGAAAATCTGAGTTGAGGTCTGGGTTTTATTCAAACTCTGTAAGACTTTGGAGTCTCTGAATCTCTTGCTCCTTTGTTTCTTCATCTGTAAAATGGGGCCATAGTACCTACCTGATGGGCCTCATGGGGCTGCTTTTGGATGTGGAAATGCTTCATAATTGGAGATGGAAATTTCCCCCATGGCACTATTACTGACGCTTGCTTGTACTTTGATCCACCTGTTCTGCTGGGGTCGGAGCCCATATATGTCTTAATGAATACTAGGTTTTTGGGAAGCTTTCTGAGACGTTCATACTGTCCCGGGTGTGCATATAACTCCTCCCCGCTTTATCCCACTAGCTTCAAGCATTTCCTAACTTCTTGCTTCATCCTGGGAGGCAGGAAGGCTAGGTGTGAACCAGAGATCTAGAGTGACTTATTCAACGTCACACAGCTTATAATGAACAGGAGTTAGGCTAGAACCGTTTGTCCTTCTCCCAGATGGGGACCCATGGCTCAACAGCGTGTCAGTGACTCACTAACCACCCCGAAATGCAGCTATTACTTGTGAATGACAGTCTCAGCCCACCTCAGCTCTCATAACATACTTCCCTCAGATTAAAATCAGCCAGTTCCTCAAAGATCCGGCTACAGACCTGAGCCAAAGCTGTACCTGAACTAGGTGTTATAACTAGAATTAGCTCCCCCCAAAAAAATCTAACTATGAAACAAAGTAGGACCTCTTTTTTTTCTACTTGCAACAGGAAAAACCCCATGTGGGCCCCTGAGATGCTTTTTCATTTCGTTTACCACATCCTGGGTTTGTGCTAGCCAGTCTGCTAAACAGATATGGTCCAAAAAAGAAGAAAACAAGGTCTCAGGCCCAAAGCCAAACATTTCCCGGTCGCCATGGCAACACACAGGGGTACACACTGTGGTTTCTCTCCCTCAGCTGTCTTCCTGGAGACTCGCTCACCAAAGACCAATGGCCTCACAGAGTTGGGTACTGAGGTGACAGTTCTGGGACACACTCTCCTTTGCCAGAAAGACTGTTGGAACCAGGATCGGGAATGGGGGCCTAACCAGACCTTCCCACCCTCTCCCCTCCCCCAGTTCCCATCACCCCACCAGGAGGCAGGGGTGGGGGTCTTTCTTCAGACTCTGTACAAACAATCCAAGAGCTTCATTGGATTGGTTCTTTGGAGGCCTAGACTGAAGGGCCAGGGTAGTGGCTGAGAGAACCCTTGGACTCTTCTCTGACAGAGTGGATGTGATGGGCCCTTGTTGTCTGCCATGACAGGCTCCTTGGACAAAAAGGCTGAGAGGTCAGGGGATATAACCAGCACCAAGAAGTTGGGGTGCATTTCCCTTCTAAGTGCCAAGGGATGAATAGCTCAGTTGAAAACAACCCAGGACACGTTCTGGAGGAAATTCTCTCGGTATGATGGTGTATGACTATTTTCTCTGCTCATTAAAGCCTCACCCGCCTCCAGGGCAATTCGGGGAGAGACTGAGTCCTTCAAGATTTATGGTCTGCCCGGGGCAGCCAAAGGCGATTCGGCCACTGAGCGTGATTTTGGCCTCGTTCAGAATGGGATGCTGAACAATAGACCCTTTCACCAGGCGCTCATCACATGGGCATCAGGGGATGGGGGCGAGAGATGTGGGGCAGCAGGAAGGCTGCCAGCCTTCTGGACAGCAGGCAGGCCTGGGTGGCGGCAGGGGCTATAATAGCTAGGAAGACTCCCAGATGGAAACTTCTGGGCTTTGAAGACATCAAACAATCACAATGAAGAAGAGAATGGCTTCTTCATGTCCCATTAAGACAGTGGACTGTGGCTTTATTGGAACGGCTTGCTCAGGCCTCTTATAAAAGCAGTTCAGTAGTCAGAAAACTGGACTGTTGGTCAGGAATCTAGCAATTATGGACCCCGGAGGTCCTGCTTTTCTCACAACTGGCTGGGGGACCATGCTCAGTCATTGTGGATTTTTGTTTTCTCTTGCGTCTCAAGAGAATTTTTGACGCTTTCGCTGGCTATTGTTCCTCCTCGCTTTAAACACAGATGATCCAATTAGCAATAATGCTTTAAAAAACAATTGGCCTTATCTATCTCTCCCTAGTTCTGATGAGGACCAGTTCGGTTAGATTTGTGATGCTGCATAATCTTTTTCAGACATGAGCTCAGCAAATCAGAGGACAGAAAGAGAATCCTGGCTGTTTCATGATAAACACTATAAAGATGAAAAATGTGGAGAGCTCGCCGGAGCTTTTGGCCACCTCTGCCCAGGAGGCTTGCATGTGACTGACTCCAGGAGCTCGATGGAGTCGGATGCAATGAGCCTGGAGGGCCATGCTCCAGCTAGAAGGGCCTGGTCTGTTGAGGTTTGGGGGCTGGGCAACAGACATCTCAAAATGTCACAAGGACAGCCTGTGGTCTGGCATCCCAGCCCTGGGCCAACCTCTCTTCATTCTGTTCTGCCTGGCCTTGGCCAGAGCCCTCAGGCTGTAAAGGACAGAAGAGGCCTGAGGCTGCAGGTGGGGTTGGGGGTCTCTGATCCCCAGGGGGATCTCGGGAAGAACACAGGTAGAATGAGAGAGAGGAAGCCAGACCTCTGTTGGGGAAAGCCAGCGAACACAGAGACCTCGGAATCCTTGCCTTGGGGAGAGGGTGGAAGTTCCATTAGTGCAGGTTTCCCCGTCTAAGTTTTCCCAAGCTCTTGAGCAAAGGGCCCTGCCCTGTTAAGCCTTTGGTCCAGAATCAAGAGACCTGTGATCTTAAAATAATATTTGAGCTTATTAATATTTAATAATATTTAATAAGCTCAAATTCCTCTCTGCAGAGTTCTCTTTTAATGCTCACCTCTCCGCACTTTAAAAACCACGTGGAGAAGAGGGTTTCCTGTAGTTTAGCATCTGTCCCACCCACAAGGTGCCACTTCACACTGCAGTATGATCAGCTGGTCTGCACAGTCTGAAACCAGGTCCACTAGCCCCTAGCTCAGGTCATTCATGTCTTCCCAAAGAATCAGTTACCTCCTGCATCAAATGGGGATAACAGAAGTGCCTACCACATACCACTGTTGTGAGAATTAAATGAATTTTTAGGGGTAAAATGTTGGAAACCTCATATGGGCCTGATTAGGTGCTAGGTGAATGTTTGCAGTTGTCCTCACGGCCGTGGGAATTGCACAAGTCATTGGGTCTCAGGAACTGGCCTTATCCCCATCTTCAAGAAAACCAACTTCCCCAGACACATAGCTACTCTGGGACCAAATCAGAAAAAAATCTAATTCTGCCTCATCCTTCCTGAGGAGATGACAAAAGGAACCAGGCACATCTAGGTGGTGCCTGTTGGAAAATACATTCATTCATTTTGGACCGTCTGGAGAAGTCTGGTTCGGAGAATTGAGAGTCTCTGGGCACAGCGTGATGGTAGATCATCTCCTGTGGTCTTCACATGGGACGCACTGTGTCTGTCATTCCTGTCTCAGGAGATCCGGCCTCAGAAGGGACCCTATGACAGGATGTGAAAAGGCTGTGCTCGTCTCTGAGATGACAGCGGCAAAGTCCAGGCACACAACGCCAGTCGCAAAGCTGAAAGTTGGTCTCTGAAACATTTGCTTTCAGGGAAAAGAGCAGAGGTTCTCAGAAGCAAATGCTTCAGTTTAAAAAAACATTTAAACATTTGGAGTGTCCACTAGGGAATTCTCAACCAGGCCCAGCTGGTGATTCTTTTAGACGTGACGTGGGGAGTGGACCCGAGGCGTGTTCTGTTTGCATCCGACACGTCTGCTTGTCCTGTGTGTGGGGAAGAACATTCATTCGTTCATTCATTTGTTCCACATGTGCCTACTCTGTGTGGTGCTGCACAGGGTCCTGGGGACACATGCTGAAGGAGAGACGCAGCCCCTGCTGTCATGAAGCCCACAAGGAAGTTCCAAAATTCCAGAATCCTGGAATTTCTAATTACTGAAGAGACCTTAAAGATAATAATTTCTTGTAATTCTTTACCTGTTTCTGTCACAGACATCTTTTTTTTTTTTTTAATTTTATTTTTATATTTATTTTTGGCTGTGTTGGGTCTTCGTTTCTGTGCGAGGGCTTTCTCCAGTTGTGGCAAGCGGGGGCCACTCTTCATCGCGGTGCGCGGGCCTCTCACTGTCGCGGCCTCTCTTGTTGCGGAGCACAGGCTCCAGACGCGCAGGCTCAGTAGTTGTGGCGCACGGGCCTAGTTGCTCCGCGGCATGTGGGATCTTCCCAGACCAGGGCTCGAACCCGTGTGCCCTGCATTGGCAGGCAGATTCTCAACCACTGCACCACCAGGGAAGCCCTGTCACAGACACCTTTGAGGAGCTAATGGAAACTGAGGGATGCTGTCTCCAGCCAAACACCGACACACACACGTGTGCGCACAAGCATGTAGACACGTATATACGTACACACACAGTCTTGCGTCTAATTTCCCAGGTTTATAGACCCCTGAAGACCAACTTGTGGATTCCAGATTGAACACATCTTGTCACTCAGCTCCATTGCTAGTCGGCTGTGTAATACCCCCACCCTCACTCACCTCTTAGGGAAATTTGGACACATGCACATAATGGTGAGTTGGGTAAAGATTACACAGTGCTGTACTCTCAGCAGACGCTGTGCTTTTCTATCACTCTCGAAGTGACTGGAGCAAACCAAGAAGCTATTCATCTCAGGCCTAGGGCGATTTTACTAGAAAGATCTGTTTTCCTTGATGTGAGGCTTAGTGAAAAATATAGGTAAAATTAATGGTGTTATGGGTCAGCTTTGGTTTATCCAAATAAGAATGAATTTACCCGGAACCCCACATAATTGGCAGCATAGCACAGAAGTTAGAACCCTGACTCTCCCACTTGGGTGACTTTAGATACACTGTTTAACCTCTTTGTGCCTCAGTTTCCTTGTCTCTAAAGTGGGTTTGGCGATAGTGCCCACTCCATAGCGCCTTTGTGAGAATTAATTTAGCTGAAGTAGATCAGCCACCTAATAAGTATGCAATACTCATTGGTTCTGATTAAGTGCCAAACACCGTATCAAGTGTTTGACATATCTTGTCTCATTTCACAGTCCCACAAACCCTGATGTTATTGTCATCCCATCAAGGAGAAGGCTGAGTGCCAGAGAGGGTAAGAAACTAACTAGCTGTGTAACCTGGTGTGAGTGGTTACACAGTGAGTGAGTGTCAGGATTTGAACCCAGTTTGGGGTGGATCTCTTCTAAGTTGAACTACCAGCCTTCCTGTGAGTTGGTGCCAGAGAGTTGGTTAAAACAGTTCTCTTGCAGAGCTCCTTGTCTGTGGTCTTCCTGACAGGTTACTGATAGACCTCTTCCCATGTGGGCAATGAGATCCTTGGGTGCTGGGCCGATGACCCCTCTGTCCTCCTGGCAACCCCATCATGACGAACACCCTCCAGAAAGGCTCCACCCTGAATCTGAAAGTGGCCTCCAAACGTTAATGTTGCCCGTTGGGTCTCTTGGAGGGAGGAACTTGGAATCTTTCCTTTATTACATGATACAGGAGATTTATTGGAGACCAGAGGGCTTAACGGAAAACATTCTTGATTCACGTCCAGTTGGACAGACTTGTTTGAGAGATGCAATCGGCCATTTAATATTAGGCTCTTGAGTCACGGCAGCTCCCGGATCACAGGGATCTCTGTTTCTCAGGAGAGATGCACAGATATCTCCGGAGTCCAGCCTCCCTACAGGGGTTTGCAGTGTGGCCAGTGCCATTGCCATGGACACGGGTGCCTGTCCAGTGGTCTGTGGTCCGTGACTACTCACGCCTCGGCCTTACCCTAACCTTACTTGAACCTTGGGGATATTCTCAGCTATACATGGGGGAGGTTGAGAGGGCAAAACAAATTATGTAAATCGGGGTGAGGAGTAGTGTGCCCTGGTGGTTAAGCCTGTGGACTCTCGGTGCCCAGACTGGCTGGGTTTGAATCCTGGCTCCATCATTACGAGCTCTGTGAACCTGGGCACGTTTCTTCCCCAATCTGTGCCTCAGTTTCTGTATCGGGAAAGGTGGGGATAATAATATTACCTACTTCATAGGGTTGTTTTACGGATAAAATGAGTTAATGCTTGTCAAATGCTTAGAAGAGTGCCTGGCATATACATAATAAGTGCACAATATGTGTTAGCTGCTATCACTGCTGTTAGTATTATCAATACCCTTTGGGGTAATAATTTCTGTTTGCATAAGTGTTAAGAAAGCCTGTTGGAAAGTCTTCATAAATTATCAGGGCTTAACGGATACACAGCCCTGAAGGCTTGGTCCTTTTTAAGACACGAGGGACCCAGAGGGGAGGAACTGTGAATACTGTTGACCTGAAGTGAAGGTTTTGGCACCGTCTTTGGAATTCCCAGATGGCTGAATGCCATCAAGATTAGGAGTTGGACCTTTTCTATGTGTGAGATTAAGATAAATGTAAGCCGTGGAATTCTCACATTGCATAGAATTTCTTCATTCATTCAGCAGCCCTTTTCTGATACCTACTACACACGCTGTGTAAGCCTCGCATTTCTAGGAAGGCTGAAGCTTGATTTTATCTGTCCCTTCCTGTCTTGGCTGACCTCAAGCACACACATCACACATTCACTACTCACATGCACACCTAGAAACACACTTACACATTCCTGTGTGTATCGTCTATCAAGTGATGTTGGCTGCCGCCCGTGGAACTCAAGGGATTTTATTCAAAAGTCTCAGTGTGAATCGGTTCCTTTTGCATTTGCATATTCTGTGTGCCAGGTGGCAAACTCTAATTTATTTTAATAAGACAGAAACTGCCATTCAGCTCCAAACCACCGTCCATGCCTCAGACTTTATTTTTAACCTAGGAGTGACAGCAGCCACCTGGCCACACGCTGATGGGCGGTCTGCCTCTCCTGGCATCTGCTGAAGTGTCCTCTGTCTCCCTCACCTCCAAGAAACTGATTGGGAGGCTTTGCTTCTCTTTTGTAAGCTACACACAGAGGGCCTCCGGAAGGACGGTCACCCAGCGTGACAGTTTCCTTTGGCAAAGATTGGCCAACCGAGGCCAAAGCTGAAAATGTCAGTAAAAACAAACAGCATTTCAAAAGGGCCTTGTACATTCCCCCCTCTGTGCTCCCCTGGCCTCATCAGCCAAGTATTGTGTGAGTGGCTTCCAAAGGACACCACTCCAAAAAGGAATTAGTCTCCCCAAAACACGTTTTCTCCATTTCACCTAGTTCTAATGTTTTTTAAAAGCACCTCCACGCTAATGATACAAAGAAAAGAGAATCACTTGATATTGGCTTATGTCTTTGCAAAGCTCTATTTTTTATTTCTTCTTTTACTATTTTCAGAGTCGAGAAAGGTTGTAGAGAAGTTTAACAGTTTTCTTATCGTCTCGATTTGCATTCGTCAGACTCTGTTTTCTAGTGATTGGAAGCTGCTTCCTGCTCAGAGAGGAGAAAGCAGTTGTTGGCAGTACAATTCCATTAACACTGACCCTATCTTTGTCATTATGTAACAGTTGTTTAGGTGTATCTCTCCCCTCCAGAGTGAAGACTTGCTCTAATGATATGAAAGGATTCTTGGGCACATAGCAAAGTGGATTGGAGCATGGGTTTTGGCATTAAACAGACCTGAGGTGGAATTCCAGCTCTGCCACTTAATGGCTGGGTGACTTTGCAAAGTCATTTCATTTTTCTGAGCTTCAGTTTCTTCACCTATAAATAATACATACATACATACAAGTCACCTCTCAGGGTCTTTGAAAGGTGATGCCACACAGAACCCCAAAGTTGCTGGGTAACCAGGGATGCTGCAGTCGCAGGCTTCTCCGCCCTGGCTATCAGCTCAGAAATGTAAAACAAAGCAACTGGGATTCAGGAAGGCAACTACAGGCTCTGGACAGCAATTCTCACTTCCTTGGGCAGCTCACTTTTCTGAGCCTCAAGTTTTCTCATTGATAAATAAGCAGAGTCTTCCTGATGACCTCTGGACCCACCCATGTGAGAGAGAGAGTCTGAGTTAAAGCCAATTCTGTCTGAATTGAGACTGACAGAGTGGTGTCTGGCATTGGCAGAGTCAATGTCTGACTGTCTTTGAGGCTGAAGGAAGTGCTCCTGCTTCACCAGGACAGCTTCAAGGACATAACCTTTCTGTGTTGGCGTTGACTCAAGTGCAAACTGGGCATCATACAGAAGAATATTGAGTTTTCAGTTAAGGGCTTTGAAGTCTTTTGAGATTGTTACAGAGGACCAGGGAATACCAGTTGATTTTTTTTTTTTTCTTTCAGCTCCTTATTGAGATTTCAGATTCGTGTCTGCAAACTCACAGAAGTCCTAGGACTAAATCATTTTTAAACTGGTTGGTAGCAGTTAGGTTTCATTTTGGATGCATTAACTCTTGGGAGTAAAGAACAGGTCTTGGATCTATCTGTCAATTTGTTCAAAGTGTGTTTTGGAAGAAATTCCAATGAGTTGTTCATTTATTCAACAAATATTTATGGAGCATCTGCTCTCGGTCAGCCACTGATGTGAGTGTTAGAGAAACAGCTATAAACAGGCTAAAGGCCCTTGCTTTCTTGGAGTTTCCATCAAAAGAAAGGGCAGACAGAAAAAACCAAATGCACAAATAAATAGACAAGTTGCTGTGAAGACACAAAAGCATAGTAAGTTGAGGGAGACGCTGAGGGTTGGATAAGAATGTTCAGGGAGGGACCCTAAGTTGAGGTGATTTCAAGTTGAAAAACAAAATGTGATGATCAGAGGACAGTACATTCTAGACAGAAATGGCCATCAACAGAGGAATGGATACAAAGATGTGGTCTATATATACAATGGAATACTACTCAGCCATAGAAAAGAACTAAATTTTGCCATTTGCAGCAACATGGATGGACTTAGGGGGCATTATGCTAAGTGAAATAAGTCAGAGAAAGACAAATACTGTATGCTATCACTTATATGTGGAACCTAAAAGATAAAACAAACTAGTGAATATAACAAAAAAGCAGACTCACAGATGTAGAGAACAAACTAGTGGTTAACAGTTGGGAGGGGCCGGGGGACAACATAGGGGTAGGGGAGTAGGAGGTACAAACCACTGGGTGTAAGACAAGCTACAGGGATGTATTGTACAACACAGGGAATATAGCCAATATTTTGTAATAACTGTGAATGGAGTGTAACGTTTAAAAATTGTATAAAAAATTTTTAAAAAACCTAAACATGTAAAATGCACTCATATCAGTAAGTTAGGTCCAATATTGTTTTGTATCCCATCTATCCCATCTTGTTCTAACTCCCCCTTAGAACTGACTTCCACACATATACCCTATCAATATATTTTTTGCAAAATCTTAAAAAAAAAAAAAAAAAAAAAGAAATGGTAAAGTCAGACCTAAATGTTCTAAGGTGGGAAAGGGCTCAGAATGTCCAAAGGAACTGAAGGAAAGCTTTGTGCCTGGAACAGAGTGAGCTACTTAAAGGTTAGGAGCCAGGTCATGTGGGTCTTATCAGCCATGATAAGGAAATTTATTCTGGGTGTGACTAGAAGCCACTGGAGGTTATCAGCTGGGGAGCCATACCACGTGATTGTGGGGAAATACTCATTAAGTGGAAAAAAAGATTCCTACACCTAAAATTGTATATTTAGTACCATTTAAACTACGCAAGTATATACATAACACACACTTTCAGAAAACAAACTGAAACAAGATACAGCAAAATGTTTAAAATGTTTGCAGTAGTTTTCTTAGAGGTGGACTTGCGTTTCCTTCATTACTTCCCTGAATTTTGTACGTTTTCCCCAAGTTTGTGCTACTTTCCTAATCAGAAATAAATCACATGCTTTGTAAAAACTTTGTTGTGGAGCAGTCGGCGGAGAGAATGTAAAAGTGATGCTACTTTCTGCCTCTTATCTCAGATTTGAGAGTGAAGTAGTGATGCTTTGAAATGCTACAGTGAATGTTGAAGGCTCTGGCCAGTAGGGAAGATTATTTGGCTTTTTAATGAGGCTGCTCTAAAACAGACTTCTTATCCTTTCCGAATTATTGATGCAGAAGAATCTAACCTTTTCTTTTCATCCCATAGATCTAAATATAACCTGCCGATACGCAGGTATATTCCATGTGGAGAAGAATGGTCGCTACAGCATCTCGAAGACTGAGGCTGCTGACCTCTGCAAGGCCTTCAATTGTACGCTGCCCACCATGGCCCAGATGGAGGCAGCCCTGCGTGTAGGGTTTGAGACCTGCAGGTAAGGGACCAGCCCCCACCTGCTGCGGGAAAGTAGGCTGCCTGTGTCCAGGGGGTGGGGCTCAGATCCAGGAAGGCTCCTCCGTGACAGCTGAATGGCTGCTTGCCTGAAGAGTTGGCACCACGCATTAATCTGACCAAGTCCATCTGGAACAAGTATGACCACTGAAATTGAGGGCCGGCTGAAGACACCTTTGTGAATCACAGAGGGAGGGGTTGCCTAGAGGAGGCCCTTAAGGGTCCTGTGTTGGAAGCCACTTGCCTGAGGTGCTTCCACAGCATGCTCTCCAGGCTTTGAAGAAGCGTGCAATGTCATTGTCAGAACCACAAGAGAAAGGGAACCAAATAACAGTGTTTAAAATAAATGTGTGCCTGGTGGAGTCTTCAACCTGCAGACTTGGCTAAAGCAGGTTTTTCAAACAACTCTCTCTCTTTTGATTTTGTTTCTCTTCCCTGTTGCTCTGATTTGAGAGAAAAGGGCATGAAAATTATTGAGATGTATTGTTACAAGTGATGGGAAAGCGATGAGAGGGACCAACAGAGGCCTCCTGAGAGGCCTCCTACCAGACATCACAGTGCTCAGGGAGCTGTCCTCGGGCCCAGGATATCTGCTCCAGGATATTCACAGCAGGCATGGCCCTTATTTTTCCGAATTTCTCATGGCCCTGTGGAAAGTGGTGCACATTAAGAGCGAGCGGTGGTGACCACCGTGGTGAAGTGTTTTGGTTTGGTTTGTTTTCTTTAGAAGAGCTCTGGGGAATCTGGACAACTGCTCTCTGAAGTTTCCACCCCAGCCTGCAGCTACCCCTCCGCACTTTTGCAATGTGATAGCGTTAGGTAATGTGGTGGTTCCCTTTTCTCTTCAACGCGCAAACACGCAAACACAGGCTGCTTTTTAAAAAGTCAAGCTGCAGAACTCTTTATGGAAACCATTAAATGTAAGTTAAATCCATCTATCCCCTGTGCTTTGTGCTTGGTTACAGAGTAAGGCACCCATAGTGTGGGTGGGAACTGAGATACTTCTGCTGATGGGGAAAAAGACCATCTTCACAATTGCACTAATACGGTAGCCACCAGCCACAGAGGGCTATTCACACTTAATTAAAATTAAATAAAATCAAAACTTTAGCTCTTCATTGGCACTAGCTACGTTTCAGGTGCTCGATTAGCCACAGATGACTAGTGGCTACTTTATCGGACAACGTAGATTATAGAACATTTCTGTTTTGCAGAAAGTTCTAATGAGCAGCGCTGCTCTAAAACAAAGAGCAGATGTGTGCAAGCATCTGTGTGTGTAGGCATCCGTGTGTGTTCAGAGCAGGGTCTTGGGAGAATATAAAAGGAGCAGATAGCTCTGGTAACTTCTGAACCTGAGCTGTAGGCTGCAGTGAAGGAAAGCTAATTAGCAGGTCCACTTATTCGATTCCTAAGGCTCATTGTTTAAATATGGCCCTGACTAGGCCAGTGGCCTAAGAAAGTGGATTTAGTAAGCTGAATTTTGATTGTGAAATGCAGACAAGGCGAACTTGCTAACTACAGAAAAGTTCTCATATGCTGAAAACAGGGGAAGTTCTTACTGTACCCACTGGCCAATCATCCAGCCCTTAGATGCTGGGTGACCCCAGCCCACCTGCTCATATCCCTCTCTTAATTCTCAGACTGCACCAGTTATATCACCCCACTTTGCAGAGGAAGCAACTGAGGCTTAGTTGCAGCCAGCCCTGGGCCACATCACTTCCATGGGGAGGAGTTCGGATTCCAGACCAGCTTCTGGGCCCAGGGCAAGATTTAATGACCCCGCTCTCCCTAAGGACTGAGAGCAAAAGGGAGATGAAAGTCTGGTGCATGGATGGATTTGCTGAGTATTTCTTTCCTCCCTGGGAACAACAACCTACTCATGAAGTATACACATATATAAATTTTAATATCTCCAACTTATAGACAGGACGACACATAAAACCAGCGGTCGACACGATGTGGTAAAAACTCAGGAATAATTTAAATTCTAGAATGTCGGTGTGATACAGCCTAGCAGAATGTGATGGGAATGGGGTGGGGACGAGGCTCGCCAAGGAGTGTTATTATTTTAAAAAAACAAAGAAAAACTGTGCCAAAGACAGCTATCGTTCTACCCATAGCTGGTTTTAAGTGTTGCAAAACTTATTTCCATAATTTCACTCAGGTAGCTATGAATCAGATACCTGCCACAGGACAGATGCGGGAGTCTCACAGGGGACGAAGAACCTTTGCATCTCCTTTCTTCTGTCTGCCCCACCCTGATTAGTAGCAATTCTCAGATACATGGAAACTTACTAACATGTAATTGCAGCCACTCCCCCCACCAAGCTCAGGAGTCTTTGGAGAAACCAGTCTGGCCGTTCAGATGAGGAATTAGTCATGTCAGCTTTTGCAACTTAGACATAATGAGTTCGATGTGCTTAGAAATTTCAGACTCACAACCATTCCCATAGGTCTTGCAGGGTGATGCAGTACGTACTGTCACCCCTGGCAGGAAAGATTAAAAGGATTTGGGCTGTGCATTTTAGCCAGCACTGCATTTTCAAAAACCTGTTGGTTTTAGCTTCTCCCTCTCTGCTCTTCCCTTGCCTCTGCCTCTTCCCTTGTAAATGGTATTTTCTCAGCCCACATCTCATTTTCTGAGGCATTTTATATTGGAGAGAAATCGTGCGGTAAGTATTCAGCCACCACGATGCTGATCGAAGAGGCTGGGTGCTGTATGTTGTATCTGAAAGAGCCTCCGGCTCCAAACCGCTCCCAGAAACACCATGGTGGGGCAAAGGGGCTTAAGCACTTCTCTGCTGCTTCTGGAAAACTCCTGAGCTAATGAGGCATTGCTATCTACTTAACCACTCTGACTCCCATTTTAATGACGGTCAATTTACTTCCACTGGCAATGGAATTATGCCTGAGATGCTCATGGGACAAGATGCGTTGTATCTGGCATATAAACAAGGCTTTGTGTTTAGAACAATGAGATCTGGTGTGAGGGAATCACAGGAAAAGGTGAGGCCAGGAAAGAAGAGGAGGGGATGGGAAATAAGGCAGGTTTGCCATTCGTGGACTGAAATGAAGAGCCACCTAGTTCTGTCTGATGCGAGCCAGTCATTTTCTGTATTTTCGGGCAAATAGGAAGGTAATGGCGGGCCAGAGTGGGTCTCACATCATCAAGGGGTCATTCTGTCTGTGACTTGGGCTTCCCTCTGCTTGTTCAAACTGGCCTGACTGCTGACCATAGATTTTATTTGAAACTAATTTTTTTTTTCTTTCATGAATCGAATTTTTAAAACACTTTTTATAGAGCTCCAAAAAAATCACTTTGTCTTCATCAGCCTTGTTGGCCCCTTTCACTGTCCCTCTGGTGTTATTTTTGGCTTTCCCATAACTCAGTTGTCGAAACCTGTAGCATCCCTGTGGTGAACTGAAGGAAGTATTGCACTGCATGAAATGTCATTCGATGGGGTATTATGAAATCCCTGCTTATAGCCTTGCGGGTGGATGACCTCTGGTTTTTCTTTTGCAGGTACGGGTTCATAGATGGGCACGTGGTGATCCCCCGGATCCACCCCAATTCCGTCTGTGCTGCAAACAACACGGGAGTGTACATCCTTACATCCAATACCTCCCAGTATGACACGTATTGCTTCAATGCTTCAGGTTGGTTCCAAGTGGATTGGCTTTGTGTTCTGGGTTGCTTTTGGCCTGCCAGCCTTCGGCAACATGGCTGACAATCTTGGCTTAAGTGGGGATTCATGTAGCCTCCATTCACATAACAGATGTTCACTGAATACCTCTCCAGTAGAAGAAGGATTCCTGTCTCCAGGGTGCTTACCTGCTAAGTTGGAAAGGCCAACAGTAAACAAATACATATTAAATAACTTACATGAAGTCAGAGAGTAACAAGTGTTACAAAAAAGAAAGCAGAGCAAGGGGCTACAGAGTGCTGGGGATGCTTTGTTTTCTTGAGAAGATAGTCAGGGAAAGTGCCTCTGAGGAGCTGGGTATAGGGAGAGTCCTGAGCGAAGCGAGGGAGGGAAGCCATGGCACGGTGGATAGCAGTGCAAAGCCAGGCCTGTGGGAGCATCATGGCCTGTGCTGACAGCAGCGGGGAGGCCATGGTGGATAAAACCCGGTGATCAGAGGGGAGACAGCCAGGGAATGAAGTCAGAGAGGTAGGCAGGTGCCAGATCGCATAGGGCTTTGTAAGCTATGGTAGAGAGTTTGGACTTTATTCTCAGTGTGATGGGAAGTTATGGCAGGGTTTTGAATAAGGGAGTGACATGAATCGAATCTAATGGTAGCATTGGGGCATAAGCCAAATGGCTTCGCTTAGCGGTGTTTGTTATATGTTGGGGCTGGAGAGAAGGCTGGGAGGATATATGGTAGGCCTTTGACCTTCTTGAGTCCTTACCCAACAATTGAAAACCCAACAGCTAGAGAATAAGAAAGCCAAGTTAGGATATGCATGCTGGGCTGCTGGCCAGGCCCCCCTCCCTGTGTAAGGGACTTGCTTCTAACCACCAGCCTGGAGACTCATGCTTACAAGTCTAACTCAGGCCCTGGCAACATCTTAAAATTCTGTGCACCATGGGTCTTCAGGGTCTTTTGAAGAGAGCCAAACCCAGCAATGTCAAATTTTTGAATGCCAACAATCAAATGTCTTACTTCTCAGATGGGGCCTTCTGTTCCCCCCTGAAGGTTTAAGATTGTGTGAAGGGGAAGATGAAGTCACAAGGCAAATGTGGCACATCTTGTTGACATGTCAGTTTCCTTAAAGGTAGGAAGAGGATGTTAAATTAGCTGGAAAATGACTTAAGATATTACCTATATGAGACAGATATTATTACATGATGACTTAAGACATTGTTTTTATAAATCAAACACAGATATTACATATGGTAGTAGAATATAAAATCTACATGGATTTTTAAGCTTAAATAGGGGCATCAAAGAAATTGTGAGATTACATCAGTAGCTTTTGGCTTCCCCACCCATCCACTGTTGTGTGAGCAGCAGGGATGAGAGTGGGAATTCAGAAGGGAATTCTAGTGCTTAGGAGAAAGAGAAAATATCAGGGCTGGTTAGTTGAAATGGAGTGCATGAGGCCAGTAAATTATGTCAAATTTATACAGGTCACTGAACCGATGGAGGGGCACTTAAAACGAGGAAAACTACAGAGTGTTTACTCTTCCCTGTTATATAAGCAAAGAACACAAATGGAGTTTGACCCAAGGAGGAGAGTCCAACTGAGGCTAAACAATACGTGGTTGCTATCCAGTCCTCACACCCATACCAGGAAGTCTATTCTAATAACATGATGAGAAAAACCACATG